>NC_069504.1:1146120943-1146464260 GCF_027579735.1 Bombina bombina
AAACAAAGAGCCCTGTAGAACTAAATGATGATGATCTTACCACCAAATCAAGAGAGATAAATATTAGGATTCGAAGATTTAAAATATGAAATCCTAGAATCCCTGCACCATAATTCAGCATAAAAGACTGGAAAGGTTCTTTCTATTAAAAATGAGCAAAGGGAATTAAAACCAATGCTGTGACCATAAGACCTAAAAAGGAAATAATAGAGACTAAAGGTACCGACAAAAGGAACACAATAAAATTGTCCCTTGTCTGATAGAGACAAAGACAGTGACACAAACTATCTGGAAACCTAAAAAAGATGACCCTTGTGTGAGGAATCAAGAGCTTTTGAAAAAAAGATCCTCTAACTATGTCCTGAAGAGCAAAGTGAATCATATGAGATTCCGCATCCTCAGAAAATAATCTGAATGAAAAAAGAAAAATTAAAATGTGCATTTATTGTATCTAATGAAAACAAATAATGCTATCACTGACCATAAAAAGGCAGAATAGTTTGAATAAAAACTCCAAAACCCAGTTCTTAAAAATGGAACTGGAAGAAATACCCCAGAAGATTCCAGGTCTGAGCAGCGCTTGAACCCCATGGGTGCCCATCTATGCTTCAACAGTACCCAAAATATATAGGACCGAAACACACTTAAAGAAAGTGTTAGCCTCACTGGAATAAAATCAAAGAAATTTGGACCGAATAGAACCAAATCAATTTCAAAGAAGTCTTAACCTGCCCCTTGCCAGCCAAGCTGGAATACGGCACGTACATCGCAATTTTAGGGAGCTGATTTCGAACTTAAAAATTTCCAATTAAAAACATGTTACTTGGGAAAGAATTCAGGAATTTGTTCCTTAATAATAACAACCAAACTAGTATAAGCTTAAAGTTTTAGTCTTAGAACTCAATCTTGAAGCCCAGAGTAACAGTTAAGAATTGAATCCAATTATAAAACAAATAATTGATTATCTTAGAACAAAAGAAATATGGATTGTTTAAAAATCACAAAATTCTTCTAGCTAAAATAGCTAAAGACATAGATTGACCCTCATTTGTGAAAATATTCAATAAAATGAAGACACAAATTAAATTATTAGCATGATAGTCCAGTTAAAGGACCAGGCAATACAGTGGACTTGCATAATCAATAAATGCAAAACAACAAGACAAATGCAACAGCACCTAGTCTAGTAAATGTTGTCCCTTAACAATGCTAAAATAAATCATAATCTGATACTTGATCTTAAAGTAAACATAACAAAAATGAAGCAATTGCAACATCCAAATAAATCACAGGACCAAGAAAAGTACCTGAAACTAAATAATTTTCCATAAATAAGATACAACCATCTAAAGGAAAATAAATACTATTTTGCCATAGAAACAATAGCATAATTAGTAGGAGTAGAGATAGCCCCAATAAATTGGAGAACCCTCCAAATTGAATTTAACTGCTGGCAAAGAATATAGTTTAAAACCTTTGAAGAAGGAATAAAAGAAAATTCTCAGCCTATTCCATTCCCTAGTATGAGGAATTGGAAAGAAAACCTCTGAAAACACAGAAGAATAAATAAGCAGAAATAGTGTCAGCTAGTCTTGAAAAAGAACTAGTTACCTTAATATCCAAAATAATCAACACCTTTTCAACAAACAAATGTACTTTAATAAAAAAATAATAAAAAAGTAGATTTGTTAGTGTCAATATCTGATGAAGAAAATTCTGAATGAGAAAAAACATCATCAGAGAAGGATAAATCAGTATGTTGTTGGTCATTTGAAACTTCAATAATTAAAAAAGAAGTGAAAAACACCTAAAAATGTTATTAGAAGGCACGATGTCAGACAAAGCCTTTAAAATAGAATCAGAAAAATATTTCTTATAAATCTTCTAAATATTTCTTGTACATAAGATGTAAAAAGAATGGCAATATATAAAGCATAAATACTAATGGATTCTGCATGTAAAAGTTTATCATAATAACTTATTACAAACCATAGCTAAAGATAAACATTCATAAATTTAAAATAAATGAACTTAGCTTGGTAGGACTTTACTCAGTTAAGCGTTTTTCCAGAAGTAGCTTTTGATCCAGGGTCAATCTGAGACATCTTGCAATATGTAATAGAAAAAACAACATATAAAGCAAAATTGATCAAATTCCTTAAATGACAGTTTCAGGAATGGGAAAAAATGCCAATGAACAAGCTTCTAGCAACCAGAAGCAAATAAACAATGAGACTTAAATAATGTGGAGACAATAATGATGCCCATATTTTTTAGCACCAAAAAAAGACGCCAACACTATTTGGCGCCTAAATGCTTTGGCGACAAAAATGACGCCGCATCCGTTAACGCCGACATCTTTGGTGCAAAAAAACGTCAAAAAAATGACGCACATACAAACAACTTCCGGTGACAAGTATGACGCCGGAAATGACAAGAAAAATTTTGCGCCAAAAAAGTCTGCGCCAAGAATGACGCAATAAAATGAAGCATTTTCAGCCCCCGCGAGCCTAACAGCCCACAGGAAAAAAAGTCAAATTTTAAAGGTAAGAAAAATTTAATATTCAAATGCATTATCCCAAATAATGAAACTGACTGTCTGAAATAAGGAATATTGAACATCCTGAATCAAGGCAAATAAATGTTTAAACACATATATTTAGAACTTTATATAAAAGTGCCCAACCATAGCTTAGAGTGTCACAGAAAATAAGACTTACTTACCCCAGGACACTCATCTACATGTAGTAGAAAGCCAAACCAGTACTGAAACGAGAATCAGTAGAGGTAATGGTATATATAAGAGTATATCGTCGATCTGAAAAGGGAGGTAAGAGATGAATCTCTACGACCGATAACAGAGAACCTATGAAATAGACCCCGTAGAAGGAGATAATTGAATTCAAATAGGCAATACTCTCCTCACATCCCTCTGACATTCACTGCACGCTGAGAGGAAAACCGGGCTCCAACCTGCTGCGGAGCGCATATCAACGTAGAATCTAGCACAAACTTACTTCACCACCTCCACGGGAGGCAAAGTTTGTAAAACTGGTAGGAATGTATATCCCATACGTCACTAGCTCATGGACTCTTGCTAATTACATGAAAGAAAGAAAGAGGGAGAAAGAAAGAGAGAGAGAGAGAGAGAGAGAAAGAAAGAAAGAAAGAAAGAAAGAAAGAAAGAAAGAAAGAAAGAAAGAAGAGGGAGTGAGAGAGAGATGAAGAGAGAGAGGGAGGGAGGAAGAGAGGGAGGAAGAGAGAGAGATTGAGGGAGAGAGAGAAAGAGAGAGGGAGAGAGAGAAAGAGAGAGAGAGAGAAAGAGAGAGAGAGAAAGAAAGAGAGAGAAAGAGAGAGAGAGAGAGAGAGAGAGAGAGAGAGAAAGAGAGAGAGAAAGAGAGAGAGAAAGAGAGAGAGAAAGAGAGAGAGAAAGAGAGAGAGAAAGAAAGAGAGAGAGAGAGAAAGAGAGAGAAAGAAAGAGAGAGTGAGAGAGAGAGAGTGAGAGAGAAAGAGAAACATTTATTTCTTTTTTGATACGATGAGTTCACAGATCATCTAATTACTATTGGGAATATCACTCCTGCCCAGCAGGAGGCGGCAAAGAGCACCACAGCAAAGCTGTTAAATATCACCTTCCTTCCCTCCCAAACCAGGTAGAGGTGTCTGAAGTTTATAATAACCAACAACCTATCAAAAACAGGGCGGGCCATGGACTCATCATGTCAAAAAAGAAAGTAAGCAGGTAAGCATAAATTTTATTTTATTTTGAATGACACGTAGAGTCCACGGATCATCTAATTACTATTGGCAATCAATACCCAAGCTAGAGTACACAGATGATACGTGAGGGACAAGACAGGGAACCTAAACGTAAGGCACCACTGCTTGAAGAACCTTTCTCCCAAAAGCGGCCTCAGCCGAGGCAAAAGTATCAAATTTGTAGAACTTTGAAAAAGTGTGAAGAGAGGACCAAGTAGTAGCCTTGCAAATCTGTTCCATAGAAGCTTCTTTTTGAATGTCCATGAGGAAGTAACAGCCCTCGTGGAATTAACCGTAACTCTCTCTGGAGGCTGCTGTCCAGCAGTCTCATATGCAAAATGTATGATACTATTCAGCCAAAAAGAAAGAAGTAGCCGTAGCTTTCTGTCCCTTACGTTTTCCTGAGAAAACCACAAACATGGCAGAAGACTGACGAAAATCCTTAGTTGCCTGCTGGTAAAACTTTAAGGCACGAACCACATCCAAATTGTGCAGAAGCCTTTCCTTCTGAGAGGTAGGACTAGGACACAAGGAAGGAACAACAATCTCCTGATTAATGTTCTGATCAGAAACTACTTTAGGAAGAAATCCTAGTTTAGTACGTAAAACTACCTTATTCAAATGAAAAATAAGGTAAGGGGACTCATACTGCAATGCCAAGAGCTCTGACACTCTGTGAGCAGAAGAAATAGCAACAACAAATAAAACTTTCCAAGATAACTTAATATCTAAGGAATGCATAGGCTCAAACGGAGCCCCTTGAAGAACTTTAAGAAGTAAATTAAGACTCCATGGAGGAGTAACTGGCTTAAACACAGGCCTGATCCTGACCAAGGCCTGACAAAATGATGGTACATCTGGAACATCTGCCAGACATTTGTGTAACAAAATAGATAAGGCAGAAATTTGAGCCTTTAGGGAACTTGTCGATAATCCTTTCTCCAAACCCTCTTGGAGAAAAGACCAAATTCTAGGAATCCTAACTCTACTCCAGAATTAGCCCTTGGATTCACACCAATAGAGATATTTACACCATATCTTATTGTAAATCTTTCTAGTTACAGGTTTACAAGCCTGAATCATGGTCTCTATGACCGAGTCTGAAAAGCCCCGCTTGGATAAAATTAAGCGTTCAATCTCCAAGCAGTCAGCTTCAGAGAAACTAGATTTGGGTGAAGGAAGGGCCCTTGAATTAAAAGGTCCTTCCTCAACTTAAGTCTCCACGGTGGCAGAGACGACATGTCTACCAGATCTGCATACCAATCCTGCGAGGCCAAGCCAGTGCAATGAGGATCACAGAGGCCCTCTCCTGCTTGACTCGAGCAATGACCTGAGGAAGAAGAGCAAACGGAGGAAATAGGTATGCTAGACTGAAGGTCCAAGGTACCACCAGGGCATCTATCAGTACCGCCTGAGGGTCCCTGGACCTCAACCCGCACCTCGGGAGCTTGGCATTCTGCCTAGATGCCATGAGATCTAATTTCGGCTGACCCTATTTGAGAATCAGGCTGGAAAACACTACCAGATGGAGTTCCCACTCCCCCGGATGAAAAGTCTGCCTGTTTTCCACCCCTGGGATGTGGATCGCTGACAGACAGCAAGAGTGGGCTTCCGCCCACTGAATTATTTTGGTTACCGCTGTCATCGCTAAGGAATTCTTCGTTCCTCCCTGATGATTGATGTAAGCCACTGAAGTTATGTTGTCTGACTGGAACCTGATAAACTGGACCGAGGCTAATTGGGGCCAGGCCAGAAGAGCATTGAAGATCGATTTCAGCTCCAAAATGTTTATAGGTAGAACAGACTCTGACTAAGTCCAAAATCCCTGAGCCTTTAGGGAGCCCCAGACTGCTCCCCATCCTAGAAGGCTGGCGTCTGTTGTTACAATCATCCAAGATGGTCTGCGAAAGCAGGTCCCCTGGGAGAGATGGTCCTGAGACAACCACCAATGAAGAGAATTTCTTGTCTCCTGTTCCAATAGTATTCGAGGAGACAAGTCTGCATAATCTCCGTTCCATTGCCTGAGCATGTTTAACTGCAGAGGTCTGAGATGGAATCAAGCAAAAGGGATGATGTTCATTGCTGCCACCATCAGCCCGATTACCTCCATGCACTGAGCCACAGATGGCCGAGGAGTGGACTATAGAACAAGACAAGTATCAAAAATCTTTGATTTCCTAACTTCAGTCAGAAAAATCTTCATTGATAGGGAATCTATTATGGTTCCTAAGAAAGTTACCTTTGTATTTGGAACTAAGGAGCTCTTTTCCAAATTTACCTTCCAACTGTGAGATCGCAGGAAGGATAACAATATTTCCGTGTGGGATCTTGCTTGTTGTAAGTATGGCGCCTGGAATAGAATGTCGTCTAGATAGGGCGCCACTACAATGCCCCGTAACCGAAGCACCACCAACAGCGAACCCAGAACCTTTGAGAAAATTCTGGGAGCTGTGACAAGACCGAAGGGAAGAGCTACGAATTGGAAGTGTTTGTCTAGAAAGGCAAACCTCAGGAACTTGTGATGATCCCTGTGAATGGGAACATGCAGGTACGTGTCCTTTAAATCCACTGTTGTCATAAACTGACCCTCTTGGACCAAAGGGAGAATGGAACGAATAGTTTCCATCTTGAATGACGGTACTCTGAGGAATTTGTTTAGACTCTTGAGATCTAAAATTGGTCTGAAGGTTCCCTCTTTTTTGGGAACGACAAACAGATTGGAATAAAATCCCAGACCCTGTTCCTGTACCGGAACAGGAACTATCACTCCCAGGTCAGAGAGGTCTCTTACAGTGTAAGAACGCCTCTCTTTTTGTCTGGTCTACAGATAATCTTGAAAGCAGAAACCTGCCTCTGGGAGGAAAACTTTTGAACTGTAGTTTGTATCCATGGGACACTATGTCTACTGCCCAGGGATCCGGAACATCTTGAACCCAAGTCTGGGCAAAGGAAAGTCTGTCCCCTAAAAAGATCCGGTCTCGGATCGAGTGCATGCCCCTCATGCTGTCTTTGATTCAATAGCAGGCTTCTTGGATTGTTTTCCCTTATTCCAAGACTGATTGGGTCTCCATGAAGGTTTAGACTGTTCATGCTTGGAAGCGGAAGAGGAAGAATTTCCCTTTAAATTTCGAAAGGAACGAAAATTACTCTGACGTCCCTTTTGTTTGTTTCTCTTATCCTGCGGGAGAAGATGACCCTTACCTCCTGTAATATCAGAGATTATTTCCGTCAAGCCCAGTCCAAACAAGGTCTTCCCCTTGTAAGGAATCGCCAAAAGCTTAGACTTAGAGGATACATCTGCAGACCAAGGTTTTAACCATAAGGCTCTGCGAGCTAGAACAGAGAAACCTGAAATCTTTGCTCCCAGTTTGATAACTTGAAGGGAAGCATCCGTAATAAAGGAATTAGCCAATTTAAGAGCTTTTATCCTATCCTGGATTTCATCCACTGGAGTTTCTGTCCTAATAGCATCACACAATGCATCAAATCAATATCCCGCCGCACTAGTGACGGTAGCAATGCACACAGCTGGTGCTATTGTAAGCCCTGGTGTACATACATCTTTTTGAGAAACCCCTCTAATTTTTTGTCCATAGGATATTTGAAAACACAACTATCCTCTATGGGTATAGTAGTTCTCTTAGCTAAGGTGGAAATAGCTCCTTCCACCTTGGACTGTTTGCCAAGCCTCCTTAACCGAGTCAGCTATGGGAAACATATTTTTAAATATAGGAGATGGAGAAAAAGGTATACCCGGTCTCTCCCACTCCTTAGCGATGATCTCAGAAGCTCGGTCTGGTACCAGAAAAACCTCTATCGAGGAAGGTACTTCAGAATATTTGTTCAGCTTACTGGATTTCTTAGGATTAACAGAGTCGCTGTCGTCCAATGTAGCTAAAACCTCCTTAAGTAACAGACGGAGGTGTTCTAGCTTAAACCTGAAGGATACAACTTCAGTATCAGCAAGAGGAATTACACTGTCAGAATCTGAAATTTCACCTTCAGATGCTACTACGTTATCCTCCTCCTCCTCAGGCTTTTGTGAGGGGACATCTGAAATAGCAACAACTGCGTCAGAAACCTTGCTTACTGAATGTCTGATTTTCCTCTTACGCTTTCCCTGCAACATTGGGAAAGCAGACAACGCATTTGAAACTGCAGAAGACATGAGAGAAGCTTTGTCTTTTAAAGTAACTCCAGCGGGAGCGGTAAAATTTGGGACGCTTGAGGAGAAAGCTGCGGCACATATTGAACATTGTCATTAGATTCCTGAAAAGCATCCCCTTTAGAAAATGTTGGCTCAGAAAAGTCTATCCCTGTAGCTTAAAGTTCTCTCAATACATGAGGAACAGAAAGGGATTAGTGGTTCCACATTAGCATCAAAACATAAAGAGCAAGTGAAACTTTGTAAGGCCTCTTGGTGCATTCTGACTCACAATGAAACAATTTTTCATAAAAGGTAAAAATCTTTTAATAAAATCAAGCATACAAAAAAACGTTACTGTCCCTTTAAATTTGAAACGGTAACTTTTTTCCTTTTAATTATTTATTAAAGCTACACAGGATAGAAGGCTTAACTAACACTGCAGAGCACCTCTACACCTCAGCAATACTTTGCTGAGGTGCCTACCTGACTGTTGAACCCTCTGAGCAGGGAGCCGATCCCACACTGTCAGATCCGGAACTCGCAGCAGCAGCAGAAGACAGTCTCTGTCTAAACGTGCATAAGAATTATGAGGTGCGTATTAGAAAGAGACTAGCAGAAGAACTTCACCCTCCGTTGTCGGGAGTGAAGGGAAAAAGGCACGCAACACAATTGCTGTCTCCTCTTGTCCCGCCCATTATGGGCGTAGCCAATGCAAAGATCTCCCGGTCTGCATACTTGTTTAAGTAAATGCCGGGAGATATAATCACCGCCAAAAGAACTACCTACCCCAGTGCCTGCGACTCTGCTGTTCCCATAGTGTCTCCTAATAACAAGGAAAATTTATGTGTTACAATATAAAGTGCCCATTTTTTAATAAAGGCTTCCTTATATGTCCCTCATATGAAGTAATGTGCCAAACTTTTTCTGAGCTTTGTTATCCCAGAAAATCAAAGTCAGCACTTGCCTCATATTCTGCCTGACAGCAAGGCAGATCCCAGGTTTGAGAGGTCCTCTCCCTTACATGGACCTGTGACAAAAAAAGAAAGGACTGAGTAAGATCCCTCAGGTTTTCAGGGTTAGGGCAGCATCAGTATATGGGAGGCGCAGTGAGAATTATGTCCCACAAGTTCCCATTGCTCTAAAGTCACCAATGCTCTACTGAAGAGGACTGATATGGACTACAGCTACACCCCAGGACAAAGCAGCACAATCTTGTACTACCTTTAAAATAATAAACTCTTGATTGAAGAATCTTTTCTAACACCTAATTTACCACCTCCTTGCTCTTAATGTAGGCAAAGAGAATGACTGGGTAGAGAGGGAAGGGAGGTGATATTTAACAGCTTTGCTGTGGTGCTCTTTGCCGCCTCCTGCTGGGCAGGAGTGATATTCCCAATAGTAATTAGATGATCCGTGGACTCATCATATCATTAAAAAGAAATAAAGCTCTAGAAGGATTTCTTGTGGTATACCTGCATGTCTAGTACCACACTTTACTTCTCACTTTTTTGTATTATAGTATGATGGAGTTAAAACGAGTGCACAGGGCTGTGGAATCGGAACAGAGAAACTCAGACTCTAACTTAAATTTTTAAATCTCCGACACCTCCATAAAAGCTCAATATATATGTAAAATGATTAATGCAGGTACTGTAGAAAGTTTTCGTACTGAGGCGGCTTAAAGAATGATGCATCTTGAGCTTGCATGTGAACTGTCAGTGACGGCTCAGCGAGCCGCTCAATAAGTAACGGATATAAAGGGAAGACTATTACACACTGGTCAGTTTTTCATGCTTTCTGTACAATTTCTAGAAGTCATCAAAATATATTGTTTTCTGGTTAGAGGCAGTTTCAGGAACAGTAAAACGCTTTGGCGAAATTAAAAGAAGCCATTTTTATGTTTCTACAGTATTTTTAAAAAATGGATGTTCCTATGTTGAAAATGTAAAGCATTTTGGTCATATACTTGTGGGCCTATATATTCATCTAATAGAGCTGTGAAAGGGATATGTGTGTATGCTCCCCTACAAATCAGTGTGCACTACCTGTTAGTTTAAAAATCTTTAATGTCTCCTTTTCATGCAAACACATATTTTAACATATTTAATTAGTGCTTTTAATATACTTGATGGGAATATTTTGTGTTTCATGTCTCCATATAATAGTATTTTATTAAGATTTTATGCCTGTAGGTTTTTATTAACTTTATGTGCAGTTGTAACGGACAGTTTTGCACTCAAGGGGTTACACTCCTGGCAATCTGCCTCTAACAGCATACAATAAATCCCCCCAAGAATGAGACAAAGCTCCGTGTTGAGGGTCAAGCAGTGAACAACCAGAGCTGTGGGATTATTGTTCTTATACACATTCTTACACATTAGTACCACCCACAGGGTTTTGCAAAACAACCAATAAACACATACAATACTCTCAGACACTCCCACACAAAATCCTCCCCTCTGTCTGTGATACACTTACCTTACACAATGGGTTACAAAATCCTCCCCTCTGTCTGTGATACAATTATCTTACACAATGGGTAAATGTAATTATCACAGGCAGAGAAAACAAAATTTATGCTTACCTGATAAATTTCTTTCTTTTGCCATGTACCGAGTCCACGGTTTCATCCTTACTTGTCGATATTATCCTTCCTAACAGGAAGTGGCAAAGAGAGCACCAACAGCAGAGCTGTCTATATAGCTCCCCCCTTAACTCCACACCCCAGTCATTCGACCGAAGGCCAAGGAAGAAAAAGGAGAAACTATAAGGTGCAGAGGTGACTGAAGTTTTCAATAAAAAATACTAACTGTCTTGAATAGACAGGGCGGGCCGTGGACTCGGTACATCGCAAAAGAAAGAAATTTATCAGGTAAGCATACATTTTTTTTCTTTTGTAAGATGTATCGAGTCCACGGTTTCATCCTTACTTCTGGGATACCAATACCAAAGCTTTAGGACACGGATGAAGGGAGGGACAAGACAGGAACCTAAATGGAAGGCACCACTGCTTGCAAAACCTTTCTCCCAAAAACAGCCTCCGAAGAAGCAAAAGTATCAAATTTGGAAAATTTGGAAAAGGTATGAAGCAAAGACCAAGTCACAGCCTTACAAATTTGTTCAACAGAAGCATCATTTTTAAAAGCCCATGTGGAAGCCACCGCTCTAGTGGAGTGAGCTGAAATTCTTTCAGGAGGCTGCTGTCCAGCAGTCTCATAAGCCAAACGGATGATGCTTTTCAGCCAAAAGGAAAGAGAGGTAGCCGTAGCCTTTTGACCTCTACGCTTTCCAGAATAGACAACAAAGAAGATGTTTTACGAAAATCTTTGGTTGCCTGCAAATAAAACTTCAAAGCACGAACCACGTCCAAATTGTGCAAAAGACGCTCCTTCTTAAAGGAAGGATTAGGACACAGAGAAGGAACAACAATTTCCTGAATGATATTCCCGTTAGTAACAACCTTAGGGAGGAACCCAGGTTTGGTACGCAAAACCACCTTATCAGCATGGAAAACAAGATAAGGCGAGTCACATTGTAATGCAGATAGTTCAGAAACTCTTCGAGTTGAAGAGATAGCAACTAGAAACAGAACTTTCCAAGATAGAAGCTTAATATCTATGGAATGCATGGGTTCAAACGGAATCCCCTGAAGAACTTTAAGAACTAAATTTAGACTCCATGGCGGAGCAACAGTTTTAAATACAGGCTTGATTCTAAGTAAAGCCTGACAGAAAGCCCGAACGTCTGGGACATCTGCCAGACGCTTGTGCAATAGAATAGACAAAGCAGATATCTGTCCTTTTAAGGAACTAGCTGACAATCCTTTCTCCAATCACTGTTGGAGAAAGGTCAAAATCCTAGGAATCCTGATATTACTCCATGAGTAATCTTTGGATTCGCACCAAAAAAGATATTTACACCATATCTTATGACAGATTTTCCTGGTGACAGCTTGAATCAAGGTATCTATGACCGACTCAGAGAAACCCCGCTTTGATAAAATCAAGCGTTCAATCTCCAAGCAGTCAGTTGCAGAGAAATTAGATTTGGATGCTTGAACGGACCTTGAATCAAAAGGTCCTGCCTCAGTGGAAGAGACCATGGTGGCAGAGATGACATGTCCACCAGGTCTGCATACCAAGTCCTGCGTGGCCACGCAGGTGCCATCAAAATCACCAAAGCTCTCTCCTGCTTGATTCTGGCAATCAGACGTGGAAGGAGAGGGAATTGTGGAAACACATAAGCCAGGTTGAACGACCAGGGTACTGCTAGAGCATCTATCAGTACTGCCTGAGGATCCCTGGACCTGGATCCGTAACAAGGAAGTTTGGCGTTCTGACGAGACGCCATCTGATCCAATTCTTGTGTGCCCCATAGCTGAACCAGTTGAGCAAACACCTCCGGATGGAGTTCCCACTCCCCCGGATGAAAAGTCTGACGACTTAGAAAATCCGCCTCCCAGTTCTCTACCCCTGGGATTTAGATTGCTGATAGATGGCAAGAGTGAGTCTTTGCCCATCGGATTATTCTGGAAACTTCTATCATCGCTAAGGAACTCCTTGTTCCCCCCTGATGATTGATATAAGCCACAGTCGTGATGTTGCCTGACTGAAATCTGATGAATCTGGCCGAAGCCAGCTGAGGCCACGCCTGAAGAGCATTGAATATCGCTCTCAATTCCATAATATTTATCGGTAGGAGGGCCTCCTCCTGAGTCCACAAACCCTGAGCTTTCAGGGAATTCCAGACTGCACCCCAGCCCAGTAAGCTGGCGTCCGTCGTCACTATAACCCACCATGGCCTGCGGAAACACATTTCCTGGGACAGGTGATACTGTGACAACCACCAAAGAAGAGAATCTCTGGTCTCCTGATCCAGATTTATCTGAGGAGATAAATCTGCATAATCCCCATTCCACTTTCTGAGCATGCATAGTTGCAGTGGTCTGAGATGTAAGCGAGCAAACGGAACTATGTCCATTGCCGCTACCATTAGTCTGATTACCTCTATACACTGAGCCACTGACGGTCGAGGTATGGAATGAAGAGCTCGGCAGGTGGCTAAAATCTTTGATTTCCTGACCTCCGTCAGAAATATTTTCATGTCCACCGAGTCTATAAGAGTCCCTAGGAATGAAACTCTTGTGAGAGGGGAAAGAACTCTTTTTTACGTTCCCCTTCCACCCGTGAGATCTTAGAAAGGCCAACACGAAATCAGTGTGAAACTTGGCTAGTTGGAAGGTCGATGCTTGAATTAGGATATCGTCTAGATAAGGCGCCACTGCTATGCCCCACGGCCTTAGGACCGCCAGAAGGGCCCCTAGCACCTTTGTGAAAATTCTGGGAGCCGTGGCCAACCCGAAGGGAAGAGCCACAAACAGCTTGCTGCTTGTCTAGAGAAAATAAATGCGCAACTGAGGCCCCGCTCATCTCACTCGATGTTACTAAGGCCTCCAAAAAAACACACCAAGCGTTTTCACAAGCCATGTGGGTTCAAAAAACCCCAAAAAGCCAAGTGTACCCTCAATACAGTAGTCCCTTAAAGGATTATTAACAGCACTCCCAGCACACACAACCGTTTGTTATATCATTCAAACTGAGTGTTAACCATAAATTTAGCCCTTTATGCAAGCTTAGTAATACCACTATAAGTCTAGGATTACTGCTTACCCTTACCCTCATGGGGATACTGTCAGCCTTTCTGAAATATCACAGTCTCTCCAGAAAAAATGACTGAACATACCTCATTGCTGTATAGCATGAAACCGTTCACACTGAAGTTTTCCTGTACTCCTCAGCTTCTGTGGGAACAGCAGTGGACCTTAGTTACAAATGCTAAGATCATCATCCTCTAGGCAGAAATCTTCATCCATCTCCTGCCTGAGAGTAAATAGTATACACCAGTAAAATTTAAAAATAACAAACTCTTGATTGAAGAAAATAAAAACTAACAGTTTATCACCTCTTTCACTTTACCCTTCCTGCTTAGAGCCGGCAAAGAGAATGACTGGGGGGTGGAGTTAAGGGGGGAGCTATATAGACAGCTCTGCTGTGGGTGCTCTCTTTGCCACTTCCCGTTAGGAAGGATAATAATCCACAAGTAAGGATGAAACCGTGGACTCGGTACATCTTGCAAAAGAAATACAGTTTCCTTTGTGACCAAATGAAGCATGGCTTTTCTGCCCAAAACCAGTTCCACAGAGTCTTCTATCCTGGAGATAATTGGGAAGCAATCCCATTATCTCCAAGGACAGAGGCAAAACTCCATTAAACACATGGTAGTAAAAGACAATAATATACATAAAAATATATAACTGTGCAGCTATTGCATAAAACAGGTACATTCAACATATCCCCAGATAGCTTAGATCTGAGCGCACATTATTACTGAAGGGCGCTCAGGTCACAAGCATACAGTTCAATTGCCATGGAGCCAAAGTCTTTCACATAGTCTTTCATTATACCAATGGGCTCCATGGCATAGCTATCCTGGGGTATTACTGTTCAAATAGGGCAAGCACCGAACGACCCGGCCTTCGTTTCTCTGCAGGGGAAAATCAAGCGTTTCAACATGGGGCCAGAGTCTAAAGGCAGCAGGCGGGCAACCCACAATAGCCCACTGCTCTTCACTATGTATCCAAAGGGGAGACAGTCAGTCTCCCCCTCAAGCAACCAGGCTCCCACCAGGCTACTTCCGTGGTAGTGCTGGCACCAGGGCAGAGTACAGCTGGTCTCTGCCCACCTTGCAACCCACCAATTCAGCGTACCAGTCCCCCACACAGCCGTGGTGAGGCACCTGGACAAGTTTCTCCTCTACCCAGGTGTAGGGACCATTTATTGTGGGTGGGCTGTTGCACTAGCGGTATATGCTTGTTTACACATTTGTAGCGCTTTATATACCGGTACTGACGTGAGGGTATTTAATATACTGTTGCACTAGCGGTACCTGCTTGTTTACACATTAGTAGCGCTTTATATACATTTACTGACGTGGGAATATTTAATATACTGTTGCACTAGTGGTACCTGCTTCTTTACACATTAGTAGCACTTTACATACCGGTACTGACGTGAGGGTATTTAATATACTGTTGTACTAGCGGTACCTGCTTGTTTACACATTAGTAGCACTTTATATACCGGTACTGACGTGAGGGTATTTAATATACTGTTGCACTAGTGGTA
The DNA here is from genome assembly GCF_027579735.1 of Bombina bombina. Classification (NCBI taxonomy): domain Eukaryota; kingdom Metazoa; phylum Chordata; class Amphibia; order Anura; family Bombinatoridae; genus Bombina; species Bombina bombina. The sequence continues at coordinate 1,146,136,034 of NC_069504.1, forward strand.
CCTGGTTGTTTACACATTAGTAGCACTTTATATACATTTACTAACGTGAGGGTATATAATATACTGTTGCACTAACGGTACCTGCTTGTTTACACATTAGTAGCACTTTATATACATTTACTGATGTGAGGGTATTTAAAATACTGTTGCACTAGTGGTACCTGCTTGTTTACACATTAGTAGCACTTTATATACATTTACTGATGTGAGGGTATTTAATATACTGTTGTACTAGCGGTATCTGCTTGTTTACACATTAGTAGCGCTTTATATACATTACTGACGTGGGGGTATTTTATATACTGTTGCACTAGCGGTACCTGCTTGTTTACACATTAGTAGCGCTTTATATACCAGTACTTACGTGAGGGTATTTAATATACTGTTGCACTAGCGGCACCTGCTTGTTTACATATTAGTAGCATTTTATATACCGGTACTGACGTTAGGGTATTTAATATACTGTTGCACTAGCGGTACCTGCTTGTTTACACATTTGTAGTGTTATATATACATTTACTGACGTGAGGGTATTTAATATACTGTTGCATTAGCGGTATCTGCTTGTTTACACATTAATAGCGCTATATATACATTTACTGACGTGAGGGTATTTAATATACTGTTGCACTAGCGGTACCTGCTTGTTTACACATTAGTAGCATTTTATATACCGGTACTGACGTGAGGGTAATTAATATACTGTTGCACTAGCGGTACCTGCTTGTTTACACATTAGTAGCGCTTTAAATACCGGTACTGACGTGAGGGTATTTAATATACTGTTGTACTAGTGGTACCTGCTTGTTTACACATTAGTAGCGCTTTATATACCGGCACTGATGTTAGGGTATTTTATATACAGTTGCACTAGTGGTACTTGCTTGTTTACACATTTGTAGTGTTATATATACATTTACTGACGTGAGGGTATTTAATATACTGTTGCACTAGCGGTACCTGCTTGTTTACACATTAGTAGCGCTATATATACATTTACTGACGTGAGGGCATTTAATATACTGTTGCACTAGCGGTACCTGCTTGTTTACACATTAGTAGCATTTTATATACCGGTACTGACGTGAGGGTAATTAATATACTGTTGCACTAGCGGTACCTGCTTGTTTACACATTAGTAGCGCTTTATATACCGGCACTGACGTGAGGGTATTTAATATACTGTTGCACTAGCGGTACCTGTTTGTTTACACATTAGTAGCTCTTTATATACCGTTACTGACGTGAGGGTATTTAATATACTGTTGCACTAGCGGTACCTGCTTGTTTACACATTAGTAGCGCTTTATATACCAGTACTGACGTGAGGGTATTTAATATACTGTTGCACTAGCGGCACCTGCTTGTTTACATATTAGTAGCATTTTATATACCGGTACTGACGTTGGGGTATTTAATATACTGTTGCACTAGCGGTACCTGCTTGTTTACACATTAGTAGCGCTTTATATACCAGTACTGACGTGAGGGTATTTAATATACTGTTGCACTAGCGGCACCTGCTTGTTTACATATTAGTAGCATTTTATATACCGGTACTGACGTTAGGGTATTTAATATACTGTTGCACTAGCGGTATCCTGCTTGTAGCACTTTATATACTTTACTAACGTGAGGGTATATAATATACTGTTGCACTAACGGTACCTGCTTGTTTACACATTAGTAGCACTTTAATATACATTTACTGATGTGAGGGTATTTAAAATACTGTTGCACTAGTGGTACCTGCTTGTTTACACATTAGTAGCACTTTATATACATTACTGATGTGAGGGTATTTAATTACTGTTGTACTAGCGGTATCTGCTTGTTTACACATTAGTAGCGCTTTATATACATTACTGACGTGGGGGTATTTTATATACTGTTGCACTAGCGGTACCTGCTTGTTTACACATTAGTAGCGCTTTATATACCAGTACTTACGTGAGGGTATTTAATATACTGTTGCACTAGCGGCACCTGCTTGTTTACATATTAGTAGCATTTTATATACCGGTACTGACGTTAGGGTATTTAATATACTGTTGCACTAGCGGTACCTGCTTGTTTACACATTTGTAGTGTTATATATACATTTACTGACGTGAGGGTATTTAATATACTGTTGCATTAGCGGTATCTGCTTGTTTACACATTAATAGCGCTATATATACATTTACTGACGTGAGGGTATTTAATATACTGTTGCACTAGCGGTACCTGCTTGTTTACACATTAGTAGCATTTTATATACCGGTACTGACGTGAGGGTAATTAATATACTGTTGCACTAGCGGTACCTGCTTGTTTACACATTAGTAGCGCTTTAAATACCGGTACTGACGTGAGGGTATTTAATATACTGTTGTACTAGTGGTACCTGCTTGTTTACACATTAGTAGCGCTTTATATACCGGCACTGATGTTAGGGTATTTTATATACAGTTGCACTAGTGGTACTTGCTTGTTTACACATTTGTAGTGTTATATATACATTTACTGACGTGAGGGTATTTAATATACTGTTGCACTAGCGGTACCTGCTTGTTTACACATTAGTAGCGCTATATATACATTTACTGACGTGAGGGTATTTAATATACTGTTGCACTAGCGGTACCTGCTTGTTTACACATTAGTAGCATTTTATATACCGGTACTGACGTGAGGGTAATTAATATACTGTTGCACTAGCGGTACCTGCTTGTTTACACATTAGTAGCGCTTTATATACCGGCACTGACGTGAGGGTATTTAATATACTGTTGCACTAGCGGTACCTGTTTGTTTACACATTAGTAGCTCTTTATATACCGTTACTGACGTGAGGGTATTTAATATACTGTTGCACTAGCGGTACCTGCTTGTTTACACATTAGTAGCGCTTTATATACCAGTACTGACGTGAGGGTATTTAATATACTGTTGCACTAGCGGCACCTGCTTGTTTACATATTAGTAGCATTTTATATACCGGTACTGACGTTGGGGTATTTAATATACTGTTGCACTAGCGGTACCTGCTTGTTTACACATTAGTAGCGCTTTATATACCAGTACTGACGTGAGGGTATTTAATATACTGTTGCACTAGCGGCACCTGCTTGTTTACATATTAGTAGCATTTTATATACCGGTACTGACGTTAGGGTATTTAATATACTGTTGCACTAGCGGTATCTGCTTGTTTACACATTTGTAGTGTTATATATACATTTACTGACGTGAGGGTATTTAATATACTGTTGCACTAGCGGTACCTGTTGTTTACACATTAGTAGCGCTATATATACATTTACTGACGTGAGGGTATTTAATATACTGTTGCACTAGCGGTACCTGCTTGTTTACACATTAGTAGCATTTTATATACCGGTACTGACGTGAGGGTAATTAATATACTGTTGCACTAGCGGTACCTGCTTGTTTACACATTAGTAGCGCTTTATATACCGGCACTGACGTGAGGGTATTTAATATACTGTTGCACTAGCCGTACCTGTTTGTTTACACATTAGTAGCTCTTTATATACCGTTACTGACGTGAGGGTATTTAATATACTGTTGCACTAGCGGCACCTGCTTGTTTACATATTAGTAGCATTTTATATACTGGTACTGACGTTAGGGTATTTTATATACTGTTGCACTAGCGGTACCTGCTTGTTTACACATTAGGAGCGCTTTATATACCAGTACTGACGTGAGGGTATTTAATATACTGTTGCACTAGCGGCACCTGCTTGTTTACATATTAGTAGCATTTTATATACCGGTACTGACGTTAGGGTATTTAATATACTGTTGCACTAGCGGTACCTGCTTGTTTACACATTTGTAGTGTAATATATACATTTACTGACGTGAGGGTATTTAATATACTGTTGCACTAGCGGTACCTGCTTGTTTACACATTAGTAGCGCTATATATACATTTACTGACGTGAGGTTATTTAATATACTGTTGCACTAGCGGTACCTGCTTGTTTACACATTAGTAGCATTTTATATACCGGTACTGACATGAGGGTAATTAATATACTGTTGCACTAGCGGTACCTGCTTGTTTACACATTAGTAGCGCTTTATATACCGGCACTGACGTGAGGGTATTTAATATACTGTTGCACTAGCCGTAAATGTTTGTTTACACATTAGTAGCTCTTTATATACCGTTACTGACGTGAGGGTATTTAATATACTGTTGCACTAGCGGTACCTGCTTGTTTACACATTTGTAGTATTATATATACATTTACTGACGTGAGGGTATTTAATATACTGTTGCACTAGCGGTACCTGCTTGTTTACACATTAGTAGCGCTATATATACACATTTACTGACGTGAGGGTATTTAATATACTGTTGCACTAGCGGTACCTGCTTGTTTACACATTAGTAGCATTTTATATACCGGTACTGACGTGAGGGTAATTAATATACTGTAGCACTAGCGGTACCTGCTTGTTTACACATTAGTAGCGCTTTAAATACCGGTACTGACGTGAGGGTATTTAATATACTGTTGTACTAGCGGTACCAGCTTGTTTACACATTAGTAGCGCTTTATATACCGGCACTGACGTGAGGGTATTTAATATACTGTTGCACTAGCCGTACCTGTTTGTTTACACATTAGTAGCTCTTTATATACCGTTACTGACGTGAGGGTATTTAATATACTGTTGCACTAGCGGTACCTGCTTGTTTACACATTAGTAGCTCTTTATATACCGGTACCGACGTTAGGGTATTTAATATACTGTTGCACTAGCGGTACCTGCTTGTTTACACATTAGTAGCACTTTATATACCGGTACTGATGTGAGGGTATTTAATATACTGTTGCACTAACGGTACCTGCTTGTTTACACATTAGTAGAATTTTATATACATTTACTGATGTGAGGGTATTTAATATACTGTTGAACTAGCGGTACCTGCTTGTTTACACATTAGTAGCGCTTTATATACATTTACTGACGTGAGGGTATTAAATATACTGTTGCACTAGTGGTACCTGCTTGTTTACACATTAGTAGCACTTTATATACCGGTACTGATGTGAGGGTATTTAATATACTGTTGCACTAGCGGTACCTGCTTGTTTACACATTAGTAGCGCTATATATACATTTACTGACGTGAGGGTATTTAATATACTGTTGCACTAGCCGTACCTGATTGTTTACACATTAGTAGCATTTTATATACAGGTACTGACATGAGGGTATTTCATATACTGTTGCACTAGCGGTACCTGCTTGTTTACACATTAGTAGCGCTTTATATACCGGTACTGACGTGAGGGTATTTAAAATACTGTTGCACTAGCGGTACCTGCTTGTTTACACATTAGTAGCACTTTATATACATTTACTGATGTGAGGGTATTTAATATACTGTTGCACTAGCGGTACCTGCTTGTTTACACATTAGTAGCACTTTATATACATTTACTGACGTGAGGGAATTTAATATACTGTTGCACTAGTGGTACCTGCTTGTTTACACATTTGTAGCGCTTTATATACCGGTACTGACGTGAGGGTATTTAATAAACTGTTGCACTAGTGGTACCTGCTTGTTTACACATTAGTAGCACTTTATATAAATTTACTGACTTGAGGGTATGTAATATAGTGTCACTAGCGGTACCTGCTTGTTTACACATTAGTAGCACTTTATATACCGGTACCGACATGAGGGTATTTAATATACTGTTGCACTAGCGGTACCTGCTTGTTTACACATTAGTAGCGCTTTATATACATTTACTGACGTGGGGATATTTAATATACTGTTGCACTAGTGGTACCTGCTTCTTTACACATTAGTAGCACTTTACATACCGGTACTGACGTGAAGGTATTTAATATACTGTTGTACTAGCGGTACCTGCTTGTTTACACATTAGTAGCACTTTATATACATTTACTGATGTGAGGGTATTTAAAAACATAATTTATGTAAGAACTTACCTGATAAATTCATTTCTTTCATATTAGCAAGAGTCCATGAGCTAGTGACGTATGGGATATACATTCCTACCAGGAGGGGCAAAGTTTCCCAAACCTCAAAATGCCTATAAATACACCCCTCACCACACCCACAAATCAGATTAACGCGTAGCCAAGAAGTGGGGTGATAAGACAAAAGTGCGAAAGCATAAAAAAAATAAGGAATTGGAATAATTGTGCTTTATACAAAAAAATCATAACCACCACAAAAAAGGGTGGGCCTCATGGACTCTTGCTAATATGAAAGAAATTAATTTATCAGGTAAGTTCTTACATAAATTATGTTTTCTTTCATGTAATTAGCAAGAGTCCATGAGCTAGTGACGTATGGGATAATGAATACCCAAGATGTGGATCTTCCACGCAAGAGTCACTAGAGAGGGAGGGATAAAATAAAGACAGCCAATTCCGCTGAAAATAATCCACACCCAAAATAAAGTTTAAATCTTATAATGAAAAAAACTGAAAATATAAGCAGAAGAATCAAACTGAAACAGCTGCCTGAAGTACTTTTCTACCAAAAACTGCTTCAGAAGAAGAAAACACATCAAAATGTTAGAATTTAGTAAAAGTATGCAAAGAAGACCAAGTTGCTGCTTTGCAAATCTGATCAACCGAAGCTTCATTCCTAAACGCCCAGGAAGTAGAAACTGACCTATTAGAATGAACTGTAATCCTTTGAGGCGGAGTTTTACCCGACTCGACATAAGCATGATGAATCAAAGACTTTAACCAAGACGCCAAAGAAATGGCAGAGGCCTTCTGACCTTTCCTAGAACCGGAAAAGATAACAAATAGACTAGAAGTCTTTCGGAAATTTTTAGTAGCTTCAACATAATATTTCAAAGCTCTAACTACATCCAAAGAATGCAACGATCTTTCCTTAGAATTGTTAGGATTAGGACACAATGAAGGAACCACAATTTCTCTACTAATGTTGTTAGAATTCACAACCTTAGGTAAAAATTTAAAAGAAGTTCGCAACACCGCCTTATCCTGATGAAAAATCAGAAAAGGAGACTCATAAGAAAGAGCAGATAAATCAGAAACTCTTCTAGCAGAAGAGATGGCCAAAAGAAACAAAACTTTCCAAGAAAGTAATTTAATGTCCAGCGAATGCATAGGTTCAAACGGAGGAGCTTGAAGAGCCCCCAGAACCAAATTCAAACTCCACGGAGGAGAAATTGACGTAATGACAGGTTTTATATGAACCAAAGCTTGTACAAAACAATGAATATCAGGAAGACTAGCAATCTTTCTGTGAAAAAGAACAGAAAGAGCAGAGATTTGTCCTTTCAAGGAACTTGCAGACAAACCTTTATCCAAACCATCCTGAAGAAACTGTAAAATTCTAGGAATTCTAAAAGAATGCCAAGAAAAAATGATGAGAAAAACACCAAGAAATGTAAATCTTCCAGACTCGATAATATATCTTCCTAGATACAGATTTACGAGCCTGTAACATAGTATTAATCAGAGAGTCAGAGAAACCTCTATGACTGAGAATCAAGCGTTCAATCTCCATACCTTCAAATTTAAGGATTTGAGATCCTGATGGAAAAAAGGACCTTGCGATAGAAGGTCTGGTCTTAACGGAAGAGTCCACGGTTGGCAAGTGGCCATTCGGACAAGATCCGCATACCAAAACCTGTGAGGCCATGCTGGAGCCACCAGCAGACCAAACGAGCACTCCTTTAGAATCTTGGAATTACTCTTGGAAGAAGAACTAGAGGCGGAAAGATATAAGCAGGATGATACTTCCAAGGAAGTGACAATGCATCCACTGCCCCCGCCTGAGGATCCCTGGATCTGGACAGATACCTGGGAAGCTTCTTGTTTAGATGAGAAGCCATCAGATCTATTTCTGGAAGTCCCCACATTTGAACAATCTGAAGAAATACCTCTGGGTGAAGAGACCATTCGCCCGAATGTAACGTTTGGCGACTGAGATAATCCGCTACCCAATTGTCTATACCTGGGATATGAACCGCAGAAATTAGACAGGAGCTGGATTCCGCCCATACCAGAATTTGAGATACTTCTTTCATAGCCAGAGGACTGTGAGTCCCTCCTTGATGATTGACATATGCCACAATTGTGACATTGTCCGTCTGAAAACAAATGAACGACTCTCTCTTTAGAAGAGGCCATGACTGAAGAGCTCTGAAAATTGCACAGAGTTCCAAAATATTGATTGGTAATCTCACCTCCTGAGATTCCCAAACCCCTTGTGCTGTCAGAGACCCCCAAACAGTTCCCCAACCTGTCAGACTTGCATTTGTTGAAAACACAGTCCAGGTTGGAAGAACAAAAGAAGCCCCCTGAACTAAACGATGGTGGTCTGTCCACCACGTCAGAGAGTGTCGTACAATCGGTTTTAAAGATATTAATTGAGATATCTTTGTATAATCCCTGCACCACTGGTTCAGCATACAGAGCTGAAGAGGTTGCATGTGAAAACGAGCAAAGGGGACCGCATCCAATGCAGCAGTCATAAGACCTAGAATTTCCATGCATAAGGCTACCGAAGGGAAAGATTGAGACTGAAGGTTTCGACAAGCTGAAACCAATTTCAGACATCTCTTGTCCGTCAGAGACAGAGTCAAGGACACTGAATCTATCAGGAAACCTAAAAAGGTTACCCTTGTCTGAGGAATCAACAAACTTTTTGGTAAATTGATCCTCCAACCATGTTCTAGAAGAAACAACACTCATAAAAGACTGGAAAGGTTCTTTCTAGTGAAAATGAGCAAAGGGAAATTAAATCCAATGCTGTGGCCATAAGACCTAAAACTTCTATGCATATATAGCAACTGAAGGAAATAATAGAGACTAAAGGTACCGACAGACGGAACCCAATAGAATTATCCCTTGTCTGATAGAGACAAAGACAGTGACACAAACTATCTGGAAACCTAAAAAAGGTGACCCTTGTGTGAGGAATCAAGAGCTTTCGAAAAAAAAAGATCCTCTAACTATGTCCTGAAGAGCAAGTGAATCATATGAGATTCCGCATCCTCAGAAAATAATCTGAATTAAAACAGAAAAATGAAAATATGCATTTATTGTATCTAATGAAAACAAATAATGCTATCAATGACCATAAAAAGGCAAAATAGTTTGAATAAAACTCCAAACCCGGTTCCTAAAAAAGGAACTGGAAGAAATACCCCAGAAGATTCCAGGTCTGAGCAGCGCTTGAACCCCATGGGTGCCCAGCCATGCTTCAACAGTACCCAAAATATATAGGAGAGAAACACACTTAAAGAAAGTGTAAGCCTTACTGGAATAAAATCAAAGAAATTTGGACAAAATAGAACCAAATAAATTTCAAAGAAGTCTTAATGTCAGGATTTGACTTCTAAACTTTGCCTTTAAGTCAAATCTCCTCCCCATTCCTACACCCTATTTAAGATCATCACTTCCAGTGTTCATTGCTTGATTATTGGATCACTGAGGGAAGTACTGCTGCTCCCTTTATTTTCTATTATCCATTTAAAGCCTAAACTTTTCATTACCATTTCAGTACTAATTCTACAAACCTTATACCTCCTCTTTAGTGTGACATCTGAACAGTGTTTGGGAACTTATATGTTACATTTATTATTTCAACCTGTAACCTGATAAACCATTGGATTAGCAACAGCGCTGCAACTATCTCCGTGAACTTGTCGGAACTTGGTGACGTCACCCGCTTTTCACAGATCAGCTGGATGTGCTACGCAGCTCCCGCTCTGCTCAGATCAGCTGTAGTCTGCGCGCCCAAAGACCGATGCTTCCGTGTTTGCAAACACAAAGTTCTACTCAATCCTCCTTTACTCCATAAGGCACAGTAAGATAATATTTCAACTTTAAGGTATGACTGTATACTCAATGAACTTAGACTCAGCATATCGTTATGAAATCGAAGCGTAATATTATTCATTCGAATATCACTTCTACTTTGATTGAACCATATTTATCCTGCTTGTTTCAAACTTTTAAAAACGCTAACTTTATATGTGAACTATATCTTGCTACAAGTGCATATCCACATCTTGATAATCAGTTATAATATCTTACCAAGAATTACTATTTCATTATCTGTTATTATTAAAGATAACATGTGTTTGTTAAGACATACAACTTGTGTTATTTCCACCATTTAAATCCATTTAGATAAATTGCTACCATTCTAAATCCTGACATCTAAGTTATGATATTTGGGAGTTTATGGCAGCATACACTCAGTGAAGAAGTAACATATATTTTCTTAACTTTGTTTAAAGAGAATAACAGATTGTTACACTTAACCTGCCCCTTACCAGCCAAGCTGGAATACGGCACGTACATCGCAATATTAGGGAGCTGATTTTGAACCCCAATTATAAACATGTAACTTGGGAAAGAACTCAGGAATTCGTTCCTTAATAAGAACAACCAAACTAGTATAAGCTTAAAGTTTTAGTCTTAGAACTCAATCTTGAAGCCCAGAGTAACAGTTAAGAATTGAATCCAATTATAAAACAAATAATTGATTATCTTAGAACAAAAGAAATATGGATTCTTTTTTTTTTTTTTTTTTTTTTAAATCACAAAATTCTTCTAGCTAAAATAGCTAAAGACATAGATTAACCCTCATTTGCGAAAATATTCAATAAATGCAAAACAACAAGACAAATGCAACAGCACCTAGTCTAGTAAATGTTGTCCCTTAACAATGCTAAAATAAATCATAATCTGATACTTGATCTTAAAGTAAACAGAAAAACTGAAGCAATTGCAATATTCAAATAAATCACAGGACCAAGAAAAGTACCTGAAACTAAATAATTTTCCATAAATAAGATACAACTATCTAAAGGAAAATAAATACTATTTTGCTATAGAAACAATAGCATAATTAGTAGGAGTAGAGATAGCCCCAATAAATTGGAGAACCCTCCAAATTGAATTTAACTGCTGGCAAAGAATATAGTTTAAAACCTTAGAAGAAGGAATAAAAGAAAATTCTCAGCCTATTCCATTCCCTAGAATGGGGAATTGGAAATAAAACCTCTGAAAACACAGAAGAAATAAATAGGGAGAAATAGTGTCAGCTAGTCTTAAAGAACTAGTTACCTTAATATCCAAAATAATCAACACCTTTTCAACAAAGAACAAATGTACTTTAATAATAGAAAAATAATAAAAACAGAATTTATGTTTACCTGATAAATTACTTTCTCCAACGGTGTGTCCGGTCCACGGCGTCATCCTTACTTGTGGGATATTCTCCTCCCCAACAGGAAATGGCAAAGAGCCCAGCAAAGCTGGTCACATGATCCCTCCTAGGCTCCGCCTACCCCAGTCATTCGACCGACGTTAAGGAGGAATATTTGCATAGGAGAAACCATATGGTACCGTGGTGACTGTAGTTAAAGAAAATAAATTATCAGACCTGATTAAAAAAACCAGGGCGGGCCATGGACCGGACACACCGTTGGAGAAAGTAATTTATCAGGTAAACATAAATTCTGTTTTCTCCAACATAGGTGTGTCCGGTCCACGGCGTCATCCTTACTTGTGGGAACCAATACCAAAGCTTTAGGACACGGATGAAGGGAGGGAGCAAATCAGGTCACCTAAATGGAAGGCACCACGGCTTGCAAAACCTTTCTCCCAAAAATAGCCTCAGAAGAAGCAAAAGTATCAAACTTGTAAAATTTGGTAAAAGTGTGCAGTGAAGACCAAGTCGCTGCCCTACATATCTGATCAACAGAAGCCTCGTTCTTGAAGGCCCATGTGGAAGCCACAGCCCTAGTGGAATGAGCCGTGATTCTTTCGGAAGGCTGCCGTCCGGCAGTCTCGTAAGCCAATCTGATGATGCTTTTAATCCAAAAAGAGAGAGAGGTAGAAGTTGCTTTTTGACCTCTCCTTTTACCGGAATAAACAACAAACAAGGAAGATGTTTGTCTAAAATCCTTTGTAGCATCTAAATAGAATTTTAGAGCGCGAACAACATCCAGATTGTGCAACAAACGTTCCTTCTTTGACACTGGTTTCGGACACAGAGAAGGTACGATAATCTCCTGGTTAATGTTTTTGTTAGAAACAACTTTTGGAAGAAAACCAGGTTTAGTACGTAAAACCACCTTATCTGCATGGAACACCAGATAAGGAGGAGAACACTGCAGAGCAGATAATTCTGAAACTCTTCTAGCAGAAGAAATCGCAACTAAAAACAAAACTTTCCAAGATAATAACTTAATATCAACGGAATGTAGGGGTTCAAACGGAACCCCCTGAAGAACTGAAAGAACTAAGTTGAGACTCCAAGGAGGAGTCAAAGGTTTGTAAACAGGCTTAATTCTAACCAGAGCCTGAACAAAGGCTTGAACATCTGGCACAGCTGCCAGCTTTTTGTGAAGTAACACAGACAAGGCAGAAATCTGTCCCTTCAGGGAACTAGCAGATAATCCTTTTTCCAATCCTTCTTGAAGGAAGGATAGAATCTTAGGAATCATAACCTTGTCCCAAGGGAATCCTTTAGATTCACACCAACAGATATATTTTTTCCAAATTTTGTGGTAAATCTTTCTAGTTACAGGCTTTCTGGCCTGAACAAGAGTATCGATAACAGAATCTGAGAACCCTCGCTTCGATAAGATCAAGCGTTCAATCTCCAAGCAGTCAGCTGGAGTGAAACCAGATTCGGATGTTCGAACGGACCCTGAACAAGAAGGTCTCGTCTCAAAGGTAGCTTCCAAGGTGGAGCCGATGACATATTCACCAGATCTGCATACCAAGTCCTGCGTGGCCACGCAGGAGCTATCAAGATCACCGACGCCCTCTCCTGATTGATCCTGGCTACCAGCCTGGGGATGAGAGGAAACGGCGGGAACACATAAGCTAGTTTGAAGGTCCAAGGTGCTACTAGTGCATCCACTAGAGCCGCCTTGGGATCCCTGGATCTGGACCCGTAGCAAGGAACTTTGAAGTTCTGACGAGAGGCCATCAGATCCATGTCTGGAATGCCCCACAGCTGAGTGACTTGGGCAAAGATTTCCGGATGGAGTTCCCACTCCCCCGGATGCAATGTCTGACGACTCAGAAAATCCGCTTCCCAATTTTCCACTCCTGGGATGTGGATAGCAGACAGGTGGCAGGAGTGAGACTCCGCCCATAGAATGATTTTGGTCACTTCTTCCATCGCTAGGGAACTCCTTGTTCCCCCCTGATGGTTGATGTACGCAACAGTTGTCATGTTGTCTGATTGAAACCGTATGAACTTGGCCCTCGCTAGCTGAGGCCAAGCCTTGAGAGCATTGAATATCGCTCTCAGTTCCAGAATATTTATCGGTAGAAGAGATTCTTCCCGAGACCAAAGACCCTGAGCTTTCAGGGATCCCCAGACCGCGCCCCAGCCCATCAGACTGGCGTCGGTCGTGACGATGACCCACTCCGGTCTGCGGAATGTCATCCCTTGTGACAGGTTGTCCAGGGACAGCCACCAACGGAGTGAGTCTCTGGTCCTCTGATTTACTTGTATCTTCGGAGACAAGTCTGTATAGTCCCCATTCCACTGACTGAGCATGCACAGTTGTAATGGTCTTAGATGAATGCGCGCAAAAGGAACTATGTCCATTGCCGCTACCATCAAACCGATCACTTCCATGCACTGCGCTATGGAAGGAAGAGGAACGGAATGAAGTATCCGACAAGAGTTTAGAAGTTTTGTTTTTCTGGCCTCTGTCAGAAAAATCCTCATTTCTAAGGAGTCTATTATTGTTCCCAAGAAGGGAACCCTTGTTGACGGAGATAGAGAACTCTTTTCCACGTTCACTTTCCATCCGTGAGATCTGAGAAAGGCCAGGACAATGTCCGTGTGAGCCTTTGCTTGAGGAAGGGACGACGCTTGAATCAGAATGTCGTCCAAGTAAGGTACTACAGCAATGCCCCTTGGTCTTAGCACAGCTAGAAGGGACCCTAGTACCTTTGTGAAAATCCTTGGAGCAGTGGCTAATCCGAAAGGAAGCGCCACGAACTGGTAATGCTTGTCCAGGAATGCGAACCTTAGGAACCGATGATGTTCCTTGTGGATAGGAATATGTAGATACGCATCCTTTAAATCCACCGTGGTCATGAATTGACCTTCCTGGATGGAAGGAAGAATAGTTCGAATGGTTTCCATCTTGAACGATGGAACCTTGAGAAACTTGTTTAAGATCTTGAGATCTAAGATTGGTCTGAACGTTCCCTCTTTTTTGGGAACTATGAACAGATTGGAGTAGAACCCCATCCCTTGTTCTCTTAATGGAACAGGATGAATCACTCCCATTTTTAACAGGTCTTCTACACAATGTAAGAATGCCTGTCTTTTTATGTGGTCTGAAGACAACTGAGACCTGTGGAACCTCCCCCTTGGGGGAAGCCCCTTGAATTCCAGAAGATAACCTTGGGAGACTATTTCTAGCGCCCAAGGATCCAGAACATCTCTTGCCCAAGCCTGAGCGAAGAGAGAGAGTCTGCCCCCCACCAGATCCGGTCCCGGATCGGGGGCCAACATTTCATGCTGTCTTGGTAGCAGTGGCAGGTTTCTTGGCCTGCTTTCCCTTGTTCCAGCCTTGCATTGGTCTCCAAGCTGGCTTGGCTTGAGAAGTATTACCCTCTTGCTTAGAGGACGTAGCACTTTGGGCTGGTCCGTTTCTACGAAAGGGACGAAAATTAGGTTTATTTTTTGCCTTGAAAGGCCGATCCTGAGGAAGGGCGTGGCCCTTACCCCCAGTGATATCAGAGATAATCTCTTTCAAGTCAGGGCCAAACAGCGTTTTCCCCTTGAAAGGAATGTTAAGTAGCTTGTTCTTGGAAGACGCATCAGCTGACCAAGATTTCAACCAAAGCGCTCTGCGCGCCACAATAGCAAACCCTGAATTCTTAGCCGCTAACCTAGCCAATTGCAAAGTGGCGTCTAGGGTGAAAGAATTAGCCAATTTGAGAGCATTGATTCTGTCCATAATCTCCTCATAAGGGGGAGAATCACTATCGACCGCCTTTATCAGCTCATCGAACCAGAAACATGCGGCTGTAGCTACAGGGACAATGCATGAAATAGGTTGTAGAAGGTAACCCTGCTGAACAAACATCTTTTTAAGTAAACCTTCTAATTTTTTATCCATAGGATCTTTGAAAGCACAACTATCCTCTATGGGTATAGTGGTGCGTTTGTTTAAAGTGGAAACCGCTCCCTCGACCTTGGGGACTGTCTGCCATAAGTCCTTTCTGGGGTCGACCATAGGAAACAATTTTTTAAATATGGGGGGAGGGACGAAAGGAATACCGGGCCTTTCCCATTCTTTATTAACAATGTCCGCCACCCGCTTGGGTATAGGAAAAGCTTCTGGGAGTCCCGGGACCTCTAGGAACTTGTCCATTTTACATAGTTTCTCTGGGATGACCAACTTGTCACAATCATCCAGAGTGGATAATACCTCCTTGAGCAGAATGCGGAGATGTTCCAACTTAAATTTAAACGTAATCACATCAGGTTCAGCTTGTTGAGAAATGTTCCCTGAATCAGTAATTTCTCCCTCAGACAAAACTTCCCTGGCCCCATCAGACTGGGTTAGGGGCCCTTCAGAACCATTATTATCAGCGTCGTCATGCTCTTCAGTATCTAAAACAGAGCAGTCACGCTTACGCTGGTAAGTGTTCATTTTGGCTAAAATGTTTTTGACAGAATTATCCATTACAGCCGTTAATTGTTGCATAGTAAGGAGTATTGGCGCGCTAGATGTACTAGGGGCCTCCTGAGTGGGCAAGACTCGTGTAGACGAAGGAGGGAATGATGCAGTACCATGCTTACTCCCCTCACTTGAGGAATCATCTTGGGCATCATTGTCATTGTCACATAAATCACATTTATTTAAATGAATAGGAATTCTGGCTTCCCCACATTCAGAACACAGTCTATCTGGTAGTTCAGACATGTTAAACAGGCATAAACTTGATAACAAAGTACAAAAAACGTTTTAAAATAAAACCGTTACTGTCACTTTAAATTTTAAACTGAACACACTTTATTACTGCAATTGCGAAAAAGTATGAAGGAATTGTTCAAAATTCACCAAAATTTCACCACAGTGTCTTAAGGCCTTAAAAGTATTGCACACCAAATTTGGAAGCTTTAACCCTTAAAATAACGGAACCGGAGCCGTTTTTATCTTTAACCCCTTTACAGTCCCTGGTATCTGCTTTGCTGAGACCCAACCAAGCCCAAAGGGGAATACGATACCAAATGACGCCTTCAGAAAGTCTTTTCTATGTATCAGAGCTCCTCACACATGCGACTGCATGTCATGCTTCTCAAAAACAAGTGCGCAATACCGGCGCGAAAATGAGGCTCTGCCTATGATTTGGGAAAGCCCCTAAATAATAAGGAGTCTAAAACAGTGCCTGCCGATATTATTATATCAAAATACCCAGATAAAATGATTCCTCAAGGCTAAATATGTGTTAATAATGAATCGATTTAGCCCAGAAAAAGTCTACAGTCTTAATAAGCCCTTGTGAAGCCCTTATTTACGATCTTTATAAACATGGCTTACCGGATCCCATAGGGAAAATGACAGCTTCCAGCATTACATCGTCTTGTTAGAATGTGTCATACCTCAAGCAGCAAGATACTGCTCACTGTTCCCCCAACTGAAGTTAATTGCTCTCAACAGTCCTGTGTGGAACAGCCATGGATTTTAGTGACGGTTGCTAAAATCATTTTCCTCATACAAACAGAAATCTTCATCTCTTTTCTGTTTCTGAGTAAATAGTACATACCAGCACTATTTTAAAATAACAAACTCTTGATTGAATAATAAAAACTACAGTTAAACACTAAAAAACTCTAAGCCATCTCCGTGGAGATGTTGCCTGTACAACGGCAAAGAGAATGACTGGGGTAGGCGGAGCCTAGGAGGGATCATGTGACCAGCTTTGCTGGGCTCTTTGCCATTTCCTGTTGGGGAGGAGAATATCCCACAAGTAAGGATGACGCCGTGGACCGGACACACCTATGTTGGAGAAAAAGTAGATTTGTTAGTGTCAATATCTGATGAAGAAAATTTCTGAAAGAGAAAAAACATCATCAGAGAAGGATAAATCAGTATGTTGTTGGTCATTTGAAACTTCAATAATTAAAAAAGAAGTGAAAAAGACCTAAGAATTTTATTAGAAGTCAGACAAAGCCTTTAAAATAGAATCAGAAAAATATTTCTTATAAATCTTCTAAATATTTCTTGTACATAAGATGTAAGAATGGAAATGTATAAAGCATAAATACTAATGGAATCTGCATGTAAAAGTTTATCATAATAACTTATTACAAACCATAGCTAAAGATAAACATTTATAACATTTAAAATAAATGAACTTAGCTTTGGTAGAACTGAAACTCAGTTAAGCGTTTTTCCAGAAGTGGCTTCTGACTCGGACAAACGGAGACATCTTGCAATATGTAATAGAAAAAAACAACATATAAAGCAAAAATGATCAAATTCCTTAAATGACAGTTTCAGGAATGGGAAAAAAATGCCAATGAACAAACTTCTAGCAACCAGAAGCAATAAATAATGAGACTTAAATATTGTGGAGACAACAATGACGCTCAAATTTTTTAGCGCCAAAAAAGCCGCCCACATTATTTGGCGCCTAAATGCTTTTGCCGCCAAAATTGGCGCCACATCCGGTAACGCCAACATTTTTTGGCGCAAAAACGTAAAAAAATTACGCAACTTCCGGCGACACGTATGACGCTGGAAATGACAAGAAAATTTTTGCGCCAAGAAAGTCCGCGCCAAGAATGACGCAATAAAATGAAGCATTTTCAGCCCCCGCGAGCCTAACAGCCCACAGGAAAAAAGTCAAATTTTAAGGTAAGAAAAAATTGATTTATTCATATGCATTATCCCAAATATGAAACTGACTGTCTGAAATAAGGAATGTTGAACATCCTGAATCAAGGCAAATAAATGTTTAAACACATATATTTAGAACTTTATATAAAAGTGCCCAACCATAGCTTAGAGTGTCACAGAAAATAAGACTTACTTACCCCAGGACACTCATCTACAAGTAGTAGAAAGCCAAACCAGTACTGAAACGAGAATCAGTAGAGGTAATGGTATATATAAGAGTATATCGTAACGGTATAACCCTGGCATAAAAGGGCAGAGGCACAGGCAGTAAATTTCCCCTCTCCCTCCCCCCAAGCATGAGTCAAAGCTCCATGGTGAGGGTCCAACAGATATCAGCAAAATGACTAGTTTATTTGAAAGCAGCACACATATTTATACACCCTGGCTTCAGGTTACAGAGGGCATTGGTTAAAGTTAAGCAAACATATGAACAATGCATCAAACCTCTAACAATTGTCTATTCACAGGTAAAACAGATTAACACATTAAGTTAATTTACTGGGAAAGAACATTTACTCAGACAGACAATCTGATATTGGCCAGTCTAGTTAACATAATCACACCAATGTACAGTGGCGAGATTGGTTTCGTCACAATCGTCGATCTGAAAAGGGAGGTAAGAGATGAATCTCTACGACCGATAACAGAGAACCTATGAAATAGACCCCGTAGAAGGAGATCATTGAATTCAAATAGGCAATACTCTCCTCACATCCCTCTGACATTCACTGCACGCTGAGAGGAAAACCGGGCTCCAACCTGTTGCAGAGCGCATATCAACGTAGAATCTAGCACAAACTTACTTCACCACCTCCACAGGAGGCAAAGTTTGTAAAACTGATTTGTGGGTGTGGTGAGGGGTGTATTTATAGGCATTTTGAGGTTTGGGAAACTTTGCCCCTCCTGGTAGGAATGTATATCCCATACGTCACTAGCTCATGGACTCTTGCTAATTACATGAAAGAAATACTGTTGCACTAGTGGTACCTGCTTGTTTACACATTAGTAGCGATTTATATACCGGTACTGACGTGAGGGTATTTAATATACTGTTGCACTAGCGGCACCTGCTTGTTTACATATTAGTAGCATTTTATATACCGGTACTGACGTGAGGGTATTTTATATACTGTTGCACTAGCGGTACCTGCTTGTTTACACATTAGTAGCGATTTATATACCGGTACTGACGTGAGGGTATTTTATATACTGTTGCACTAGCGGCACCTGCTTGTTTACACATTAGTAGCGATTTATATACCGGTACTGACGTGAGGGTATTTTATATACTGTTGCACTAGCGGTACCTGCTTGTTTACACATTAGTAGCGATTTATATACCGGTACTGACGTGAGGGTATTTAATATACTGTTGCACTAGCGGCACCTGCTTGTTTACATATTAGTAGCATTTTATATACCGGTACTGACGTTAGGGTATTTAACCCTTTAAGGACACAGCTTTCAGTTTGCTCAATTGTTTTATGACGGAAAAATTCCGTCATATGTCCTTAAGAGGTTAATATACTGTTGCACTAGCGGTACCTGCTTGTTTACACATTTGTAGCGCTATATATACATTTACTGACGTGAGGGTATTTAATATACTGTTGCACTAGCGGTACCTGCTTGTTTACACATTAGTAGCATTTTATATACCGGTACTGACGTGAGGGTAATTAATATACTGTTGCACTAGCGGTACCTGCTTGTTTACACATTAGTAGCGCTTTAAATACCGGTACTGACGTGAGGGTATTTAATATACTGTTGTACTAGCGGTACCTGCTTGTTTACACGTTAGTAGCGCTTTATATACCGGTACTGACGTGAGGGTATTTAATATACTGTTGCACTAGCGGTACCTGCTTGTTTACACATTAGTAGCTCTTTATATACCGTTACTGACGTGAGGGTATTTAATATACTGTTGCATTAACGGTACCTGCTTGTTTACACATTAGTAGCGCTTTATATACCGGTACGGACGTGAGGGTATTTAATATACTGTTGCACTAGTGGTACCTGCTTGTTTACACATTAGTAGCACTTTATATACATTTACTGACGTGAGGGTATTTAATATACTGTTGTACTAGTGGTACCTGCTTTTTTACACATTAGTAGCGCTTTATATACCGGTACTGACGTGAGGGCATTTAATATACTGTTGTACTAGCGGTACCTGCTTGTTTACACATTAGTAGCACTTTATATACCGGTACTGACATGAGGGTATTTAATATACTGTTGCACTAGCGGTACCTGCTTGTTTACACATTAGTAGCTCTTTATATACCGGTACGGACGTGAGGGTATTTATTATACTGTTGCACTGGCGGTACCTGCTTGTTTACACATTAGTAGCTCTTTATATACCGGTACTGATGTGAGGGTATTTAATATACTGTTATACTAGCGGTACCTGCTTGTTTACACATTAGTAGCTCTTTATATACCGGTACTGATGTGAGGGTATTTAATATACTGTTATACTAACGGTACCTGCTTGTTTACACATTAGTAGCGCTTTATATACATTTACTGACGTGAGGGTATTTAATATACTGCTGTACTAGCGGTACCTGCTTGTTTACACATTAGTAGCGCTTTATATACCGGTACTGACGTGAGGGTATTTAATATACTGTTGCACTAGTGGTACCTGCTTGTTTACACATTAGTAGCGCTATATATACACATTTACTGACGTTAGGGTATTTAATATACTATTGCACTAGCGGTACCTGCATGTTTACACATTAGTAGCGCTTTATATACATTTACTGACGTGAGGGTATTTAATATACTGTTGTACTAGCGGTACCTGCTTGTTTACACATTAGTAACGCTTTATATACCGGTACTGACATGAGGGTATTTAATATATTGTTGCACTAGCGGTACCTGCTTGTTTATGCATTAGTAGCGCTATATATACATTTACTGACGTGAGGGTATTTAATATACTGTTGCACTAGCGGTACCTGCTTGTTTACACATTAGTAGTGCTTTATATAAAGGTACTGATGTGAGGGTATTTAATATACTGTTGCACTAGCGGTACCTGCTTGTTTACACATTAGTAGCGCTTTAAATACCGGTACTGACGTGAGGGTATTCAATATACTGTTTTACTAGCGGTACCTGCTTGTTTACACATTAGTAGCAATTTATATACATTTACTGACGTGAGGGTATTTAATATACTGTTGCACTAGCGGTACCTGCTTGTTTACACATTAGTAGCTCTTTATATACCGGTACGGACGTGAGGGTATTTAATATACTGTTGCACTAGCGGTACCTGCTTGTTTACACATTAGTAGCGCTTTATATACATTTACTGACGTGAGGGTATTTAATATACTGCTGTACTAGCGGTACCTGCTTGTTTACACATTAGTAGCGCTTTATATATATTTACTGACGTGAGGGTATTTAATATACTGTTGCACTAGCGGTACCTGCTTGTTTACACATTAGTAGCACTTTACATACCGGTACTGACGTGAGGGTATTTAATATACTGTTGCACTAGCGGTACCTGTTGTTTACACATTAGTAGCGCTTTATATACATTTACTGACGTTAGGGTATTAAATATACTGTTGCACTAGTGGTACCTGCTTGTTTACACATTAGTAGCTCTTTAAATACCGGTACTGACGTGAGGGTATTTAATATACTGTTGCACTAGTGGTACCTGCTTGTTTACACATTAGTAGCGCTATATATACATTTACTGACGTGAGGGTATTTAATATACTGTTGCACTAGCGGTACCTGCTTGTTTACACATTAGTAGCGCATTATATACCGGTACTGACATGAGGGTATTTAATATACTGTTGCACTAGCGGCACCTGCTTGTTTACACATTAGTAGCGCTATATATACATTTACTGACGTGAGGGTATTTAATATACTGTTGCACTAGCGGTACCTGCTTGTTTACACATTAGTAGCGCATTATATACCGGTACTGACATGAGGGTATTTAATATACTGTTGCACTAGCGGTACCTGCTTGTTTACACATTAGTAGCGCTTTATATACCGGTACTGACACGAGGGTATTTAATATACTGTTGCCCTAGCGGTACCTGCTTGTTTACACATTAGTAGCACTTTATATACCGGTACTGACATGAGGGTATTTAATATACTGTTGCACTAGCGGTACCTGCTTGTTTACACATTAGTAGCGCTTTATATACATTTACTGACGTGAGGGTATTTAATATACTGTTGCACTAGTGGTACCTGCTTGTTTACACATAAGTAGCACTTTATATACATTTACTGACGTGAGGGTATTTAATATACTGTTGCAATAGTGGTACCTGCTTGTTTACACATTAGTAGCACTTTATATACATTTACTAATGTGAGGGTATATAATATACTGTTGCACTAACGGTACCTGCTTGTTTACACATTAGTAGCACTTTATATACATTTACTGACGTGAGGGTATTTAATATACTGTTGCACTAGCGGTACCTGCTTGTTTACACATTAGTAGCACTTTATATACATTTACTGACGTGGGGGTATTTAATATGCTGTTGCACTAGCAGTACCTGCTTGTTTACACATTAGTAGCGCTTTATATACCGGTACTGACGTGAGGGTATTTAATATACTGTTGCACTAGCGGTACCTGCTTGTTTACACATTAGTAGCGCTTTATATACTGGTACTGATGTGAGGGTATTTAATATACTGTTGCACTAGCGGTACCTGCTTGTTTACACATTAGTAGCGCTATATATACATTTACTGCAAGAGGGTATTTAATATACTGTTGCACTAGCGGTACCTACTTGTTTACACATTAGTAGCGCTTTATATACATTTACTGACGTGAGGGTATTTAATATACTGTTGCACTAGCGGTACCTGCTTGTTTACACATTAGTAGCATTTTATATACAGGTACTGACATGAGGGTATTTAATATACTGTTGCACTAGTGGTACCTGCTTTGTTTACACATTAGTAGCACTTTATATACATTTACTGATGTGAGGGTATTTAATATACTGTTGCACTAGCGGTACCTGCTTTGTTTACACATTAATAGCGCTTTATATACCGTTACTGACGTGAGGGTATTTAATATAATGTTGCACTAGCGGTACCTGCTTGTTTACACATTAGTAGCACGTTATATACATTTACTGACGTGAGGGTATTTAATATACTGTTGCACTAGCGGTACCTGCTTGTTTATACATTAGTAGCACTTTATATACCGGTACTGACGTGAGGGTATTTAATATACTGTTGCACTAGCGGTACCTGCTTGTTTACACATTAGTGGCGCTTTATATACCGGTACTGACGTGAGGGTATTTAATATACTGTTGCACTAGCGGTACCTGCTTGTTTACACATTAGTATCGCTTTATATACATTTACTGACGTGAGGGTATTTAATATACTGTTGCACTAGCGGTACCTGCTTGTTTACACATTAGTAGCGCTTTATATACATTTACTGACGTGAGGGTATTTAATATACTCTTGCACTAGCGGTACCTGCTTGTTTACACATTAGTAGCGCTTTATATACATTTACTGACGTGAGGGTATTTAATATACTGTTGTAGTAGCGGTACCTGCTTGTTTACACATTAGTAGCACTTTATATACATTTACTGACGTGAGGGTATTTAATATACTGTTGCACTAGTGGTGCCTGCTTGTTTACACATTAGTAGCACTTTATATACCGGTACTGACGTTAGGGTATTTAATAGACTGTTGCACTAGCGGTACCTGCTTGTTTACACATTAGTAGCGCTTTATATACTGGTACTGACGTGAGGGTATTTAATATACTGTTGCACTAGTGGTACCTGCTTGTTTACACATTAGTAGTGCTTTATATACCGGTACTGACGTGAGGGTATTTAATATACTGTTGCACTAGCGGTACCTGCTTGTTTACACATTAGTAGCACTTTATATACATTTACTGACGTGAGGGTATTTATTATACTGTTGGACTAGCGGTACCTGCTTTTTTACACATTAGTAGTGCTTTATATACCGGTACTGACGTGAGGGTATTTAATATACTGTTGCACTAGCGGTACCTGCTTGTTTACACATTATTAGTGCTTTATATACCGGTACTGATGTGAGGGTATTTAATATACTGTTGCACTAGCGGTACCTGCTTGTTTACACATTAGTAGCACTTTATATACATTTACTGACGTGAGGGTATTTAATATACTGTTGTGTTAGCGGTACCTGCTTGTTTACACATTAGTAGCGCTTTATATAAATTTACTGACGTGAGGGTATTTAATATACTGTTGTACTAGTGGTACCTGCTTGTTTACACATTAGTAGCACTTTATATACTGGTACGGACGTGAGGGTATTTAATATACTGTTGCACTAGCGGTACCTGCTTGTTTACACATTAGTAGCTCTTTATATACCGGTACTGATGTGAGGGTATTTAATATACTGTTATACTAGCGGTACCTGCTTGTTTACACATTAGATGCTCTTTATATACTGGTACTGACGTGAGGGTATTTAATATACTGTTGCACTAGCGGTACCTGCTTGTTTACACATTAGTAGCGCTTTATATACATTTACTGACGTGAGGGTATTTAATATACTGCTGTACTAGCGGTACCTGCTTGTTTACACATTAGTAGCGCTTTATATACCGGTACTGACGTGAGGGTATTTAATATACTGTTGCACTAGTGGTACCTGCTTGTTTACACATTAGTAGCGCTATATATACACATTTACTGACGTTAGGGTATTTAATATACTATTGCACTAGCGGTACCTGCTTGTTAACACATTAGTAGCACTTTATATACATTTACTGACGTGAGGGTATTTAATATACTGTTGTACTAGCGGTACCTGCTTGTTTACACATTAGTAGCGCTTTATATACCGGTACTGACATGAGGGTATTTAATATATTGTTGCACTAGCGGTACCTGCTTGTTTACGCATTAGTAGCATTTTATATACCGGTACTGACATGATGGGATTTAATATACTGTTGCACTAGCGGTACCTACTTGTTTACACATTAGTAGTGCTTTATATACCGGTACTGATGTGAGGGTATTTAATATACTGTTGCACTAGCGGTACATGCTTGTTTACACATAAGTAGCGCTTTATATACCGGAACCGACGTGAGGGTATTTAATATACTGTTGTACTAGCGGTACCTGCTTGTTTACACATTAGTAGCACTTTATATACCGGTACTGACGTGAGGGTATTTAATATACTGTTGCACTAGCGGTACCTGCTTATTTACACATTAGTAGCGCTATATATACACATTTACTGACGTGAGGGTATTTAATATACTGTTGCACTAGTGGTACCTGCTTGTTTACACATTAGTAGCACTTTATATACATTTACTGACGTGAGGGTATTTAATATACTGTTGTACTAGTGGTACCTGCTTGTTTACACATTAGAAGCACTTTATATACATTTACTGACGTGAGGGTATTTAATATACTGTTGCACTAGTGGTACCTGCTTGTTTACACATTAGTAGTGCTTTATATACCGGTACTGACGTGAGGGTATTTAATATACTGTTGCACTAGTGGTACCTGCTTGTTTACACATTAGTAGCGCTTTATATACCGGTACTGACGTGAGGGTATTTAATATACTGTTGCCCTAGCGGTACCTGCTTGTTTACACATTAGTAGCTCTTTATATACCGGTACTGACGTGAGGGTATTTAATATACTGTTGCACTAGCGGTACCTGCTTGTTTACACATTAGTAGCACTTTATATACATTTACTGATGTGAGGGTATTTAATATACTGTTGCACTAGCGGTACCTGCTTGTTTACACATTAGTAGAACTTTATATACCGGTACTGACGTGAGGGTATTTAATATACTGTTGCACTAGCGGTACCTGCTTGTTTACACATTAGTAGCACTTTATATACATTTACTGATGTGAGGGTATTTAATATACTGTTGCACTAGCGGTACCTGCTTGTTTACACATTAGTAGAACTTTATATACCGGTACTGACGTGAGGGTATTTAATATACTGTTGCACTAGCGGTACCTGCTTGTTTACACATTAGTAGCACGTTATATACATTTACTGACGTGAGGGTATTTAATATACTGTTGCACTAGCGGTACCTGCTTGTTTACACATTAGTGGCGCTTTATATACCGGTACTGACGTGAGGGTATTTAATATACTGTTGCACTAGCGGTACCTGCTTGTTTACACATTAGTATCGCTTTATATACATTTACTGACGTGAGGGTATTTAATATACTGTTGCACTAGCGGTACCTGCTTGTTTACACATTAGTAGCACTTTATATACATTTACTGACGTGAGGGTATTTAATATACTGTTGCACTAGTGGTACCTGCTTGTTTACACATTAGTAGCACTTTATATACCGGTACTGATGTGAGGGTATTTAATATACTGTTGCACTAGCGGTACCTGCTTGTTTACACATTAGTAGCGCTTTATATACTGGTACTGACGTGAGGGTATTTAATATACTGTTGCACTAGTGGTACATGCTTGTTTACACATTAGTAGTGCTTTATATACCGGTACTGACGTGAGGGTATTTAATATACTGTTGTACTAGCGGTACCTGCTTGTTTACACATTAGTAGCACTTTATATACATTTACTGACGTGAGGGTATTTATTATACTGTTGGACTAGCGGTACCTGCTTGTTTACATATTAGTAGCTCTTTATATACCGGTACTGACGTGAGGGTATTTAATATACTGTTGCACTAGCGGTACGTGCTTGTTTACACATTAGTAGCTCTTTATATACTGGTACTGATGTGAGGGTATTTAATATACTGTTGCACTAGCGGTACCTGCTTGTTTACACATTAGTAGCTCTTTATATACCGGTACTGATGTGAGGGTATTTAATATACTGTTGCACTAGCGGTACCTGCTTGTTTACACATAAGTAGCACTTTATATACATTTACTGACGTGAGGGTATTTAATATACTGTTGTATTTGCGGTACCTCCTTGTTTACACATTAGTAGCGCTTTATATACATTTACTGACGTGAGGGTATTTAATATACTGTTGCACTAGTGGTACCTGCTTGTTTACACATTAGTAGCGCTTTATATACATTTACTGACGTGAGGGTATTTAATACACTGTTGCACTGGTGGTACGTGCTTGTTTACACATTAGTAGCGCTTTATATACATTTACTGACGTGAGGGTATTTAATATACTGTTGCACTAGTGGTACCTGCTTGTTTACACATTAGTAGCGCTTTATATACATTTACTGACGTGAGGGTATTTAATATACTGTTGCACTAGCGGTACCTGCTTGTTTACACATTAGTAGCACTTTACATACCGGTACTGACGTGAGGGTATTTAATATACTGTTGCACTAGTGGTACCTGCTTTGCTTACACATTAGTAGCACTTTATATACCGGTACTGACGTGAGGGTATTTAATATACTGTTGCACTAGCGGTACCTGCTTGTTTACACATTAGTAGAACTTTATATACCGGTACTGACGTGAGGGTATTTAATATACTGTTGCACTAGCGGTACCTGCTTGTTTACACATTAGTAGCATGTTATATACATTTACTGACGTGAGGGTATTTAATATACTGTTGTACTAGCGGTACCTGCTTGTTTATACATTAGTAGCACTTTATATACCGGTACTGACGTGAGGGTATTTAATATACTGTTGCACTAGCGGTACCTGCTTGTTTACACATTAGTGGCGCTTTATATACCGGTACTGCCGTGAGGGTATTTAATATACTGTTGCACTAGCGGTACCTGCTTGTTTACACATTAGTATCGCTTTATATACATTTACTGACGTGAGGGTATTTAATATACTGTTGCACTAGCGGTACCTGCTTGTTTACACATTAGTAGCGCTTTATATACATTTACTGACGTGAGGGTATTTAATATACTGTTGCACTAGTGGTACCTGCTTGTTTACACATTAGTAGCGCTTTATATACATTTACTGACGTGAGGGTATTTAATATACTGTTGCACTAGCGGTACGTGCTTGTTTACACATTAGTAGCACTTTACATACCGGTACTGACGTGAGGGTATTTAATATACTGTTGCACTAGCGGTACCTGCTTGTTTACACATTAGTAGCGCTTTATATACATTTACTGACGTGAGGGTATTTAATATACTGTTGTAGTAGCGGTACCTGCTTGTTTACACATTAGTAGCACTTTATATACATTTACTGACGTGAGGGTATTTAATATACTGTTGCACTAGTGGTACCTGCTTGTTTACACATTAGTAGCACTTTATATACTGGTACTGACGTGAGGGTATTTAATATACTGTTGCACTAGTGGTACCTGCTTGTTTACACATTAGTAGCACTTTATATACATTTACTGACGTGAGGGTATTTAATATACTGTTGTACTAGCGGTACCTGCTTGTTTACACATTAGTAGCACTTTATATACATTTACTGACGTGAGGGTATTTATTATACTGTTGGACTAGCGGTACCTGCTTTTTTACACATTAGTAGTGCTTTATATACCGGTACTGATGTGAGGGTATTTAATATACTGTTGCACTAGCGGTACCTGCTTGTTTACATATTAGTAGCTCTTTATATACTGGTACTGATGTGAGGGTATTTAATATACTGTTGCACTAGCGGTACCTGCTTGTTTACACATTAGTAGCACTTTATATACATTTACTGACGTGAGGGTATTTAATATACTGTTGTATTAGCGGTACCTGCTTGTTTATACATTAGTAGCGCTTTATATACATTTACTGACGTGAGGGTATTTAATATACTGTTGCACTAGCGGTACCTGCTTGTTTACACATTAGTAGCACTTTACATACCGGTACTGACGTGAGGGTATTTAATATACTGTTGCACTAGTGGTACCTGCTTTGTTTACACATTAGTAGCACTTTATATACATTTACTGATGTGAGGGTATTTAATATACTGTTGCACTAGCGGTACCTGCTTGTTTACACATTAGTAGCACTTTACATACCGGTACTGACGTGAGGGTATTTAATATACTGTTGCACTAGTGGTACCTGCTTTGTTTACACATTAGTAGCACTTTATATACATTTACTGATGTGAGGGTATTTAATATACTGTTGCACTTGCGGTACCTGCTTGTTTACACATTAGTAGAACTTTATATACCGGTACTGACGTGAGGGTATTTAATATACTGTTGTACTAGCGGTACCTGCTTGTTTACACATTAGTAGCGCTTTATATACCGTGGCCTCCTCACAATCTAGACAGGTATTAGACTTAGGTAAAGAGGGAGTACCCTCTACCGCATCAGAATCCTCCTTAGCTTGCGTAACAAAGCAGACTATTGATTACTAAGAAAAAACGGCACCTTTATACCCCAATGGCTGGGGCACTCACCACCTCCTAAGACCCAGGCCAAACAGAGAAACCAGCCAGGAAAGAGGAATTACGTGTGACCACACCCGGTCACATGGTGCGCAATACAGGACCCCCCTGCTATACTATTAAAAAAAGTGCGCCAAGCCTTTCAGGCTGCACAGCTCCCAAAACTAAAGTGAAAACCCTGTACGTTCCAACATCTGCCTGAAACTCATCTCACACATGTTGCAGCATAATCAAATAAACTTATGTGATTAATCCCCACTGTTCAATAATCCCCCTCTGGAGATATTAACCCTTGATTCCATACAGATAAAAGGAGCCACACTGTAACCCTGTCTTCTTGCATTATCATATGTATATAAAAAAATGAAATGATCTTACCGGAATCTATGCCATGGAACAGAAACACAGCCTCTCAAGTTTGACAGTATTGTAGCATCGCTGCTGACATGGACTTGAGTGATGGAAGCAGGCAGTGAAACCCGTCAACACTGATTGCTTAGGAGTTGTTAATACGAGTCTGGATGCGTCGCAGAAAGACTCTTCCTGCATCTCCAGACTAACATTCGTCAATGCTCTTACTGAGAGGATGACAAGACTACTTAAAAGTCCAATCCCATTTTGAAGGGCAGATACCCTCCATAAGGAACTACTCACAAATCTTCTAAAACTTCTCTGCCAAACTGCTGTGACGAAAGGCAAAGAATGACTTGGATATGAGGGAAGTAGGGGGAGTATTTAAGACTTTGGCTGGGGTGTCTTTGCCTCCTCCTGGTGGCCAAGTTCAGTATTTACCAACAGAAAAAACACAGAGTTAGATGGCGCTAAAAGCTGTGGGGTCCGTTCAACTGCTAATAAATATCGTTAACACAACTTTTATACCTTACATATAATAAGGTCTTAGCCTCAGGAGAATCTCAATATATTGTGTTGCACAAATTAGATCTAATTAAATAAGTGAATCTACACAGCTGAGTGCAAAAAACTGAATATATTTAATGTTTAATAAAATTCACATTCAGTATCCAAATAAAAGTGTGCTTCCTATACATACATATATTAAAAAAAGTCACCTTTGCAATAGGAAATCCTCACTTGCTCTACATAGACCACTAAGAAAACAGTAAAAATTCACATTCACTCCAAACCATATACACAAAAATATAAAAACAAAATTTATGCTTACCTGATAAATTCCTTTCTCCTGTAGTGTGGTCAGTCCACGGGTCATCATTACTTCTGGGATATTAACTCCTCCCCAACAGGAAGTGCAAGAGGATCACCCAGCAGAGCTGCTATATAGCTCCTCCCCTCTACGTCACACCCAGTCATTCGACCGAGAACCAACGAGAAAGGAGAAGCCAAAGGGTGCAGTGGTGACTGGAGTATAATTTAAAAAATTTAGATCTGCCATAAAAACAGGGCGGGCCGTGGACTGACCACACTACAGGAGAAAGGAATTTATCAGGTAAGCATAAATTTTGTTTTCTCCTGTTAAGTGTGGTCAGTCCACGGGTCATCATTACTTCTGGGATACCAATACCAAAGCTTAAGTACACGGATGACGGGAGGGACATGCAGGCTCTTTATACGGAAGGAACCACTGCCTGAAGAACCTTTCTCCCAAAAACAGCCTCCGAAGAAGCAAAAGTGTCAAATTTGTAAAATTTGGAAAAAGTATGAAGAGAAGACCAAGTTGCA
The DNA here is from genome assembly GCF_027579735.1 of Bombina bombina. Classification (NCBI taxonomy): domain Eukaryota; kingdom Metazoa; phylum Chordata; class Amphibia; order Anura; family Bombinatoridae; genus Bombina; species Bombina bombina. Next base: position 1,146,167,176 of record NC_069504.1, read on the forward strand.
GCCTTGCAAATCTGTTCAACAGAGGCCTCGTTCTTAAAGGCCCAAGTGGAAGCCACAGCTCTAGTAGAATGAGCTGTAATCCTTTCAGGAGGTTGCTGTCCAGCAGTCTCATAGGCTAAACGTATTATGCTACGAAGCCAAAAAGAGAGAGAGGTAGCCGAAGCTTTTTGACCTCTCCTCTGACCAGAATAAACGACAAACAGGGAAGACGTTTGTCGAAAATCCTTAGTTGCCTGTAGATAAAATTTCAGGGCACGGACTACATCTAGATTGTGTAGAAGACGTTCCTTCTTCGAAGAAGGATTAGGACACAAAGATGGAACAACAATCTCTTGATTGATATTCCTGTTAGTGACCACCTTAGGTAAGAACCCAGGTTTAGTACGCAGAACTACCTTGTCTGAATGAAAAATCAGATAAGGAGAATCACAATGTAAGGCAGATAACTCAGAGACTCTTCGAGCCGAGGAAATAGCCATTAAAAACAGAACTTTCCAAGATAACAGCTTGATATCAATGGAATGAAGGGGTTCAAACGGAACACCCTGTAAAACATTAAGAACTAAGTTCAAACTCCATGGTGGAGCAACAGTTTTAAACACAGGCTTGATCCTAGCCAAAGCCTGACAAAAAGCTTGAACGTCCGGAACCTCTGACAGACGTTTGTGTAAAAGAATGGACAGAGCTGAAATCTGTCCCTTTAAGGAACTAGCGGATAAACCCTTTTCTAAACCTTCTTGTAGAAAAGACAATATCCTAGGAATCCTAACCTTACTCCATGAGTAACTCTTGGATTCGCACCAATATAAGTATTTACGCCATATATTATGGTAAATCTTTCTGGTAACAGGCTTCCTAGCCTGTATTAAGGTATCAATTACTGACTCAGAAAAACCACGTTTTGATAAAATCAAGCGTTCAATTTCCAAGCAGTCAGCTTCAGAGAAATTAGATTTTGATGTTTGAAGGGACCCTGGATCAGAAGGTCCTGTCTCAGAGGCAGAGACCAAGGTGGACAGGATGACATGTCCACTAGATCTGCATACCAAGTCCTGCGTGGCCACGCAGGCGCTATTAGAATCACCAATGCTCTCTCCTGTTTGATTCTGGCAATCAATCGAGGAAGCATCGGGAAGGGTGGAAACACATAAGCCATCCCGAAGGTCCAAGGTGCTGTCAAAGCATCTATCAGAACCACTCACGGATCCCTGGATCTGGACCCGTAACAAGGAAGCTTGGCGTTCTGTCGAGACGCCATGAGATCTATCTCTGGTTTGCCCCAACGTCGAAGTATTTGGGCAAAGACCTCCGGATGAAGTTCCCACTCCCCCGGATGAAAAGTCTGACGACTTAGGAAATCCGCCTCCCAGTTCTCCACTCCCGGGATGTGGATTGCTGACAGGTGGCAAGAGTGAGACTCTGCCCAGCGAATTATCTTTGATACTTCCATCATTGCTAGGGAGCTTCTTGTCCCCCCTTGATGGTTGATGTAAGCTACAGTCGTGAAGTTGTCCGACTGAAACCTGATGAACCCCCGAGTTGTTAACTGGGGCCAAGCCAGAAGGGCATTGAGAACTGCTCTCAATTCCAGAATGTTTATTGGCAGGAGACTCTCCTCCTGAGTCCATGGTCCCTGAGCCTTCAGAGAATTCCAGACAGCGCCCCAACCTAGTAGGCTGGCGTCTGTTGTTACAATTGTCCAATCTGGCCTGCTGAATGGCATCCCCCTGGACAGATGTGGCCGAGAAAGCCACCATAGAAGAGAATTTCTGGTCTCTTGATCCAGATTCAGAGTAGGGGACAAGTCTGAGTAATCCCCATTCCACTGACTTAGCATGCACAATTGCAGCGGTCTGAGATGTAGGCGTGCAAAGGGTACTATGTCCATTGCCGCTACCATTAAGCCGATCACCTCCATGCATTGAGCCACTGACGGGTGTTGAATGGAATGAAGGACACGGCATGCATTTTGAAGCTTTGTTAACCTGTCTTCTGTCAGGTAGATCTTCATTTCTACAGAATCTATAAGAGTCCCCAAGAAGGGAACTCTTGTGAGTGGAAAGAGAGAACTCTTCTTTTCGTTCACCTTCCATCCATGCGACCTTAGAAATGCCAGTACTAACTCTGTATGAGACTTGGCAGTTTGAAAGCTTGAAGCTTGTATCAGAATGTCGTCTAGGTACGGAGCTACCGAAATTCCTCGCGGTCTTAGTACCGCCAGAAGAGCACCCAGAACCTTTGTGAAGATTCTTGGAGCCGTAGCCAATCCGAATGGAAGAGCTACAAACTGGTAATGCCTGTCTAGGAAGGCAAACCTTAGATACCGGTAATGATCCTTGTGAATCGGTATGTGAAGGTAAGCGTCCTTTAAATCCACTGTGGTCATGTACTGACCCTTTTGGATCATGGGTAGGATTGTCCGAATAGTTTCCATTTTGAACGATGGAACTCTTAGGAATTTGTTTAGGATCTTTAAATCCAAGATTGGCCTGAAGGTTCCCTCTTTTTTGGGAACCACAAACAGATTTGAGTAAAACCCCTGTCCGTGTTCCGACCGCGGAACCGGATGGATCACTCCCATTAGTAAAAGATCTTGTACACAGCGTAGAAACGCCTCTTTCTTTATTTGGTTTGTTGACAACCTTGACAGATGAAATCTCCCTTTTGGGGGAGAGGATTTGAAGTCCAGAAGATATCCCTGAGATATGATCTCTAACGCCCAGGGATCCTGAACATCTCTTGCCCAAGCCTGGGCGAAGAGGGAAAGTCTGCCCCCCACTAGATCCGTTCTCGGATCGGGGGCCCTCAATTCATGCTGTCTTAGGGGCAGCAGCAGGTTTCCTGGCCTGCTTGCCCTTGTTCTAGGACTGGTTAGGTCTCCAGCCTTGTCTGTAGCGAGCAACAGCTCCTTCCTGTTTTGGTGCAGAGGAAGTTGATGCTGCTCCTGCCTTGAAATTACGAAAGGAACGAAAATTAGACTGTCTAGCCTTAGGTTTGGCTCTGTCTTGAGGCAGGGCATGGCCTTTACCTCCTGTAATGTCAGCGATAATTTCTTTCAACCCGGGCCCGAATAAGGTCTGCCCTTTGAAAGGTATGTTAAGTAATTTAGATTTAGAAGTAACGTCAGCTGACCAGGATTTTAGCCACAGTGCTCTGCGTGCCTGAATGGCGAATCCGGAATTCTTAGCCGTAAGTTTAGTTAAATGTACTACGGCATCCGAAATAAATGAATTAGCTAGCTTAAGTGTCTTAAGCTTGTTTGAAATCTCATCTATAGTTATTGAGTCAAGAGTCTCTTCCAGGGACTCGGACCAAAAAGCGGCCTCGGCCGTGACAGACGCAATACATGCAAGGGGTTGCAATATAAAACCTTGTTGAACAAACATTTTCTTAAGGTAACCCTCTAATTTTTTATCCATTGGATCTGAAAAGGCACAGCTATCCTCCACCGGGATAGTGGTACGCTTAGCCAGAGTAGAAACCGCTCCCTCCACCTTAGGGACCGTCTGCCATAAGTCCCGTGTGGTGGCGTCTATTGGAAACATTTTTCTAAACACAGGAGGGGGGGAAAAGGGTACACCGGGCCTATCCCACTCCTTAGTAATTATCTCTGTAAGCCTCTTAGGTATAGGAAATACGTCAGTACTCGCCGGTACCGCATAGTATCTATCCAGCCTACATAATTTCTCTGGGATTGCAACGGTGTTACAATCATTCAGAGCTGCTAATACCTCCCCTAACAGTACACGGAGGTTTTCGAGTTTAAACTTAAAATTAGAAATGTCTGAATCCATTCTATTGGGATCAGAACCGTCACCTGCAGATTGAAGCTCTCCGTCCTCATGTTCAGCATACTGTGACGCAGTATCAGACATGGCCCTATTATCAACAGCGCACTCTGTTCTCACCCCAGAGTGATCACGCTTACCTCTAAGTTCTGGTAATTTAGCCAAAACTTCAGTCATAACATTAGCCATATCCTGTAATGTGATTTGTAATGGCCGCCCTGATGTACTCGGCGCTACAATATCACGCACCTCCCGAGCGGGAGAAGCAGGTACTGACACGTGAGGCGAGTTAGTCGGCATAACTCTCCCCTCGTTGTTTGGTGAATGATGTTCAATTTGTACAGATTTACTTTTATTTAAAGTAGCATCAATGCAATTAGTACATAAATTTCTATTAGGCTCCACTTTGGCTTTAGCACATATAACACAGAGATATTCCTCTGAGTCAGACATGTTTAACACACTAGCAATTAAACTAGCAACTTGGAAATACTTTTCAAAGCAATTTACAAATAATATGAAAACGTACTGTGCCTTTAAGAAGCACAGAAAAAAAGTTATGACAGTTGAGAAATAATAAACTTGAGAAACTATAACATCAAATTCTTTCCGGTAAAAACACAATTTTAGCAAAGGATTGCCCCCATTAGCAATGGATAACTAACCCTGAATAGCAGAAAAAAAGTGCAGAAAATAAACGTTTTTTATCACAGTCAGTCACAATCTCACAGCTCTGCTGTGAGTGATTACCTCCCTCAAATTAACTTTTGAAGACCCCTGAGCTCTGTAGAGACGAACCGGATCATGCAGGAAAGACAAGAGACTTCTGACTGAATTTTCTGATGCGTAGCAAAAGCGCCAAAATAGGCCCCTCCCCCTCACACACAACAGTGAGGGAGATCAGTAAACTGTCTTAAATTAAATAAAAACGACTGCCAAGTGGAAAAAACAGTGCCCAAAACAATTTTTCACCCAGTACCTCAGATAATTAAACGATTTAACATGCCAGCAAAAACGTTTAACATCAAATAAATGAAATGTCATTAGAAAGCCTGTTGCTAGTCACTGCAAATTAGGCTAAAGTTTTATGCATACAGTATTATCCCAGTGAAGTGCCATTCCCCAGAATACTGAAGTGTAAATATACATACATGACAGCCTGATACCAGTTGCTACTACTGCATTTAAGGCTGAGCTTACATTATATCGGTATGGCAGAATTTTCTCAGTCAATTCCATTGTCAGAAAATAATATGCTGCTACATACCTTTTTGCAGGTTAACCTGCCCGCTGTCCCCTGATCTGAAGTTTACCTCACTCCTCAGATGGCCGAGAACAGCAATATGATCTTAACTACGCCGGCTAAAATCATACAAAAAACTCAGGTAGATTCTTCTTCAAATTCTACCAGAGAAGGAACAACACGCTCTGGTGCTGTTATAAAATAACAAACTTTTGATTGAAGGTATAAAACTAAGTATAATCACCACAGTCCTCTCACACATCCTATCTATTAGTTGGGTGAAAGAGAATGACTGGGTGTGACGTAGAGGGGAGGAGCTATATAGCAGCTCTGCTGGGTGATCCTCTTGCACTTCCTGTTGGGGAGGAGTTAATATCCCAGAAGTAATGATGACCCGTGGACTGACCACACTTAACAGGAGAAAGAGGATGATTTAAATATATCAGGTAAAATGATAAACTAACCTGCAGTATATCTCACATAGTCATCATATGTCTGAGATTATAATGTTTTGATCGTAGAAATGTCTCTGTATAAACTGAATTTGTAACCAATAGCCAAAGGACATGAAAAAGCAAATTTATGCTTACCTGATTTCTTCTACGATACGACGAGTCCACGGATTCATCCTTACTTGTGGGATATTATCCTCCTGCTAACAGGAAGTGGCAAACAGCACCACAGCAGAGCTGTAAATTTAGCTCCTCCCTTCTCCCCACCCCCAGTCATTCGACCTGAAGGTTTAGGAAGAGAAAAGAAAAGCTAAAAGGTGCAGAGGTGACTGAAGTTTTGAAAACAAAAATATAATCTGTCTAATATGACAGGGAGGGCCATAGAAGAACTCAATTTATCAGGTAAGCATAAATTTCCTTTTCTTCTACTAGATACGACGAGTCCACGGATTCATCCTTACTTGTGGGATACAATACCAGAGCAACAGGACACGGATGAATGGGAGGGACAAGACAGATACCTAAAGAGAAGGCACCACTGCTTGAAGAACTTTTCTCCCAAAAATAGCCTCAGAAGAAGCAAAAGTATCACATTTGTAAAATTTGTTAAAGGTATGAAGCGAAGACCAAGTCGCAGCCTTACAAATCTGTTCAACAGAAGCATCGTTTTAAAAGCCCATGTGGAAGCCACTGCTCTAGTAGAATGAGCTGTAATTTTTTCAGGAGGCTGCTGTCCAGCAGTCTCGTATGCCAAACGGAGGATGCTTTTCAGCCAAAAAGAAAGATAGGTAGCCGTAGCTTTTTGACCCCTACGCTTTCCAGAATAAACAACGAATAGGGAAGATGTTTGACGGAAATCCTTGGTCGCTTGTAAGTTAAACTTCAAGGCACGAACCACGTCCAAGCTATGTAACAGACGCACCTTCTTAGAAGAAGGATTAGGACACAAAGAAGGAACAAGAATATCCTGATTAATATTCTTATTTGAAACAACCTTAGGAAGGAATCCAGGTTTAGTACGCAAAACCACCTTATCAGAATGGAATATAAGATAAGGTGAGTCACATTGTAATGCAGAAAGCTCAGAAACTCTTCGAGCAGAAGAGATAGCAACTAAAAACAAAACTTTCCAAGATAAAAGCTTAATATCTATGGAATGCATGGGTTCAAACGGAACCCCTTGAAGAACATTGAGAACTAAATTCAAACTCCATGGCGGAGCAACAAGTTTAAAGTGTCAGTAAACCTAAAAATGTTATAAAATTCTGCACATAGTGCAGAATTATATAACATTAATTTAGTGCTATAGTTATAAAAGCCTTTATTCCCTTTTAATATTTTAAAAATATGCCGCTTTTACAGACCCGCTCTCTGCTGAGCGGGTCTGTTTCTTTTAGTCAGCGCATCGGGCCAGCTGTATAGTCACAGCCCGGCCCGACCGCGCCATAACATTCAGTGAAGCTCGCTCCTGCTTTAGACAGAGCAGGAGCGAGTTTCACTGAATGTTATGGCGCGGTCGGGCCGGGCTGTGACTATACAGCTGGCTCGATGCGCTGACTAAAAGAAACAGACCCGCTCAGCAGAGAGCGGGTCTGTAAAAGCGGCATATTTTTAAAATATTAAAAGGGAAAAAAGGGTTTTATAACTATAGCACTAAAATAATGTTATATAATTCTGCACTATATGCAGAATTATAACACATTATTTTTTAGGTTTACTGTCCCTGTAAACACAGACTTGATGCGGACTAAAGCCTGACAAAAAGACTGAATGGTTGGGACATCCGCCAGACGCTTGTATAGTAAAATTGACAAAGCAGAAATGTGTCCCTTTAAGGAACTAGCTGATAATCCCTTCTCCAATCCTTATTGGAGAAAAGACAAAATCATAGGAATCCTAACCCTACTCCATGAGTAGCCCTTGGATTCGCACCAATAAAGATATTTACGCCATATCTTATGGTAAATTTTCCTAGTGACAGGCTTGCGAGCCTGAATTAAAGTATCAATGACCGACTCAGAGAATCCCCGCTTAGATAAAATCAAGCGTTCAATATGCAGGCAGTCAGCTGCAGAGAATTTAGATTTGGATGTTGGAACGGACCTTGGATGAGAAGGTCCTGTCTCAGTGGCAGTTTCCACGGTGGCAGAGATGACATTTCTACTAGATCTGCATACCAAGTCCTGCGTGGCCACGCAGGAGCTATGAAGATTACCGAAGCATTCTCCTGTTTGATTCTGGCAATCAGACGAGGAAGGAGAGGAAAAGAAGGAAACACATAAGCCAGGTTGAACGAACAAGGTACTGCTAGAGCATCTATCAGTACTGCTTGGGGATCCCTTGATCTGGACCCGTAACAAGGAAGTTTGGCATTCTGACGAGATGCCATCAGATCCAATTCCGGTGTGTCCCATTGACGGATCAATGACGCAAACACCTCCGGATGGAGTTCCCACTCCCCCGGATGAAAAGTCTGACGACTCAGAAAATCCGCTTCCCAGTTCTCAACTCCTGGGATATAGATTGCTGAAAGATGGCAAGAGTGAGTCTCCGCCCATCAAATTATCTTGGAAACCTCTATCATCGCTAGAGAACTCTCTGTTCCCCCTTGATGATTGATATATGCTACAGTCGTGATATTGTCCGACTGGAATCTTATGAATTTAGCCAATGCAAACTGAGGCCACGCTTGAAGCGCGTTGACTATTGCTCTCAGTTCCAGAATATTGATTGGTAGTAGGGACTCTTCCTGAGTCCAAACACCCTGAGCCTTCAGGGAATTCCAGACTGCACCGCAGCCCAAGAGCCTGGCGTCCGTCGTCACTATGACCAATGCTGGCCTGCGGAAGCACATTCCCTAGGACAGATGATCCTGTGACAACGACCAAAGAAGAGAGGCGCTGGTCTTTAGATCCAGATTTATCTGAGGAGATAAATCCGCATAATCCCCATTCCACTGTCTGAGCATGCACAGCTGCAGTGGTCTGAGATGTAAGCGAGCAAACTGAACTATGTCCATTGCCGCTACCATTAATCCAATGACCTGCATACACTGCACCACTGATGGCTGAGGAATGGACTGAAGTGCTCGGCAAGTAGTTAGAATCTTTGACTTTCTGACCTCCGTCAGAAATATTTTCATGTCTACCGAATCTATCAGAGTTCCTAGGAATGGAACTCTTGTCAGTGGAACTAGTGAACTCTTTTGTATATTCACCTTCTTAGAGAATCCAACATGATGTCCGTGTGAGATTTCGCTAGATGATAAATTGAAGCCTGAATCAAAATATCGTCCAGATAGGGCGCCACTGCTATGCCCCGCGGCCTTAGAACCACCAGAAGGGATCCTAGCACCTTTGTGAAAATTCTGGGAGCTGTTTGTCCAGGAAGGCGAACCTGAGAAACTGGTGATGATCTTTGTGGACAGGAATGTGAAGATATGCATCCTTAAAGTCCACGGTGGTCATATATTGACCCTCCTGGATCAATGGTAAAATTGTTAGTATGGTCTCCATCTTGAAAGATGGGACTCTGAGAAATTTGTTTAGGCATTTGAGATCTAAAATCGGTCTGAAGGTTCCCTCTTTTTTGGGAACCACGAACAGAATTGAGTAAAACCCCTGTTCTAGTTTTGGAACTGGGCAGATTACACCTATGGTATATAGGTCTTCTACACAGCGTAAGAACACCTCTTTTTGTCAGGTCTACAGACAAACCTGAAAGATTAAATCTCCCTCTTGGGAGAAAATCCTTGAATTCTAGTCGATACCCCTGGGTCACGATATCTAATGCCTGATCCTGAACGTCCCTTGCCCAAGCCTGAGCGAAGAGAGAAAGTCTGCCTCATACTAGATCCAGTCCCGGATCAGGTTGTCTTGGTAGCAGCAACAGGCTTCTTGGCCTGTTTACCCTTATTCCAGGTCTGGTTAGGTCTCCAGACAGACTTCGATTGTGCAAAATTCCCCTCCTGTTTTGTGGCAGAGGAGGAAGTAGAGGGTCCACCTTTAAAGTTTCGAAAGGAACGAAAACTATTTTGTTTAGCCCTCATTTTAACAGTCTTGTCCTGAGGAAGGGCATGACCTTTACCTCCAGTAATGTCGGAAATGATTTCCTTTAGTTCAGGCCTGAATAGGGTCTTGTATAGAGAGGAAAGAGAAAAAGATGACGGCACTACTAGTGTTGTGTTCCTTGTAATATTTATGTCTCTTATACAGTAGCAGAGATAACACTGGTACTGTTAAGGTACCAACAGGATACCAAGGGTTAATACCAGATGAACGATGTCCTGAATATGGGATCAGCAACTCACAACCCAGCCAGTCCCCCCCTCAAACACGAGACCAGGCTCCACATTGAAGGTAAAAACAGAATGCACTTTATTGAAGGCTATATGCCCAGTATTTATGCAGGTCTGACCCCAGATGGGGGGTTGAAAGAATATTGTACATTAGATAGAGGGAAAACGCCCTTTTACATGCCACAATAGAATTACATTACTTAAGCAGATAAACAAGTTAAACACAAGACACACTTGAGCCTTTCACTTGGGCGTCTGCTCTCTGGATGGGATTAAACAATGTGAATGTTTATCACTAAACTTAATTACAGTGCACAATAGCTGAGGCTAGCAACCTTGTCTTTAGAAAATAGCTTCTTAAAGCTGAACAAAGTTAACTCTTTCAGTACTGACAGAAGGGTCTGTCACATAGCTCCCTCCTAGTGGAACACTCCGGCAGACCCGGCTTGACCCTTTGGCGGGTCAACCTGGGGATGACCGGACTAGGAGGTGGTAGGCATGTCAGTTTGCCGGGACAATCCATCTGTATTCCCGTTATGAGAGAGAATTCCTGCCCGTATAAATAAGGGTTCAACTTCTTCAGTGCCCAGACTAGGGCTAAACAGTCCTTCAAAATATCATCGGCTTCTTTACGTGTTTTTTGTACCTGCTCTTTATAGGTATCCACAATCCCTTCATACTGACATAGGGTGCCCTTGAGTTGCTGCACCTCACTATGAGCCAGCGTCAGCTTCTCCTCCAGTGTCGCTAAGTTTGTCTTTAATGTTTCATGTTCCACTCTCAAGCTGGTGTTTTCTGCAGTCTGTCGGTGCAGCTTGTCTAGCAGAGATTCACGTTCTAAATGCGCTTTTTCCTCTGCGCTCCTCTTCTCTCCCGCTAGCACTGTTACGTGATTGTTTATCGTGACCATTTCATCCTCTACTTGGCTCTTTTCCTTCATCAGCGCATTGTAACGGGACTCCCACGTATCAATAGCGGATAGGGATTTACTGAGCTCAGCGTCCTGGGGCTCAGCAGCAGGTGGGTCAGTCTCTGCAGCACAGATCTGGGCATGGGTAGGCACAGGGTTAACATCGATGGGACCCATGGGAGCATAGGCAGAAACAAGGGGGGCCAAGTTATTTCCAAGGAGAACATCAGCAGGTAAGTCCTTCTTGACCCCCACATTCACAGGTCTAGCGCCCCTTCCCCAATCCAAATGTACCCTGGCAACAGGTAGGCGGAACACAGTGCCCCCTGCTACCCTCACAGCCACAGTGTCTCCAGTGTGCTGTTTCTCAGGCACCAAGTTCTTTTGAAGCAAGGTCATGGTAGCACCAGTATCCCGTAGACCACTGACCTCCTTCCCATTCACTTTAACCAGTTGCCGGTTATTCCGGTGGGCAGCTTGCACGGGGTCTGCTTCATGTAGGATGCCTCAGCATTCTTGCTCTTCTACGTAGTGGGCCGCAGGCTGAGGGTTACGTGGGATTCCGTCGGCGGGCCTTCTCCAGGACTGTGCTTGGTTCGCTGCGTTTAGGGGACACTCTGGTCTTTTGTGCCCTAGTTGCTTACATCCAAAGCACCGAATAGGTTGTGAGTAGCCCCGCGAATTGAACCGGGCTCTCTGAGGGTAGTTTGTGGCCGGAGGCCGTGTGGTATAGCGGTGCGCCGGGGGTTGGTAACTGGCAGCTGCTGGGGTGACTGGGGGTCTGTACCCCACTCTAGCAGGGGGCTTAGTGGTAGCAGTGTCCAGTTTGCGGGCATCCGTATACTCATCTGCCAGGCGAGCAGCTTCATGCAGGGTGGAGGGTTCACGGTCCCGAACCCACTCTCTAACTCCTGCTGATAACTTGTCAAAGCAATGTTCCAACAGGAATAGCTGCAGCACCTCTTCCCCAGATACGGCTTGGCACCCCGCCATCCAGTAAGATGCTGTGCGGTGCACCTTACATGCCCACTCAACGTAGGAAATACCAGCCAATTTAACAGTGTCTCTGAACCGCCTCCGGTATGCCTCCGGTGTAACCGCATACCTGGAGAGCAGAGCCTCTTTTACAGTATTATAATCCCCGACTTACTCATCTGGAATGGCCCGAAAAGCCTCACTGGCCCGGCCGGATAATTTTCCGGATAATATCGTGACCCAGTCCTCTGCGGGTACCTTGTGTAGTGCACATTGTCTCTCAAAATCCGCAAGGTACCCATCAATCTCTCCTTCTGTTTCCAGGAAGTTTTTAAAAGCTGCAAAATTTACTTTTCTCTTTTCCACTGGGGTTGCTGTGACTTGGGCTGCTGCAGCGCCGCTTTGGCGAAGTAGGTTGGCCTCCACAGCTGCTATGACCCGGTCGATAATTTCCGCAGATGGGTTGGGGCCATAATGTGCCAGTCTTATTTTAACAGCCCGATCAAAGCTTGCTTCTTCGGGGGTTCTGTCTGATATGCTGGGCCCATTGGTTCCTTCGGTCCCTGGTACTCCTTCCATCTTAGTCAGTATTGTAATAATCCCCCTCTTCCTGAGGTTACTGGTTTGTTGGCCCGTTGTTCTAGCAGGTCTTTAAGGGTAGCTCTTTTTAGCCTTTCATACGGTATTCCCATTCGGTCTGGATGTGTAGTTGCTCTTCTGGGCGATAAGGATCCTCCCGTTGCTTGCCACCAATTGTTACGGTACCAACAGGATACCAAGGGTTAATACCAGATGAACGATGTCCTGAATATGGGATCAGCAACTCACAACCCAGCCAGTTCCCCCCTCAAACACGAGACCAGGCTCCACATTGAAGGTAAAAACAGAATGCACTTTATTGAAGGCTATATGCCCAGTATTTATGCAGGTCTGACCCCAGATGGGGGGTTGAAAGAATATTGTACATTAGATAGAGGGAAAACGCCCTTTGACATGCCACAATAGAATTACATTACTTAAGCAGATAAACAAGTTAAACACAAGACACACTTGAGCCTTTCTTATCACTTGGGCGTCTGCTCTCTGGATGGGATTAAACAATGTAAATGTTTATCACTAAACTTAATTACAGTACACAATAGCTGAGGCTAGCAACCTTGTCTTTAGAAAATAGCTTCTTAAAGCTGAACAAAGTTAACTCTTTCAGTACTGACAGAAGGGTCTGTCACAGGTACAATCTGTACACTGGAAGAAGCAAACTGAAGAATACCAATTGCTGGACGCAATTGAAAGAGTGTACTTAAATAGCACTCAACAGCACTGGTTGAATACTAGCTTGAAATACCATAGGTAAAGAAGCCCAAAGGGAGGCGGATTTAAAACTTAACTTTTAATACAAATATTAAAATAACAATTGATTTAAAATATTCAGTCAGTGTGACAGAGAACAAAGGTGATATGGAGGGGGGAAGATACCTCAGAAATCACAATATATCTAATGTTGTTCAATATATCTAATATTGTTCACAGGGGTATTACCCAAAATCCACTTACATTTAAAAAAAAAAAAAATTGGCGGCCCTCAGGCCTAGATATATACCAGGTGGTCTAACTGTCACACTGGATTAATATAGGGGAATCTACAAGACAAGAACGTGGTATTATACCATCCCTATTATTACAATCTATCCAGGTATCAACAAGAATTGTGCTAATATACTTAGTAGCTCTATAATAGTGGGGTAACACCAGGTGGTGAACCATACAGGACACCATTGTTATCCAAAATCACAAGGGATACTCCTAACCCAGGCACCCAATAAGTGAACATTATCACTCACACGCATTGCCTATAGGGAATTATACCACATAATCCATACAAAGGTATCATATTTCGACAGATACCCCCGTTTTCAGATTTAGAGCAACAATAGGGGCAATTATATTTTGATTGTGACACATGTCCAAAATAATCTGAATAATACAGTGCATACGTACAACCCCCCTCTAGACTGATGGTACAATTCCTGTAGAACATACCGGGGTCCTCACATTAGATATATTGTGATTTCTGAGGTATCTTCCCCCCTCCATATCACCTTCGTTCTCTGTCACACTGACTGAATATTTTAAATCAATCTTTATTTTAATATTTGTATTAAAAGTTAAGTTTTAAATCCGCCTACCTTTGGGCTTCTTTACCTATGGTATTTCAAGCTAGTATTCAACCAGTGCTGTTGAGTGCTATTTAAGTACACTCTTTCAATTGCGTCCAGCAATTGGTATTCTTCTGAATAGGGTCTTACCTTTAAAAGGAATAGCTAAAAGTTTAGATTTTGATGACACATCAGCAGACCAAGACTTAAGCCATAACACCCTATGCGCTAAAATGGCAAAGCCTGCATTTTTTGCCGCTAATTTAGCCATTTGAAAAGCGGCATCGGTAATAAAAGAATTAGCTAGCTTGAGCGCCTTAATTCTATCCAGAATATAATCTAATAGGGTCTCAACCTTAAGGGACTCCTGTAGAGCCTCAAACCAAAAAGCTGCTGCAGTAGTAACCTGAACAATGCACGCTATAGGTTGAAGAAGAAAACCCTGATGAATAAACAATTTCTTTAAAAGACCCTCTAATTTTTTTATCCATAGGATCTTTGAAAGCACAACTGTCCTCAATAGGTATAGTTGTACGCTTAGCTAGGGTAGAAATAGCTCCCTCCACCTTAGGGACCGTCTGCCAGGAATCACGAATGGTGTCACATATGGTTAACATTTTCTTAAAAGTAGGACGGGGAGAGAACGGAATGCCTGGTCTATCCCATTCCTTAGTAACAATGTCCGAAATCCTTCTAGGGAAAGGAAAAACATTAGTGTAAGTAGAGACCTCTAGATATTTATCCATTTTACACAATTTCTCTGGAGGTATTACAATTGGGTCACAATCATCCAGTCGCTAAAACCTCCCGGAGTAACAAGCGGAGGTGTTCAAGCTTAAACTTAAAGGCTGTCACATCTGAGTCTGCTAACATCTTTCCTGAGTCTGAAAGTTCTCCCTCAGACAGCAAATCCCCCACCCCCAAATCAGAACACTGTGATGGTACATCGGAGATGGCCAATAAAGCATCAGAGGGCTCAGCATTTACTCTAATACCTGACCTACTGCGCTTACCCTGTAAACCTGGCAGTTTAGATAATACCTCTGTAAGGGTAGTAGACATTCCTACAGCCATATTTTGCAGGGTAAAAGAATTAGACGCACTAGAAGTACTAGGCGTCGCTTGAGCGGGCGTTTAAGGTTGTTACACTTGGGGAGAATTAGATGGCATAACCTGATTCTCTTCAGACTGAGAATCATCCTGAGACATACTTTTATCACCTAAAATATGTTCTTTGCAATGTAAGGCCCTTTCAGTACATGAGGGACACATTTTAAGTGGGGGTTCCACAATGGCTTCTAAACACATAGAGCATTGACTTTCCTCAATGTCAGACATGTTGAACAGGCTAGTAATAACCACAAAAAGTCTTGAAAACACTTTATTTAATGAAAAAAAAACACAACAATCTGAAAAACGGTACCGCGCCTTTAAGAGAAGAAAAGCGTACAATTTTTCCAAAACTGCTTCAAAAAGTTATAACACTCACAATTTTTGCATATATGTGTTTTATCTGGCAGCCTAAGATTGCACCTACAATTAAGGGACAATTAACCCTCTATGAGAAAAAACGTTACCCAAAACGTTATGAAAAATAAAATAGCAACCCCCTGCACCTCTGCCCTCTGGGGTCTGAAAATTACACTCTCACTTCGATAAGGCTATCTCTTCAGTTTAGGCCCACCGGAGCTGGAGCTTGCTGCCGTCATGTGAAATACAACTGCGCATCTAAGGCGCAAAATTAGGCCCCGCCCATCTTGAACGATGTATCTGCGTAGTAAAAAACCGCTGTAAAGCGGTATAGGAACTAGCCATGTGGGTTTTCATATACCCAGTACAATATTATCAGCCATGTGAAACCCTCTAGTGCCATCAACACACAAACGTTAGTGCATAAAAACGTTATTTGCCCCTGCATATAAAATCGTTTTCACTCAAACATTATGCAACCAGTGTCATTCAATTATTAGCCCATAATATAACAGGTCCCAGTAACATCCCGTCATTGCATGTAGGATTACTGCTTACCCCTTCCCTCATGGGAACTATGTCAGCCGGTTCTGAAATTTCACAGTCTCTCCAGAAAAAAATTACTGAACATACCTCAATGCTTGTAGCATGAAAAACGTTCCCTACACTGAAGCTTCTCAAGTACTCCTCAGCCATTCTGTGGGAACTCCTCTGGATCTTAGTGACCACTGCTAAGATCATCAACCTCCAGGCAGAAATCTTCTTCCATCTGCTGCCTGAGGAAAAATAGCACTCACCGGTACCAGTTAAAATAAAAAAGTCTTGCTTGAAGAAAATAAAAAACTATCATTTTATCACCTCTTTCACTTTACCTCTTCCTATTACTAGTATAGGCAAAGAAAATGACTGGGGGTGGAGAGAAGGGAGGAGCTATATATATACAGCTCTGCTGTGGTGCTCTTTGCCACTTCCTGTTAGCAGGAGGATAATATCCCACAAGTAAGGATGAATCCGTGGACTTGTCGTATCTAGTAGAAGAAAAAATGTTCTCTCCTTTCGTTTACAATGTCCCAAATCAGAATTAGCCCTTCAAGCTTTATCAAGACCCACTAAAGGGGTGAAACGCGTAGAACTGTACCCAAAGACAAAAGAAAAGGAAGATCACTGCTATTAAAGACACCTAATCATCGTGTCAAATATCACATCTCTGGCGAAGGAGATCGCCAGCTCTGCGTACTCAGTACTCAAGTGCAGAGGAGATTTGAATGAGGATGAAAAGAAGAAAAACAGAATTTATGCTTACCTGATAAATTACTTTCTCCAACGGTGTGTCCGGTCCACAGCGTCATCCTTACTTGTGGGATATTCTCTTCCCCAACAGGAAATGGCAAAGAGCCCAGCAAAGCTGGTCATATGATCCCTCCTAGGCTCCGCCTACCCCAGTCATTCGACCGACGTACAGGAGGAAATATGCATAGGAGAAACCATATGATACTGTGGTGACTGTAGTTAGAGAAAATAATTCATCAGACCTGATTAAAAAAAAAACCAGGGCGGGCCGTGGACCGGACACACCGTTGGAGAAAGTAATTTATCAGGTAAGCATAAATTCTGTTTTCTCCAACATAGGTGTGTCCGGTCCACGGCGTCATCCTTACTTGTGGGAACCAATACCAAAGCTTTAGGACACGGATGAAGGGAGGGAGCAAATCAGGTCACCTAAATGGAAGGCACCACGGCTTGCAAAACCTTTCTCCCAAAAATAGCCTCTGAAGAAGCAAAAGTATCAAATTTGTAAAATTTGGCAAAAGTGTGCAGTGAAGACCAAGTCGCTGCCTTACATATCTGGTCAACAGAAGCCTCGTTCTTGAAGGCCCATGTGGAAGCCACAGCCCTAGTGGAGTGAGCTGTGATTCTTTCAGGAGGCTGCCGTCCGGCAGTCTCATATGCCAAACGGATAATGCTTTTAAGCCAAAAAGAAAGAGGTAGAAGTTGCTTTTTGACCTCTCCTTTTACCAGAATAAACAACAAACAAAGAAGAAGTTTGTCTGATATCTTTAGTGGCCTCTAAATAGAATTTTAGAGCACGGACTACGTCCAAATTGTGTAACAAACGTTCCTTCTTTGAAACTGGATTCGGACACAAAGAAGGTACAACTATCTCCTGGTTAATATTTTTGTTGGAAACAACTTTCGGAAGAAAACCAGGCTTAGTACGCAAAACCACCTTATCTGCATGGAACACCAGATAGGGCGGAGAACACTGCAGAGCAGATAACTCAGAAACTCTTCTAGCAGAAGAAATTGCAACCAAAAACAGAACTTTCCAAGATAATAACTTAATATCTACGGAATGTAAGGGTTCAAACGGAACCCCTTGAAGAACTGAAAGAACCAGATTAAGACTCCAGGGAGGAGTCAAAGGTCTGTAAACAGGCTTGATTCTAACCAGAGCCTGAACAAACGCTTGAACGTCTGGCAAAGCTGCCAGCCTTTTGTGAAGTAAAACAGATAACGCAGAAATCTGTCCCTTCAGAGAACTTGCAGATAATCCCTTCTCCAAACCCTCTTGTAGAAAGGATAAAATCCTAGGAATTTTAATCTTGTTCCATGGGAATCCTTTAGATTCACACCAATAGATATATTTTTTCCATATCTTATGGTAAATTTTTCTAGTTACAGGCTTTCTAGCCTGAATCAGAGTATCTATTACAGAATCTGAAAACCCACGCTTTGATAAAATCAAGCGTTCAATCTCCAAGCAGTCAGTTGGAGAGAGACCAGATTCGGATGCACGAATGGACCTTGAACAAGAAGGTCCTGTCTCAAAGGTAGCTTCCATGGTGGAGCCGATGACATATTCACCAGGTCTGCATACCAAGTCCTGCGTGGCCACGCAGGAGCTATCAAGATTACCGAAGCCCTCTCCTGGTTGATCCTGGCTACCAGCCTGGGAATGAGAGGAAACGGTGGGAAAACATAAGCTAGGTTGAAGGTCCAAGGTGCTACTAGTGCATCTACTAGAGTCGCCTTGGGATCCCTGGATCTGGACCCGTAACAAGGAACCTTGAAGTTCTGACGAGACGCCATCAGATCCATGTCTGGAATGCCCCATAATTGAGTTATTTGGGCAAAGATTTCCGGGTGGAGTTCCCACTCCCCCGGATGGAATGTCTGACGACTCAGAAAATCCGCTTCCCAATTTTCCACCCCTGGGATGTGGATTGCAGACAAGTGGCAGGAGTGATCCTCCGCCCATTGAATTATCTTGGTCACTTCCTCCATCGCCAGGGAACTTCTTGTTCCCCCCTGATGGTTGATATATGCAACTGTCGTCATGTTGTCTGATTGAAACCTTATGAATTTGGCCTTTGCTAGATGAGGCCAAGCTTTGAGAGCATTGAATATCGCTCTTAGTTCCAGAATGTTTATCGGGAGAAGAGATTCTTCCCGAGACCATAGACCCTGAGCCTTCAGGGGTTCCCAGACCGCGCCCCAGCCCACCAGACTGGCGTCGGTCGTGACAATGACCCACTCTGGTCTGCGGAAGCTCATTCCCTGTGACAGATTGTCCGGGTTCAGCCACCAACGGAGTGAATCTCTGGTCCTTTGATCTACTTGAATCGTCGGAGACAAGTCTGTATAATCCCCATTCCACTGTTTGAGCATGCCCAGTTGTAATGGTCTTAGATGAATTCGTGCAAAAGGAACTATGTCCATTGCTGCAACCATCAATCCTATTACTTCCATGCACTGCGCTATGGAAGGACGAAGAACAGAATGAAGAACCTGACAAGAGCTTAGAAGTTTTGATTTTCTGACCTCTGTCAGGAAAATTCTCATTTCTAAGGAGTCTATTATTGTTCCCAAGAAGGGAACTCTTGTCGACGGGGAAAGAGAGCTCTTTTCTATGTTTACTTTCCATCCGTGAGATCTGAGAAAGGCTAGGACTATGTCCGTATGAGCCTTTGCTTTTGACAGAGACGACGCTTGAATCAGGATGTCGTCCAAGTACGGTACTACTGCAATGCCCCTCGGTCATAGAACCGCTAGAAGGGACCCTAGTACCTTTGTGAAAATTCTCGGAGCAGTGGCTAATCCGAAAGGAAGTGCCACAAACTGGTAATGCTTTTCCAGAAAAGCGAATCTTAGGAACTGATGATGTTCCTTGTGGATAGGAATATGGAGGTACGCATCCTTTAAATCCACCGTGGTCATAAATTGACCTTCCTGGATGGTAGGAAGGATCTTTCGAATGGTTTCCATTTTGAATGATGGAACCCTGAGAAATTTGTTTAGGATCTTGAGATCTAGAATTGGTCTGAACGTTCCCTCTTTTTTGGGAACTATGAACAGGTTGGAGTAAAATCCCATCCCTTGTTCTCTTATTGGAACTGGATGAATTACTCCCATCCTTAACAGGTCTTCTACACAATGTAAGAATGCCTGTCTTTTTATTTGGTTTGAAGATAATTGAGACCTGTGGAACCTTCCCCTTGGGGGTAGTTCCTTGAATTCCAGGAGATAACCTTGAGAAACTATTTCTAGTGCCCAAGGATCCTGAACATCTCTTGCCCAGGCCTGAGCAAAGAGAGAAAGTCTGCCCCCCACCAGATCCGGTCCCGGATCGGGGGCCATCCCTTCATGCTGTTTTGGTAGCAGTGGCGGGCTTCTTGGCCTGCTTACCCTTGTTCCAGCCTTGCATCGGTCTCCAGGCTGGTTTGGGTTGAGAAGTATTACCCTCTTGCTTAGAGGATGTAGAAGCAGAGGCTGGTCCGTTTCTGCGAAAGGGACGAAAAACAGAATTTATGTTTACCTGATAAATTACTTTCTCCAACGGTGTGTCAGGTCCACGGCGTCATCCTTACTTGTGGGATATTCTCTTCCCCAACAGGAAATGGCAAAGAGCCCAGCAAAGCTGGTCACATGATCCCTCCTAGGCTCCGCCTTCCCCAGTCATTCGACCGACGTAAAGGAGGAATATTTGCATAGGAGAAATCATATGATTCCGTGGTGACTGTAGTTAAAGAAAATAAATCATCAGACCTGATTAAAAAACCAGGGCGGGCCGTGGACCGGACACACCGTTGGAGAAAGTAATTTATCAGGTAAACATAAATTCTGTTTTCTCCAACATAGGTGTGTCCGGTCCACGGCGTCATCCTTACTTGTGGGAACCAATACCAAAGCTTTAGGACACGGATGATGGGAGGGAGCAAATCAGGTCACCTAGATGGAAGGCACCACGGTTTGCAAAACCTTTCTCCCAAAAATAGCCTCAGAAGAAGCAAAAGTATCAAATTTGTAAAATTTGGTAAAAGTGTGCAGTGAAGACCAAGTTGCTGCCTTACATATCTGATCAACAGAAGCCTCGTTCTTAAAGGCCCATGTGGAAGCCACGGCCCTAGTGGAATGAGCTGTGATTCTTTCAGGAGGCTGCCGTCCGGCAGTCTCATAAGCCAATCTGATGATGCTTTTAAGCCAAAAAGATAGAGGTGTAGAAGTTGCTTTTTGACCTCTCCTTTTACCAGAATAAACAACAAACAAGGAAGATGTTTGTCTGAAATCCTTTGTAGCATCTAAATACAATTTTAGAGCACGGACAACGTCCAAATTGTGTAACAAACGTTCCTTCTATGAAACTGGATTCGGACACAAAGAAGGTACAACTATCTCCTGGTTAATATTTTTGTTGGAAACAACCTTCGGAAGAAAACCAGGCTCAGTACGTAAAACCACCTTATCTGCATGGACCAGATAGGGCAGAGAACACTGCAGAGCAGATAACTCAGAAACTCTTCTAGCGGAAGAAATTGCAACCTAAAACAAAACTTTCCAAGATAATAACTTAATATCTACGGAATGTAAGGGTTCAAACGGAACCCCTTGAAGAACTGAAAGAACTAGATTAAGACTCCAGGGAAGAGTCAAAGGTCTGTAAACAGGCTTGATTCTAACCAGAGCCTGAACAAACGCTTAAACGTCTGGCACAGCTGCCAGCCTTTTGTGAAGTAAAACAGATAAAGCAGAGATCTGTCCCTTCAGAGAACTCGCAGAAAATCCTTTCTACAAACCTTCTTGTAGAAAGGAAAGAATCTTAGGAATTTTTATCTTGTTCCATGGGAATCCTTTAGATTCACACCAACAGATATATTTTTTCCATATATTATGGTAAATTTTTCTAGTTACAGGCTTTCTAGCCTGAATAAGAGTATCTATTACAGAATCTGAAAACCCACGCTTTGATAAAATCAAGCGTTCAAACTCCAAGCAGTCAGTTGGAGGAAAACCAGATTCGGATGTTTGAATGGACCCTGAATAAGAAGGTCCTGTCTCAAAGGTAGCTTCCATGGTGGAGCCGATGACACATTCACCAGGTCTGCATACCAAGTCCTGCGTGGCCACACAGGAACTATCAAGGTCACCGAAGCCCTCTCCAGATTGATCCTGGCTACCAGCCTGGGAATGAGAGGAAACGGTGGGAATACATAAGCTAGGTTGAAGATCCAAGGTGCTACTATTGTATCCAATAGAGTCGCCTTGGGATCCCTGGATTTGGACCCGTAACAAGGGACCATGAAGTTCTGACGAGAGGCCATCAGAACCATGTCTGGAATGCCCCATAATTGAGTTATTTGGGCAAAGATTTCCAGATGGAGTTCCCACTCCCCCGGATGCTCCTCCATCGCCAGGGAACTCCTTGTTACCCCCTGATGGTTGATATATGTAACAGTCGTCATGATGTCTGATTGAAACCTTATGAATTTGGCCTTTGCTAGTCGAGGCCAAGCCTTGAGAGCATTGAATATCGCTCTCAGTTCCATTATGTTTATCGGGAGAAGAGAGTCTTCCCGAAACCATAGACCCTGAGTTTTCAGGGGTTCCCAGACCGCGCCCCAGCCCACCAGACTGGCATCGGTCGTGACAATGACCTATTCTGGTCTGCGGAAGCTCATTCCCTGTGACAGGTTGTCCAGGGTCAGCCACCAACGGAGTGAATCTCTGGTTATTTGATCTACTTGTATCGTCGGAGACAAGTCTGTATAATCCCCATTCCACTGTCTGAGCATGCACAGGTGCAATGGTCTTAGATGAATTCGTGCAAAAGGAACTATGTCCATTGCCGCAACCATCAAACCTATTACTTCCATGGACTGCGCTATGGAAGGAAGAAGAACAGAATGAAGTACCTGACAAGAGCTTAGAAGTTTTGATTTTCTGGTCTCTGTCAGAAAAACCTTCATTTCTAAGGAAACTATTATTGTTCCCAAGAAGGGAACTCTTGTTGACGGGGACAGAGAACTTTTTTCTATGTTCACTTTCCACCTGTAAGATCTGAGAAAGGCTAGGACAATGTCCGTATGAGCCCTTGCTTTTGACAGAGACGACACTTGAATCAGGATGTCGTCCAAGTAAGGTACTACTGCAATGCCCCTTGGTCTTAGCACCGCTAGAAGGGACCCTAGTACCCTTGTGAAAATCCTTGGAGCAGTGGCTAATCCGAATGGAAGTGCCACAGGTAAGGCCAAACAGTGTTTTACCCTTGAAAGGGATGTTAAGCAAAAGCGCTCTGCGCGCCACGATAGCAAACCCTGAATTATTCGCCGCTAATCTAGCTAATTGCAAAGCGGCCTCTAAAATAAAAAAGTGTTAGCCAATTTAAGAGCTTGAACTCTGTCCAAAACCTCCTCGTACGAAGATTCTTTATTGAGCGACTTTTCTAGTTCTTCGAACCAGAAACACGCAGCTGTAGTGACAGGAACAATGCATGAAATTGGTTGTAGAAGGTAACCTTGCTGAACAAACATCTTTTTAAGCAAACCCTCTAACCTTAAATCCATAGGATCTTGAAAGCACAACTATCTTCTATAGGAATAGAAGTGCGTTTGTTTAGAGTAGAAACCGCCCCCTCGACCTTGGGGACTGTATGCTATAAGTCCTTTCTGGGGTCGACTATAGGAACTAATTTCTTAAATATAGGGGGAGGACAAAAGGTCTGCCGGGCCTTTCCCACTCCTTATTTACTATGTCCGCCACCCGCTTGGGTATAGGAAAAACATCGGGGGGCACCGGAACCTCTAGGAACTTGTCCATCTTACCTAATTTCTCTGGAATGACCAAATTGTCACAATCATCCAGAGTAGATAATACCTCCTTAAGTAGTGCGTGGAGATGTTGAAATTTAAATTTAAAAGTTACAATATCAGGTTCTGCTTGTTGAGAAATTTTCCCTGAATCTGAAATTTCTCCCTCAGACAAAACCTCCCTCCTGGCCCCTTCAGATAGGTGTGAGGGTATGTCAGAACAGATATCATCAGCGTCCTCTTGCTCTTCAGTGTTTAAAACAGAGCAATCACGCTTTCTCTGATAAGTAGGCATTTTGGAAAAAATGCATGCAATAGAATTATCCATTACAGCCATTAATTGTTGTATGGTAATAAGTATTGGCGCACTAGATGTACTAGGGGCCTCTTGTGTGGGCAAAACTGGTGTAGACACAGAAGGGGATGATGCAGTACCATGCTTACTCCCCTCATTAGAGGAATCATCTTGGGCAATATCATATCTATGGCATTATTATCCCTACTTTGTTTGGACATTATGACACAAATATATCACATATATTTAAATGGGGAGACACATTGTCTTTCATACATATAGAACATCGTTATCTGATGGTTCAGACATGTTAAACAGGCTTAAACTTGTGAACAAAGCACAAAAAACGTTTTACAATAAAACCGTTACTGTCCCTTTAAATTTCAAACTGAACACACTATTACTGAATATGTGAAAAAGTATGAAGGAATTGTTCAAATTTCACCAAAATTTCACCACAGTAACTTAAAGCCTTAAAAGTATTGCACACCAAATTTGAAAGCTTTAACCCTTAAAATAACGGAACCAGAGCCGTTTTTACATTTAACCCCTATACAGTCCCAGGTATCTGCTTTGCTGAGACCCAACCAAGCCCAGAGGGGAATACGATACCAAATGATGCCTTCTATAAGCTTTTTCAGTGGTTCTTAGCTCCTCACACATGCATCTGCATGCCATGCTTTCCAAAAACAACTGCGCATTAGAGGCGCGAAAATGAGGCTCTGTCTATGACTAGAAAAGGCCCCCAGTGAAAAAGGTGTCCAATACAGTGCCTGCCGTTTTTATTAAAACAATCCCCAAGATTTAACAACTATTAAAAGTAATAATCTGCCAAATATACTTAGTAAAGTAATCGTTTTAGCCCAGAAAAATGTCTACCAGTTTTTTAAGCCCTAATGAAGCCCTTTATTCTTTTACTTAAACTAAGAAAATGGCTTACCGGTTCCCATAGGGAAAATGACAGCTTCCAGCATTACCGAGTCTTGTTAGAAATGTGTCATACCTCAAGCAGCAAAAGTCTGCTCACTGTTTCCCCCAACTGAAGTTAATTCCTCTCAACAGTCCTGTGTGGAAACAGCCATCGATTTTAGTAACGGTTGCTAAAATCATTTTCCTCTTACAAACAGAAATCTTCATCTCTTTCCTGTTTCAGAGTAAATAGTACATACCAGCACTATTTTAAAATAACAAACTCTTGATTGAAGAATAAAAACTACATTTAAACACCAAAAAACTCTAAGCCATCTCCGTGGAGATGTTGCCTGTACAACGGCAAAGAGAATGACTGGGGAAGGCGGAGCCTAGGAGGGATCATGTGATCAGCTTTGCTGGGCTCTTTGCCATTTCCTGTTGGGGAAGAGAATATCCCACAAGTAAGGATGAAGCCGTGGACCGGACACACCTATGTTGGAGAAATTAGGCTTATTTCTAGCCTTAAAAGACCTATCCTGAGGAAGGGCGTGGCCCTTTCCTCCGGTGATGTCTGAAATAATCTCTTTCAAATCAGGACCAAACAGTGTTTTGCCCTTGAAAGGGATGTTAAGCAATTTTGTCTTGGAAGACACATCCGCTGACCAAGACTTTAGCCAGAGCGCTCTGCGCGCCACGATAGCAAACCCTGAATTTTTCGCCGCTAATCTCGCTAATTGCAAAGCGGCATCTAGAATAAAAGAGTTAGCCAATTTGAGTGCATGAACTCTGTCCATAATCTCCTCATACGAAGATTCCTTATCGAGCGACTTTTCTAGTTCTTCGAACCAGAAACACGCTGCCGTAGTGACAGGAACAATGCATGAAATTGGTTGAAGAAGGTAACCTTGCTGAACAAACATTCTTTTAAGCAAACCCTCTAATTTCTTATCCATAGGATCTTTAAAAGCACAACTATCTTCTATGGGAATAGTAGTGCGTTTGTTTAGAGTAGAGACCGCCCCCTCTACCTTAGGGACTGTCTGCCATAAGTCCTTTCTGGGGTCGACTATAGGAAATAATTTCTTAAATATAGGGGGAGGCACAAAAGGTATGCCGGGCCTTTCCCATTCCTTGTTTACTATGTCCGCCACCCGCTTGGGTATAGGAAAAACATCGGGGGGCACCGGAACCTCTAGGAACTTGTCCATCTTACATAATTTCTCTGGAATGACCAAATTGTCACAATCATCCAGAGTAGATAATACCTCCTTAAGCAGTGCGCGGAGATGTTCTAATTTAAATTTAAATGTTACAACATCAGGTTCAGCTTGTTGAGAAATTTTCCCTGAATCTGAAATTTCTCCCTCAGACAAAACCTCCCTCCTGGCCCCTTCAGATTGGTGTGAGGGTATGTCAGAAGCGTTATCATCAGCGTCCTCTTGCTCTTCAGTGTTTAAAACAGAGCAATCGCGCTTTCTTTGATAAGTAGGCATTTTAGATAAAATATTTTTAATAGAATTATCCATAACAGCCGTTAATTGTTGCATAGTAATAAGTATTGGCGCACTAGATGTACTAGGGGCCTCTTGTGTGGGCAAAACTGGTGTAGACACAGAAGGGGGTGATGCAGTACCATGCTTACTCCCCTCATCTGAAGACTCATCTTGGGCACTATTATTATCTGTGGCATCATTGTCCCTACTTTGTTTGGACACCATGTCACAATTATCACATATATTTAAATGGGGAGACACACTGGCATTCATACATATAGAACATCGTTTATCTGATGGTTCAGACATGTTAAACAGGCTTAAACTTGTCAACAAAGCACAAAAAACGTTTTAAAATGAAACCGTTACTGTCACTTTAAATTTTAAACAGAACACACTTTATTACTGAAAATGCGAAAAAGTATGAAGCAATTGTTCAAAATTCACCAAAATTTCACCACAGTGTCTTAAAGCCTTAAAAGTATTGCACACCAAATTTGGAAGCTTTAACCCTTAAAATAACGGAACCGGAGCCGTTTTTACATTTAACCCCTATACAGTCCCAGGAATCTGCTTTGCTGAGACCCAACCAAGCCCAGAGGGGAATACGATACCAAATGACGCCTTCTATAAGCTTTTTCAGTGGATCCTAGCTCCTCACACATGCATCTGCATGCCTTGCCTTCCAAAAACAACTGCGCATTAGTGGCGCGAAAATGAGGCTCTGCCTATGACTAGAGAAGGCCCCAATCTGAAAAAGGTGTCCATACAGTGCCTGCCGTTTTTTAACAACAATCCCCAAGATTATAATAACTATAAAGCGCTATAATCTGTCAAATATGCTTAGCAAGTAATCGTTTTAGCCCAGAAAAATGTCTACCAATTTTTTAAGCCCTTATAAAGCCTTTATTCTTTTACTTAATCTAAGAAAATGGCTTACCGGTCCCCATAGGGAAAATGACAGCCTTCCAGCATTACCAAGTCGTGTTAGAAATGTGGCCATCATACCTCAGGCAGAAAAGTCTGCCAACTGCTTCCCCCAACTGAAGTTACTTCATCTCAACAGTCCTGTGTGGAAACAGCAATCGATTTTAGTAACGTCTGCTAAAATCATCTTCCTCTCACAAACAGAAATCTTCTTCTCTTTTCTGTTTCAGAGTAAATAGTACATACCAGCACTATTTTAAAATAACAAACACTTGATTGAAGAATAAAACTACATTTAAACACCAAAAAACTCTTAGCCATCTCCGTGGAGATGTTGCCTGTGCAACGGCAAAGAGAATGACTGGGGTAGGCGGAGCCTAGGAGGGATCATATGACCAGCTTTGCTGGGCTCTTTGCCATTTCCTGTTGGGGAAGAGAATATCCCACAAGTAAGGATGACGCCGTGGACCGGACACACCTATGTTGGAGAAACATTACTTGCGCAAGTAAACATCTGAATACCTGAAATAAGGAAGCCGGGCAACGTCACACGCATAATCCTAGCATAGGAGTCCCGGATGGAGACAGTGCACCGAAGCTGCAGAGGTGAACGGAGAAGGATAAGGGTGAGCTCACACCGCGAAAAGCTTAAGGAGAGAGGTAAGAAAGCCTCTAGGTCCAGCTTGGTGATCGTGAAACTCGGGTGAATATTCCCATGTGAAAGGGAAGTTTAGAACTAAAGCCTGAAGGGCTAATTCTGATTTGGGACATTGTAAACGAAAAGAGAGAACGTTTTTTTCATGTCTTTGGCTATTGGTTACAAATTCAGTTTATACAGAGACATTTCTACGATCAAAACATTATAATCTCAGACATATGATGACTATGTGAGATATACTGATTGTTTGTTTATAATTTTACCTGATATATTTAAATCATCCCCTTTTATTTTTTTGTGTATATGGTTTGGAGTGAATGTGAATTTTTACTGTGTTCTTAGTGGTCTATGTAGAGTGAGTGAGGATTTCCTATTGCAAAGGTGACATTTTTTAATATATGTATGTATAGGAAGCACACTTATTTGGATACTGAATGTGAATTTTATTAAACATTAAATATATTCTGTTTTTTGCACTCAGCTGTGTAAATTCACTTATTTAATTAGATCTAAATTGTGCAACACAATATATTGAGATTCTACTGAGGCTAAGACCTGATTATATACAAGGAATAGAAGTTGTGTTAACGATATTTATTAGTAGTTTAACGGACCCCACAGCTTTTAGCGCCATCTAACTCTGTGTTTTTTCTATAATACATAACTACCGTGGAAGGAGGCAGTTACCCCAGATTGGCAAGGTGGGAGTAGTTTAGCGCTTCACTTCACAACTACTGAATACAGTATTTACCAACAGTAAGGAATGATGGTGTGGACTCTCCTCATATTAAGAAGGAAATAATATGCAAGTTGTGAGTTACTAACCACGTACTGAAACATAACGTGCCACAGCAGTGACGCGATCATTACTTACTGCTCATTCACCACAAAGATACAGTTGTCCTGCGACGGCTGAGCTGTGACAGGGTGTTTGCACGTCACTTTCCGCTCATTATGACTGCAGAAAAAAAGGAAAACACAAAGTAAACATTAGTCATAAGTGCCTTTAATTATCAAATATTACATTGATCAAGGCCTGTCAGATGTAACTGAATAAATAACTGGCACAAAGAGAAACAGAATGTGACGAAACCAATCTCGCCACTGTACATTGGAGGGCCTGTTATGGAACATTCTTTGGGCTGGAGGTACATGGGCTTAAGGATACCCAGAGACTGCATGAAAAACATAATTTATGCTTACCTGATAAATTCCTTTCTTCTGTTGTGTGATCAGTCCACGGGTCATCATTACTTCTGGGATATAACTCCTCCCCAACAGGAAATGCAAGAGGATTCACCCAGCAGAGCTGCATATAGCTCCTCCCCTCTACGTCAGTCCCAGTCATTCGACCAAGAATCAACGAGAAAGGAGTAACCAAGGGTGAAGTGGTGACTGGAGTATAATTTAAAAGATATTTACCTGCCTTAAAACAGGGCGGGCCGTGGACTGATCACACAACAGAAGAAAGGAATTTATCAGGTAAGCATAAATTATGTTTTCTTCTGTTATGTGTGATCAGTCCACGGGTCATCATTACTTCTGGGATACCAATACCAAAGCAAAAGTACACGGATGACGGGAGGGATAGGCAGGCTCATTATATAGAAGGAACCACTGCCTGAAGAACCTTTCTCCCAAAAATAGCCTCCGAAGAAGCAAAAGTGTCAAATTTGTAAAATTTGGAAAAAGTATGAAGCGAGGACCAAGTTGCAGCCTTGCAAATCTGTTCAACAGAGGCCTCATTCTTAAAGGCCCAAGTGGAAGCCACAGCTCTAGTGGAGTGAGCTGTAATTCTTTCAGGAGGCTGCTGACCAGCAGTCTCATAGGCTAAACGTATTATGCTACGAAGCCAAAAAGAGAGAGAGGTAGCAGAAGCTTTTTGACCTCTCCTCTGTCCAGAATAAACGACAAACAGGGAAGAAGTTTGGCGAAAATCTTTAGTTGCCTGCAAGTAGAACTTGAGGGCACGAACTACATCCAGATTGTGTAGAAGACGTTCCTTCTTTGAAGAAGGATTTGGACACAAGGATGGAACAACAATCTCTTGATTGATATTCCTGTTAGTGACCACCTTAGGTAAGAACCCAGGTTTAGTACGCAGAACTACCTTGTCTGAGTGAAAAATCAGATAAGGAGAATCACAATGTAAGGCTGATAACTCAGAGACTCTTCGAGCCGAGGAAATAGCCATTAAAAACAGAACTTTCCAAGATAACAATTTTATATCAATGGAATGAAGGGGTTCAAATGGAACACCCTGTAAAACGTTAAGAACTAAGTTTAAACTCCATGGCGGAGCAACAGCTTTAAACACAGGCTTGATCCTAGCTAAAGCCTGACAAAAAGCCTGGACGTCTGGATTTTCTGACAGACGCCTGTGTAACAAGATGGACAGAGCTGAAATCTGTCCCTTTAATGAACTAGCTGATAAACCCTTTTCTAACCCTTCTTGTAGAAAAGACAATATCCTAGAGATCCTAACCTTACTCCAGGAGTAATGTTTGGATTCGCACCAGTATAGGTATTTACGCCATATTTTATGGTAAATCTTTCTGGTAACAGGCTTCCTAGCCTGTATCAGGGTATCAATAACCGACTCAGAAAAACCACGTTTTGATAAAATCAAACGTTCAATTTCCAAGCAGTCAGCTTCAGAGAAGTTAGATTTTGATGTTTGAATGGACCCTGTATCAGAAGGTCCTGTCTTAGAGGTAGAGACCAAGGCGGACAGGATGACATGTCCACTAGATCTGCATACCAAGTCCTGCGTGGCCATGCAGGCGCTATTAGAATCACTGATGCTCTCTCCTGCTTGATTTTGGCAATCAATCGAGGAAGCAGCGGAAAGGGTGGAAACACATAAGCCATCCCGAAGTTCCAAGGTGCTGTCAAAGCATCTATCAGAACCGCTCCCGGATCCCTGGATCTGGACCCGTAGCGAGGAAGTTTGGCGTTCTGGCGAGACGCCATGAGATCTATCTCTGGTTTGCCCCAACGTCGAAGTATTTGGGCAAAGACCTCCGGATGAAGTTCCCACTCCCCCGGATGAAAAGTCTGGCGACTCAAGAAATCCGCTTCCCAGTTCTCCACTCCCGGGATGTGGATTGCTGACAGGTGGCAAGAGTGAGACTCTGCCCAGCGAATTATCTTTGATACTTCCATCATTGCTAGGGAGCTTCTTGTCCCTCCCTGATGGTTGATGTAAGCTACAGTCGTGATGTTGTCCGACTGAAACCTGATGAACCCCCGAGTTGTTAACTGGGGCCAAGCCAGAAGGGCATTGAGAACCGCTCTCAATTCCAGAATGTTTATTGGCAGGAGACTCTCCTCCTGATTCCATAGTCCCTGAGCCTTCAGAGAATTCCAGACAGCGCCCCAACCTAGTAGGCTGGCGTCTGTTGTTACAATTGTCCAGTCTGGCCTGCTGAATGGCATCCCCCTGGACAGGTGTGGCCGATAAAGCCACCATAGAAGAGAATTTCTGGTCTCTTGATTTAGATTCAGAGTAGGGGACAAATCTGAGTAATCCCCATTCCACTGACTTAGCATGCATAATTGCAGCGGTCTGAGATGTAGGCGTGCAAAAGGTACTATGTCCATTGCCGCTACCATTAAGCCGATCACCTCCATGCATTGAGCTACTGACGGGTGTTGAATGGAATGAAGGACACGGCATGCATTTTGAAGCTTTGTTAACCTGTCTTCTGTCAGGTAAATCTTCATTTCTACAGAATCTATAAGAGTCCCCAAGAATGGAACTCTTGTGAGAGGAAAGAGAGAACTCTTCTTTTCGTTCACTTTCCATCCATGCGACCTTAGAAATGCCAGAACTAACTCTGTATGAGACTTGGCAGTTTGAAAGCTTGAAGCTTGTATTAGAATGTCGTCTAGGTACGGAGCTACCGAAATCCCTCGCGGTCTTAGTACCGCCAGAAGGGCACCCAGAACCTTTGTGAAGATTCTTGGAGCCGTAGCCAATCCGAATGGAAGAGCTACAAACTGGTAGTGCCTGTCTAAGAAGGCAAACCTTAGGTACCGGTGATGATCTTTGTGGATCGGAATGTGAAGGTAAGCATCCTTTAAATCCACAGTGGTCATGTACTGACCCTCTTGGATCATGGGTAAAATTGTCCGAATAGTTTCCATTTTGAACGATGGAACTCTTAGGAATTTGTTTAGAATCTTTAAATCTAAGATTGGCCTGAAAGTTCCCTCTTTTTTGGGAACCACAAACAGGTTTGAGTAGAACCCTTGTCCTTGTTCCGACCGCGGAACCGGATGGATCACTCCCATTAATAACAGATCTTGTACGCAGCGTAGAAACGCTTCTTTCTTTATCTGGTTTGTTGACAACCTTGACAGATGAAATCTCCCTCTTGGGGGAGATAATTTGAAGTCTAGAAGGTATCCCTGAGATATGATCTCTAGTGCCCAGGGATCCTGAACATCTCTTGCCCAGGCCTGGGCGAAGAGAGAGAGTCTGCCCCCCACTAGATCCGGTCCCGGATCGGGGGCTCTCGGTTCATGCTGTCTTTGGGGCAGCAGCAGGTTTCCTGGCCTGCTTGCTCTTGTTCCAGGACTGGTTAGGCTTCCAGCCTTGCCTGTAACGAGCAACAGCTCCTTCCTGTTTTGGTGCAGTGGAGGTTGATGCTGCTCCTGTTTTGAAGTTCCGAAAGGGACGAAAATTAGACTGTCTAGCCTTAGCTTTGACTTTGTCTTGAGGTAGGGCGTGGCCCTTACCTCCTGTAATGTCAGCGATAATCTCTTTCAAACCGGGCCCAAATAAAGACTGCCCCTTGAAAGGTATATTGAGTAATTTGGACTTAGAAGTAACATCAGCTGACCAGGATTTTAGCCACAGCGCCCTACGTGCCTGTATGGCGAATCCTGAGTTCTTAGCCGTAAGTTTGGTTAAATGTACTACGGCCTCCGAAATGAAGGAATTAGCTAGTTTAAGGACTCTAAGCCTGTCCGTAATGTCGTCTAGCGTAGATGAACTAAGGTTCTCTTCAAGCGACTCAATCCAAAATGCTGCCGCAGCCGTAATCGGCGCGATACATGCAAGGGGTTGTAATATAAAACCTTGTTGAACAAACATTTTCTTAAGGTAACCCTCTAATTTTTTATCCATTGGATCTGAGAAAGCACAGCTATCCTCCACCGGGATAGTGGTACGCTTAGCTAAAGTAGAAACTGCTCCCTCCACCTTGGGGACCGTTTGCCATAAGTCCCGAGTGGTGGCGTCTATTGGAAACATCTTTCTAAATATTGGAGGGGGTGAGAACGGCACACCGGGTCTATCCCACTCCTTAGTAACAATTTCAGTTAGTCTCTTAGGTATAGGAAAAACGTCAGTACTCGCCGGTACCGCAAAGTATTTATCCAACCTACACAGTTTCTCTGGTATTGCAACGGTGTTACAATCGTTGAGAGCTGCTAAGACCTCCCCTAGTAATACACGGAGGTTCTCCAATTTAAATTTAAAATTTGAAATATCTGAGTCCAATCTGTTTGGATCAGAACCGTCACCCACAGAATGAAGCTCTCCGTCCTCATGCTCTGCGAGCTGTGACGCAGTATCAGACATGGCCCTAGCTGTCAGCGCACTCTGTTCTCACCCCAGAGTGATCACGCTTGCCTCTTAGTTCTGGTAATTTAGACAAAACTTCAGTCATAACAGTAGCCATATCTTGTAATGTTATCTGTAATGGCCGCCCAGATGTACTAGGCGCCAAAATATCACGCACCTCCCGGGCGGGAGATGCAGGTACTGCCGCGTGAGGCGAGTTAGTCGGCATAACTCTCCCCTCGCTGTTTGGTGAAATTTGTTCACATTGTACAGATTGACTTTTATTTAAAGTAGCATCAATACAGTTAGTACATAAATTTCTATTGGGCTCCACCTTGGCATTGGAACAAATGACACAGATATCTTCCTCTGAGTCAGACATGTTTAACACACTAGCAAAAACTTACAACTTGGTTATAATCTTTTTTAGCAAAAAAACGTACTGTGCCTCAAAGAGGTACTAACGATTAAATGACAGTTGAAATAATGAACTGAAAAACAGTTATAGCATCAAACTTTAAAACAACAAAACTTTTAGCAAAGGTTTGTTCCCATTAGTAAAATAACAATAATTAAATTTGACATAAAAAATACAAAGCAACGTTTTTATTCACAGTCACTATAAGAATTCTCACAGCTCTGCTGAGAGAATTTACCTCCCTTCAAAGAAGTTTGAAGACCCCTGAGATCTATCAGAGATGAACCGGATCATGCAGGAAATATAAAAGTAACTGACTGGTATTTTTTGATGCGTAGCAAAGAGCGCCAAAAACGGCCCCTCCCTCTCCCACACAGCAGTGAAGAGAAACGAAACTGTCACAATTAAAGCAAAAAAAAAAAACTGCCAAGTGGAAAATAATGCCCAAATATTTATTCACACAGTACCTCAGCAATGTAAACGATTCTACATTCCAGCAAAAACGTTTAACATGATAAATAGTTATTAAAAAGGATTAGTGACCTTTAACAGAGTAGTTCCGGTGAAATACCATCCCCAGAATACTGAAGTGTATACATACATGTCATTTTAACGGTATGGCAGGATTTTCTCATCAATTCCATTCAGAAAATAAAAACTGCTACATACCTCAATGCAGATTCATCTGCCCGCTGTCCCCTGATCTGAAGCCTTTACCTCCCTCAGATGGCCGAGAACAGCAATATGATCTTAACTACTCCGGTTAAAATCATAGTAAAAAAACTCTGACAGATTCTTCCTCAAACTCTGCCAGAGAAGTAATAACACGCTCCGGTGCTATTTTAAAATAACAAACTTTTGATTGAAGTCATAAAAACTAAGTATAATCACCATAGTCCTCTCACACATCCTATCTAGTCGTTGGGTGCAAGAGAATGACTGGGACTGACGTAGAGGGGAGGAGCTATATGCAGCTCTGCTGGGTGAATCCTCTTGCATTTCCTGTTGGGGAGGAGTTATATCCCAGAAGTAATGATGACCCGTGGACTGATCACACATAACAGAAGAAATATGGAATTTTATATGCTGGACACCCCATGTACTTTCATAACTCTGTCTTATGTCTATGTCACCCTGTATCCATAAATACAGGATGGGTACAGGGTGTGAGTGCACCTTTTGGGAGCAATTGTGACTCTATAAGCCAAGTGGGCATAAAAGACTTTATAGCTAATAAGAACTGTTCCTATATTCTGTAATAAGATGTATTCTATGTATGTTTCAGATCTGATTGTGTCTCAGGAGTCTGTCTGGGTAAACTGATTGTGTCCTTGTGTGATTATGTTAACTAGACTGCCCAACATCAGATTGTCTGAGTAAACGTTCTTCCCTAGTTAATTAACTTAATATGTTAATCTGTTTTACCTGTGAATAGACAATTGTTAGAGGTTTGATGCATTGTTCATATGTTTGCTTTACTGTTAAACCAATGCCCTCTGTAACCTGAAGCCAGGGTGTATAAATCTGTGTGCTGCCTTCAAATAAAGTAGTTATTCTTTTTTAAACCTGAAATGTGGAGCTTGGTCTCATGTTTGCAGGGAAACTGGCTGGGTTGTGAATTGCTGATTCCCTATGCAGGACATTGTTCATCTGGTATTAACCCTTGGTACACTGTTGGTACCGTAACACAGAAGTTTACATGTTTTTGGTTTCTGTTTGCACAAACCATCCTATTGTCCTGTTACTGCTGCAGCCTGTGTGCCGGCCATGTGATAGGTAATTTCAGCCTGTGTGCCGGCCATGTGCCATCTAACGTCAGCCTGTGTGTGAGCTGTGTGCCATCTAATGTCAGCCTGTGTGCCATCTAATGTCAGCCTGTGTGCCATCTAATGTCAGCCTGTGTGCCATCTAACGTCAGCCTGTGTGCCATCTAACGTCAGCCTGTGTGCCATCTAACGTCAGCCTGTGTGTCATCTAACGTCAGCCTGTGTGCCATCTAACGTCAGCCTGTGTGCCATCTAACGTCAGCCTGTGTGTCATCTAATGTCAGCCTGTGTGTGAGCTGTGTGCCATCTAATGTCAGACTGTGTGCCATCTAATGTCAGCCTGTGTGTCATCTAATGTCAGCCTGTGTGTGAGCTGTGTGCCATCTAACGTCAGACTGTGTGCCATCTAATGTCAGCCTGTGTGTGAGCTGTGTGCCATCTAACGTCAGACTGTGTGCCATCTAATGTCAGCCTGTGTGCCATCTAACGTCAGCCTGTGTGTCATCTAATGTCAGCCTGTGTGTGAGCTGTGTGCCATCTAATGTCAGCCTGTGTGTGAGCTGTGTGCCATCTAACGTCAGACTGTGTGCCATCTAATGTCAGCCTGTGTGTGAGCTGTGTGCCATCTAACGTCAGAATGTGTGCCATCTAATGTCAGCCTGTGTGCCATCTAACGTCAGACTGTGTGCCATCTAATGTCAGCCTGTGTGCCATCTAACGTCAGCCTGTGTGTCATCTAACGTCAGACTGTGTGCCATCCAATGTCAGCCTGTGTGTGAGCTGTGTGCCATCTAATGTCAGCCTGTGTGTGAGCTGTGTGCCATCTAATGTCAGCCTGTGTGTGAGCTGTGTGCCATCTAACGTCAGACTGTGTGTCATCTAATGTCAGCCTGTGTGCCATCTAACGTCAGACTGTGTGCCATCTAACGTCAGACTGTGTGCCATCTAACGTCAGCCTGTGTGTCATCTAACGTCAGCCTGTGTGTCATCTAACGTCAGCCTGTGTGCCATCTAACGTCAGCCTGTGTGCCATCTAACGTCAGCCTGTGTGCCATCTAATGTCAGCCTGTGTGCCATCTAATGTCAGCCTGTGTGCCATCTAACGTCAGCCTGTGTGCCATCTAACGTCAGCCTGTGTGCCATCCAATGTCAGCCTGTGTGCCATCTAACGTCAGCCTGTGTGCCATCTAACGTCAGCCTGTGTGCCATCTAACGTCAGCCTGTGTGCCATCTAACGTCAGCCTGTGTGCCATCTAACGTCAGCCTGTGTACCATCTAATGTCAGCCTGTGTGCCATCTAACGTCAGCCTGTGTGTCATCTAACGTCAGCCTGTGTGCCATCTAACGTCAGCCTGTGTGCCATCTAACGTCAGCCTGTGTGCCATCTAATGTCAGCCTGTGTACCATCTAATGTCAGCCTGTGTGCCATCTAACGTCAGCCTGTGTGTCATCTAACGTCAGCCTGTGTGCCATCTAATGTCAGCCTGTGTGTGAGCTGTGTGCCATCTAATGTCAGCCTGTGTGTGAGCTGTGTACCATCTAATGTCAGCCTGTGTGCCATCTAATGTCAGCCTGTGTGTGAGCTGTGTGCCATCTAATGTCAGCCTGTGTGTGAGCTGTGTGCCATCTAACGTCAGCCTGTGTGCCATCTAACGTCAGCCTGTGTGCCATCTAACGTCAGACTGTGTGTCATCTAACGTCAGACTGTGTGCCATCTAACGTCAGACTGTGTGCCATCTAACGTCAGCCTGTGTGCCATCTAACGTCAGCCTGTGTGCCATCTAATGTCAGCCTGTGTGCCATCTAATGTCAGCCTGTGTGCCATCTAATGTCAGCCTGTGTGCCATCTAATGTCAGCCTGTGTGCCATCTAACGTCAGCCTGTGTGCCATCCAATGTCAGCCTGTGTGCCATCTAATGTCAGCCTGTGTGCTATCTAACGTCAGACTGTGTGCCATCTAATGTCAGCCTGTGTGCTATCTAATGTCAGCCTGTGTGCCATCTAATGTCAGCCTGTGTGCCATCTAATGTCAGACTGTGTGCCATCTAATGTCAGACTGTGTGCTATCTAATGTCAGCCTGTGTGCCATCTAACGTCAGCCTGTGTGCTATCTAACGTCAGACTGTGTGCTATCTAATGTCAGACTGTGTGCCATCTAATGTCAGCCTGTGTGCCATCTAATGTCAGCCTGTGTGCCATCTAATGTCAGCCTGTGTGCCATCTAACGTCAGACTGTGTGCCATCTAATGTCAGCCTGTGTGCCATCTAATGTCAGCCTGTGTGCTATCTAATGTCAGCCTGTGTGCCATCTAACGTCAGACTGTGTGCCATCTAATGTCAGCCTGTGTGCTATCTAATGTCAGCCTGTGTGCCATCTAATGTCAGCCTGTGTGCCATCTAACGTCAGACTGTGTGCCATCTAACGTCAGCCTGTGTGCCATCTAACGTCAGCCTGTGTGCCATCTAATGTCAGACTGTGTGCCATCTAATGTCAGCCTGTGTGCCATCTAATGTCAGCCTGTGTGCCATCTAACGTCAGCCTGTGTGCCATCTAACGTCAGCCTGTGTGCCATCTAACGTCAGACTGTGTGCCATCCAATGTCAGCCTGTGTGTGCATAACCACCTTTGTGTCACATGCAAGTTAATGTCAGCATGTGTGTGTGCATAATGGTACCATGTGTGTAACGTGCAAGCTAATGTCAGCATGTGTGTGCATAATAAACTTTGTGTCACGTGCAAGTTAATGTCAGCATGTGTGTGCATAATAACCTTTGTGTCACGTGCAAGTTAATGTCAGCATGTGTGTGCATAATGGTACCATGTGTGTAACGTGCGAGCTAATGTCAGCATGTGTGTGTGCATAATGGTACCATGTGTGTAACGTGCAAGCTAATGTCAGCATGTGTGTGTGCATAATGGTACCATGTGTGTAACGTGCGAGCTAATGTCAGCATGTGTGTGTGTGCATAATGGTACCATGTGTGTAACGTGCGAGCTAATGTCAGCATGTGTGTGTGCATAATGGTACCATGTGTGTAACGTGCAAGTTAATATCAGCATGTGTGTGTGCATAATGGTACCATGGGTGTAACGTGCGAGCTAATGTCAACATGTGTGTGTGCATAATGGTACCGTGTGTGTAACGTGCGAGCTAATGTCAGCATGTGTGTGCATAATGGTACCGTGTGTGTAACGTGCAAGCTAATGTCAGCATGTGTGTGTGCATAATGGTACCATGTGTGTAATGTGCGAGCTAATATCAGCATGTGTGTGTGCATAATGGTACCATGTGTGTAACGTGCGAGCTAATGTCAGCATGTGTGTGTGCATAATGGTACCATGTGTGTAACGTGCAAGTTAATATCAGCATGTGTGTGTGCATAATGGTACCATGGGTGTAACGTGCGAGCTAATGTCAACATGTGTGTGTGCATAATGGTACCGTGTGTGTAACGTGCGAGCTAATGTCAGCATGTGTGTGCATAATGGTACCGTGTGTGTAACGTGCAAGCTAATGTCAGCATGTGTGTGTGCATAATGGTACCATGTGTGTAATGTGCGAGCTAATATCAGCATGTGTGTGTGCATAATGGTACCATGTGTGTAACGTGCGAGCTAATGTCAGCATGTGTGTGTACCATGTGTGTAACGTGCGAGCTAATGTCAGCATGTGTGTGTGCATAATGGTACCATGTGTGTAACGTGCGAGCTAATGTCAGCATGTGTGTGTGTGCATAATGGTACCATGTGTGTAACGTGCAAGCTAATGTCAGCATGTGTGTGTGCATAATGGTACCATGTGTGTAACGTGCGAGCTAATGTCAGCATGTGTGTGTGCATAATGGTACCATGTGTGTAACGTGCGAGCTAATATCAGCATGTGAGTGTGCATAATGGTACCATGTGTGTAACGTGCAAGTTAATATCAGCATGTGTGTGTGCATAATGGTACCATGTGTGTAACGTGCAAGTTAATATCAGCATGTGTGTGTGCATAATGGTACCATGTGTGTAACGTGCGAGCTAATGTCAGCATGTGTGTGCATAATGGTACCATGTGTGTAACGTGCGAGCTAATGTCAGCATGTGTGTGCATAATGGTACCATGTGTGTAACGTGCAAGCTAATGTCAGCATGTGTGTGTGCATAATGGTACCATGTGTGTAACGTGCGAGCTAATGTCAGCATGTGTGTGCATAATGGTACCATGTGTGTAACGTGCGAGCTAATGTCAGCATGTGTGTGCATAATGGTACCATGTGTGTAACGTGCGAGCTAATGTCAGCATGTGTGTGCATAATGGTACCATGTGTGTAACGTGCGAGCTAATGTCAGCATGTGTGTGCATAATGGTACCATGTGTGTAACGTGCGAGCTAATGTCAGCATGTGTGTGCATAATGGTACCATGTGTGTAACGTGCAAGTTAATATCAGCATGTGTGTGTGCATAATGGTACCATGTGTGTAACGTGCAAGTTAATATCAGCATGTGTGTGTGCATAATGGTACCATGTGTGTAACGTGCGAGCTAATGTCAGCATGTGTGTGCATAATGGTACCATGTGTGTAACGTACGAGCTAATGTCAGCATGTGTGTATGCATAATGGTACCATGTGTGTAACGTGCGAGCTAATGTCAGCATGTGTGTGCATAATGGTACCATGTGTGTAACGTGCGAGCTAATGTCAGCATGTGTGTGCATAATGGTACCATGTGTGTAACGTGCGAGCCAATGTCAGCATATGTGTGTGCATAATGGTACCATGTGTGTAATGTGCGAGCTAATGTCAGCATGTGTGTGCATAATGGTACCATGTGTGTAACGTGCGAGCTAATGTCAGCATGTGTGTGCATAATGGTACTATGTGTGTAACGTGCGAGCTAATGTCAGCAAGTGTGTGCATAATGGTACCATGTGTGTAACGTGCAAGCTAATGTCAGCAAGTGTGTGCATAATGGTACCATGTGTGTAACGTGCGAGATAATGTCAGCATGTGTGTGTGCATAATGGTACCATGTGTGTAACGTGCGAGCTAATGTCAGCATGTGTGTGCATAATGGTACCATGTGTGTAACGTGCGAGCCAATGTCAGCATGTGTGTGTGCATAATGGTACCATGTGTGTAACGTGCGAGCTAATGTCAGCATGTGTGTGCATAATGGTACCATGTGTGTAACGTGCGAGCTAATGTCAGCATGTGTGTGCATAATGGTACCATGTGTGTTACGTGCGAGCTAATGTCAGCAAGTGTGTGCATAATGGTACCATGTGTGTAACGTGCAAGCTAATGTCAGCAAGTGTGTGTGCATAATGGTACCATGTGTGTAACGTGCAAGCTAATGTCAGCAAGTGTGTGCATAATGGTACCATGTGTGTAACGTGCAAGCTAATGTCAGCATGTGTGTGTGCATAATGGTAATCTGTGTTTCATGTGCAAGAAAATTGCACACTGCGATTCAAGTGTGAACAAATGTCAGTCTACATACACACACATTTGTATCAT
Source organism: Bombina bombina (assembly GCF_027579735.1). Taxonomy (NCBI): domain Eukaryota; kingdom Metazoa; phylum Chordata; class Amphibia; order Anura; family Bombinatoridae; genus Bombina; species Bombina bombina. Next base: position 1,146,208,099 of record NC_069504.1, read on the forward strand.
CTATCAAACTATATATATACTTGTAGCTCATAATAATTATAGTGCTTATAGATATTTATATAACTTACATTTCTTTATCTACATAAACTTAAAGGGACACCAAACCCAAACATTTCCTTTCATGATTCAGATACTTTCCAATTTACTTCTATTACCTAATTTGCTTCATTCTTTAGATATCCTTTAATAAAGAAATAGCAATGCGCACGGTGAACCAATCACAGGAGGCATCTATGTGCAGCTACCAATCAGCAGCTACTAAGCATATCTAGATATGCTTTTCAGCCAATAATTTCAAGAGAATGAAGCAAAATAGATAATAGAAGTAAATCAGAAAGTTGTTTATAATTGTATGCTCTTTCTAAATCATGAAAAAAAAAAAACAAACAGAATTTATGTTTACCTGATAAATTTCTTTCTCCTACGATGTATCCGGTCCACGGCTTCATCCTTACTTGTGGGATATTCTCAATCCCTACAGGAAGTGGCAAAGAGAGCACACAGCAGAGCTGTCCATATAGCTCCCCTCAGGCTCCGCCCCCCCCCAGTCATTCGACCGACAGTTAGGAGAAAAAGGAGAACCATAGGGTGCAGTGGTGACTGTAGTTTACGAAAATAAAATTTAAACCTGACCAAATGCCAGGGCGGGCCGTGGACCGGATACACTGTAGGAGAAAGAAATTTATCAGGTAAACATAAATTCTGTTTTCTCCTACATTGGTGTATCCGGTCCACGGCTTCATCCTTACTTGTGGGAACCAATACCAAAGCTTTAGGACACGGATGAAGGGAGGGAACAAGTCAGGTAACCTAAACGGAAGGCACCACTACTTGTAAAACCTTTCTCCCAAAAATAGCCTCGAAGAAGCAAAAATATCGAATTTGTAAAATTTGTTCAACAGAAGCCTCATTCTTGAAAGCCCATGTGGAAGTCACAGCTCTAGTAGAGTAAGCTGTAATTCGTTCAGGAGGCTGCCCTCCAGCAGTCTCATAAGCCAACCAGATGATGCTTTTCAGCCAGAAAGACAGAAAGGTTGCAGTCGCCTTTTGACCTCTCCTCTAGCCAGAATAGACGACAAACAAGGATGATGTTTGTCTGAAGTCTTTAGATGCTTTTAGATAGAACTTTAAAACACGAACCACATGAAGATTGTGCAACAGCCGTTCCTTGTTAGAAACTGGATTAGGACACAGAGAAGGAACAACTATTTCCTGGTTAATATTCTTTTTGGAAATCACTTTTGGAAGAAAACCAGGTTTGGTACGTAAAACAACCTTATCTGTATGGAACACCAGGTAAGGTGAATTACACTGCAAAGCAGACAATTCAGAAACTCTTCTAGCAGAAGAATTAGCTATCAAAAACAAAACTTTCCAAGATAGTAACTTGATATCTATGGAATGTAGGGGTTCAAACGGAACCCCTTGAAGAACTGAAAGAACTAAATTTAGACTCCATGGAGGAGCCACAGGTCTATAGACAGGCTTTCTTCTAACTAAAGCCTGTACAAACGCCTGAACATCTGGCATTGCTGCCAGACGCTTGTGTAACAAAACAGACAGAGCAGATATCTGTCCTTTTAAGGAACTAGCTGACAAACCTTTCTCCAATCCTTCTTGGAGAAAAGATAGAATCCTTGGAATCCTAATCTTACTCCATGAGTAACCCTTGGATTCGCACCAACAAAGATATTTCCGCCATATCTTATGGTAAATTTTCCTGGTGACAGGCTTTCTAGCCTGGATCAGGGTATCTATAACGGATTCCGAAAACCCTGTTCAAATGGACCTTGAATTAGAAGGTTCTGCCTCAAAGGTAGCTTCCATGGTGGAACCGATGACATATTCACCAGGTCTGCATACCAAGTCCTGCGTGGCCACTCAGGAGCTATCAGAATTACCGAAGCCTTCTCCTGTTTGATCCTGGCTACTAGCCGGGGGAGAAGGGGAAACGGTGGAAAGACATAAGCTAGATTGAACGACCAAAGCGTGACGCCATCAGATCCAGATCTGGAATGCCCCATAGTTGAGCTAACTGGGCAAAAACCTCCGGGTGGAGTTCCCACTCCCCCGGATGGAAAGTCTGACGACTCAGATAATCTGCTTCCCAGTTGTCCACTCCTGGGATGTGAATTGCTGATAGATGGCAGGAATGATACTCTGCCCATTTGATGAATTTGGATACCTCCCTCATCGCCAGGGAACTCTTTGTTCCCCCCTGATGATTGATGTAAGCTACAGTCGTCATGTTGTCCGCCTGAAATCTGATGAATTTGGTCTCCGCTAGTTGAGGCCATGCCTGGAGCGCATTGAATATCGCTCTCAATTCCAAAATGTTTATCAGGAGAAGAGATTCTTCCCGAGACCATAGACCCTGAGCCTTCAGGGACTCCCAGACCGCGCCCCAGCCTAGGAGGCTGGCGTCGGTCGTGACAATGATCCACTCCGGTCTGCGGAAACTCATTCCCTGAGACAGGTGATCCAGAGACAACCACCAGAGGAGTGAGTCTCTGGTTTTCTGGTCCATTTGAATCTGGGGAGACAACCCCTTAATGCCCAAACCGGAGCTAATAACGGTTATTAACCAGTTAACACACTACAGTACTATGCTACAGCTTCCACTGTAGCCTTTACCTTCCTTAGGGATTATTTTAGTAGGAAATAAGCCTCTCTGGAGTCTGTTCTGATGCCTCTGGACTCCCCACATGAAGCTGCATGGACTGCCTAGGCAAAAACAACTGCGCAATTGAGGCCTGAAAATGAGGCCTCCTCCCTCTTCATTCCAGAGTGGAGGGGCCTTTCTGACTAGATTTAGGTGTCCAAATAAGTGCCAGGCCGAAATTAAACCCCAAAAGTGTTTTCAAGTCTGAAAAAACACCTTATTTAAAGTGAAAAACATGCTAAAAAGCAATCGATTTTAAAGCCCACAATAGTGTCAACCAGCATAGAGCCCTTAATATAAGCCATCATTTTATACAGAGTCTAAGAAAAAATGGCTTACCTATCCCAGAGGGGATTGCTGACAGTCTTCTAGCATTACATGATCTTGTTAGAAAAATGACTGATCATACCTGAAGCAGTTAAGCCTGCAAACTGTTCCCCCCAACTGATGTTCTCTGGTTTCAACAGTCCTGCGTGGGAACAGCAATGGATTTTAGTTACTGGTGCTAAAATCATACTCCTCTCAACAGAAATCTTCATCACTTTCTGCTGCAGAGTAAATAGTACAAGCAGGCACTATTTTAAAATAACAAACTCTTGATAGAAGAAATAAAAACCTACAACTAACACCACATACTCTTTACCACCCCCGTGGAGATGCTACTTGTTCAGAGCGGCACAGATAATGACTGGGGGGGCGGAGCCTGAGGGGAGCTATATGGACAGCTCTGCTGTGTGCTCTCTTTGCCACTTCCTGTAGGGATTGAGAATATCCCACAAGTAAGGATGAAGCCGTGGACCGGATACACCAATGTAGGAGAAATTGGGTTTCATGTCCCTTTAATGTCTAGAATGCATTTAATCGTTCTTAAAGTATTTTTAAAAATCCAGTCAAGCCCCATTTTAAAAAATTTGGATATACACATGGAAGGGAATAGACACATAGATTCTTGCAGGTTTAAAAGCAATATAAGCAGCCACACTTGAGGTACCACAGTGTGCGTTAGGTAAGAAAACCAATCACTAAATTTTTATTTTACGAAATTGTCAGTAAATCTGAAAGTTAATCAGGAAAATCAGGCAAGTTGCAAGCTGTGCGTGGTCTTGAGTAAACAGACACTATACGCTGTGCTTAGGGGGCCAGCAATTAATACAAGTGACATGATGACTACACAGGCTATAGGCTATACCCAGAAGAGCTGTGTAAGCCATCAGAAAACAGGCTCAAATTATTTATATAGATTTTGACATTTGCGAAGCACAAGAAGAAATTAGACGACCAGTCCCTCTGGCCACTCAATGATGACCTAGATCATGAGCTTGTGTATAACGTACAGTGACCAAGTGCAACATCACATAGTGTGCACCATTACACATGCACAAGGTCACAGGCCACTGTAAAACTCCCTGCCTGGGGTAATCATCCTTCACCTTACAGACCATGACTAGATCGTCAAAATACAGAAACCCAGTACATCTGCTACATAAAATGCTTCCTAGTAGCTGCTATTTATTTATGATCCACCAACCAATTCATTTTGTCAGTTAATTAGGCGTAACCCATCCCAGAAGCTCTGCCTCCTGTGTCTAACAAGTGCCGTCCTCATCAGCTTTATACTAAACTGTGCCACACTATAGGCTGTGGCTCAGCACTGTGATTATATATCCCATAATGCACACAGCAACTGATGGGAACTAAGGTCCTGTGAGATTACAGACTACTGGGGTGTATTTTATGTAAATAGGTTGTGTGTTTAATGGGAGACCATGTCTGTGTGAGTTTGCTTCTTCACAAGAGGACACAAGCAGAGATGAACTAAGGCAAAACAAACAAAATATGCAGACAAAAGCAAAACTGACCATAAATACGGCCCTATTAGTTCTTGGCTTTACAGAATGGTAATGATAGGTTCAGCAAGGGGTAGGAGTTCCAGAAATGGATCCCACACAATAGTGAGGCATTTAGTCTACAAAAAAAACCTTGTAACTTTGGCACATTTTCTTCACTACTTTCAAAAATGAACTAACAATTAGAGGCGCCAGAGCAGACGGGAACTGGCACAGATAGACGCACAGAAGCTAACAGAGAAGATATTATTAATATGAGGAGCATATGAGACAAAACAAGAGACTCAGTGGCCATGAAGAAATAACTAGCAATAAAATGCAGCACTGTACATTAGATACAGGGAACGTGTAGGATAATACACAAGACAGACATTTCTGACCAAGCCAGAGAACTGAACAGAGACAGGTGTGCTCAGGTACAAGGAGCAGGGTAGTCTGAAGACCACTCTTCTAGACACTGAGATGGGCTGTTATTCATAGACATAGTCACTAAAGTGATACACAGGAAATTACTGGAATTACATAAGTGATACAGCAGGAAGACACTGAGATGGTCCACAGCACCTTGAAGTTATCTTTTTATTGGCAACAGAATAAAAACAAACTGTGACGTTTCAGGGTCTCCCCCTTAATCATACATGTTGTATAATTAAGGGGTAGACCCCGAGAACGTCACAGTTTGTTTTTATTCTGTTGCCAATAAAAAGATAATGTTTACCCTATAAGCCCCAGCAGTACTATACACACTATAAGCCCCAGCAGTAGCGCAGGAACACACATTGTTACTATTACACAGGTATAAGGTAAATGCACACTATAGACCCCAGCAGTAGCGCAGGAACACACACTGTTACTATTACACAGGTATAAGGTAAATGCGCACTATAGGCCCCAGTAGCGCAGGAGCACGCACTGTTACTATTACACAGGTATAAGGTAAATGCACACTATAGACCCCCAGCAGTAGCACAGGAACACATTGTTACTATTACACAGGTATAAGGTAAGTGCACACTATAGACCCCAGCAGTAGCGCAGGAACACACCGTTACTATTACACAGGTATAAGGTAAACGCACACTATAGACTCCAGCAGTAGCACAGGAACACATTGTTACTATTACACAGGTATAAGGTAAATGCACACTATAGACCCCCAGCAGTAGCGCAGGAACACACATTGTTACTATTACACAGGTATAAGGTAAGTGCACACTATAGACCCCAGCAGTAGCGCAGGAACACATTGTTACTATTACACAGGTATAAGGTAAGTGCACACTATAGACCCCAGCAGTAGCGCAGGAACACACATTGTTACTATTACACAGGTATAAGGTAAATGCACACTATAGGGCCAGCAGTAGCACAGGAACACACTGTTACTATTACACAGGTATAAGGTAAACGCACACTATAGACCCCAGCAGTAGCACAGGAACACACATTGTTACTATTACACAGGTATAAGGTAAATGCACACTATAGACGCAGCAGTAGCACAGGAACACACTGTTACTATTACACAGGTATAAGGTAAATGCACACTATAGACACCAGCAGTAGCACAGGAACACACATTGTTACTATTACACAGGTATAAGGTAAAATGCACACTATAGACACCAGCAGTAGCACAGGAACACACACTGTTACTATTACACAGGTATAAGGTAAGTGCACACTATAGACACCAGCAGTAGCGCAGGAACACACTGTTACTATTACACAGGTATAAGGTAAATGCACACTATAGACACCAGCAGTAGCACAGGAACACACATTATTACTATTAAACAGGTATAAGGTAAGTGCACACTATAGACACCAGCAGTAGCGCAGGAACACACTGTTACTATTACACAGGTATAAGGTAAATGCACACTATAGACCCCAGTAGCGCAGGAACACACTGTTACTATTACACAGGTATAAGGTAAGTGCACACTATAGGCCCCAGCAGTAGTGCAGGAACACACACTGTTACTATTACACAGGTATAAGGTAAAATGCACACTATAGACCCCAGCAGTAGCACAGGAACACACACTGTTACTATTACACAGGTATAAGGTAAAATGCACACTATAGACCCCAGCAGTAGCACAGGAACACACACTGTTACTATTAAACAGGTATAAGGTAAATGCACACTATAGGCCCAGCAGTAGCACAGGAACACACTGTTACTATTAAACAGGTATAAGGTAAGTGCACACTATAGACCCCAGTAGCGCAGGAACACACTGTTACTTTTACACAGGTATAAGGTAAATGCACACTATAGACCCCAGCAGTAGCGCAGGAACACACTGTTACTACTACACAGGTATAAGGTAAGTGCACACTATAGACCCCAGCAGTAGCACAGGAACACACACTGTTACTATTACACAGGTATAAGGTAAATGCACACTATAGGCCCCAGCAGTAGCGCAGGAACACACTGTTACTATTACACAGGTATAAGGTCACACTATAGACCCCAGTAGCGCAGGAACACACTGTTACTATTACACAGGTATAAGGTAAGTGCACACTATAGACACCAGCAGTAGCACAGGAACACACACTGTTACTATTACACAGGTATAAGGTAAGTGCACACTATAGACCCCAGCAGTAGCGCAGGAACACACACTGTTACTATTACACAGGTATAAGGTAAGTGCACACTATAGACCCCAGCAGTAGCGCAGGAACACACTGTTACTATTACACAGGTATAAGGTAAGCGCACACTATAGACCCCAGTAGCGCAGGAACACACTGTTACTATTACACAGGTATAAGGTAAGTGCACACTATAGACCCCAGTAGCGCAGGAACACACTGTTACTATTACACAGGTATAAGGTAAATGCACACTATAGGCCCAGCAGTAACACAGGAACACACTGTTACTATTACACAGGTATAAGGTAAATGCACACTATAGACCCCAGCAGTAGCACAGGAACACACTGTTACTATTACACAGGTATAAGGTAAGTGCACACTATAGACCCCAGTAGCGCAGGAACACACTGTTACTATTACACAGGTATAAGGTAAATGCACACTATAGACCCCAGCAGTAGCGCAGGAACACACTGTTACTATTACACAGGTATAAGGTAAATGCACACTATAGACCCCAGTAGCGCAGGAACACACATTGTTACTATTACACAGGTATAAGGTAAATGCACACTATAGACCCCAGCAGTAGCGCAGGAACACACTGTTACTATTACACAGGTATAAGGTAAGTGCACACTATAGACCCCAGCAGTAGCGCAGGAACACACATTGTTACTATTACACAGGTATAAGGTAAATGCACACTATAGACCCCAGCAGTAACACAGGAACACACACTGTTACTATTACACAGGTATAAGGTAAATGCACACTATAGACCCCAGCAGTAGCGCAGGAACACACACTGTTACTATTACACAGGTATAAGGTAAATGCACACTATAGACCCCAGTAGCGCAGGAACACACATTGTTACTATTACACAGGTATAAGGTAAGTGCACACTATAGACACCAGCAGTAGCACAGGAACACACACTGTTACTATTACACAGGTATAAGGTAAATGCACACTATAGACCCCAGTAGCGCAGGAACACACATTGTTACTATTACACAGGTATAAGGTAAATGCACACTATAGGCCCCAGTAGTAGCGCAGGAACACACACTGTTACTATTACACAGGTATAAGGTAAATGCACACTATAGGGCCAGCAGTAGCACAGGAACACACACTGTTACTATTACACAGGTATAAGGTAAGTGCACACTATAGGCCCCAGTAGTAGCGCAGGAACACACATTGTTACTATTACACAGGTATAAGGTAAGTGCACACTATAGGCCCCAGTAGTAGCGCAGGAACACACTGTTACTATTACACAAGTATAAGGTAAGTGCACACTATAGACCCCAGCAGTAGCACAGAAACACACACTGTTACTATTACACAGGTATAAGGTAAGTGCACACTATAGGCCCCAGCAGTAGCACAGGAACACACACTGTTACTATTATAAAGGTATAAGGTAAGTGCACACTATAGACCCCAGCAGTAGCACAGGAACACACATTGTTACTATTACACAGGTATAAGGTAAGTGCACACTATAGGCCCCAGCAGTAGCACAGGAACACACATTGTTACTATTATAAAGGTATAAGGTAAGTGCACACTATAGACCCCAGCAGTAGCACAGGAACACACTGTTACTATTACACAGGTATAAGGTAAGTGCACACTATAGGCCCCAGCAGTAGCACAGAAACACACATTGTTACTATTACACATGTATAAGGTAAATGCACACTATAGGCCCCAGTAGTAGCGCAGGAACACACTGTTACTATTACACAGGTATAAGGTAAGTGCACACTATAGGCCCCAGCAGTAGCGCAGGAACACACATTATTACTATTAACAGGTATAAGGTAAGTGCACACTATAGGCCCCAGTAGTAGCGCAGGAACACACTGTTACTATTACACAGGTATAAGGTAAGTGCACACTATAGGCCCCAGCAGTAGCGCAGGAACACACATTGTTACTATTACACAGGTATAAGGTAAGTGCACACTATAGGCCCCAGTAGTAGCGCAGGAACACACTGTTACTATTACACAGGTATAAGGTAAGTGCACACTATAGGCCCCAGCAGTAGCGCAGGAACACACATTGTTACTATTACACAGGTATAAGGTAAGTGCACACTATAGGCCCCAGTAGTAGCGCAGGAACACACACTGTTGCTATTACACAGGTATAAGGTAAGTGCACACTATAGACACCAGCAGTAACACATTGTTACTATTACACAGGTATAAGGTAAGTGCACTCAGATAGGAATTAGACATAACGTCACATTCATAGCAATAAAGGGGCTGTTGGTTGCCATGGAAACACAGACGCTACACCTCGCAGCTCGGTGCAATCATTTGATATGACCTTTATTTAACATGACTTAAAATGTCTTGTTCCAGAAGAACTTGTATCTTGTAGAGAATTACTGTAGCAGTTTTAGCAGCGATCCTGCGGTAATAGAGCTAACATGCGAACTGAGCAGATGCCACACGTTATCCACAGACGTGCAACGATAACCTTAAATATATCAATATAAGAACAGATTAGTCTGACATAAAGGTGAGTAGAGGACACACTAATTACTGTATTGATTATCTCTCGTATAACTGAGCAGCAGACAACGTAAAAGCACAAAGAGAGGATTTACAGTGTTATCGTCATTAGCTGCTGAGGGGACCTATACCCTGCAAGCTGTCTATTTATTTTATCCAGCAGCAGTACGTTTTTACTTTACTATAATATTAGGAATAAAAAGCAAATAACTAATTCCAGTGCCTATGTAAAAATAAAGTTTATATGACTTTAATCTCAACAGAAGTGAGGAAACGTGTAGTAAACAATAATAAAATAAATAAACCAAGCAAACAAAGGGAAATAAAGCACCACATTTTTCTTTAACGATTTAAACAGAGCAAATCATTTTAAACACCTTTCCAATTTACTTCTGTTATCTAATTTGCTTTGTTCTTTTGGTATCATTTGCTGAAAAGCATACCTAGGTAGGCTCATGAGCTGGGAACTAGCTGCTGAGTGGTGGCTGCACATATATATCCTTGTTGCTGTTGGCTTACTGATATGTAAAGCTAGCTCCCAGTAGTGCATTGCTGCTCTTTCAATAAAAGGATAACAAAAGAATGAAGCCTAACCAATAGCAGAAGTAAATTTGCTGTATGTGAGCCATACAAGAAAATGATTGTGTCTCATGTCCCTTTAATAAACTTCCCATCGCACAGTCACAGGCTGCAGATCGCTTGACACAAAGAACAAATAGGAATAAGGTCGTCTATTCACTTCAAAATCTAATGAATGAGATGAGAACAACAGGAGATCAATTGTAAGCGCAGCACATGACAACAAGCTGCACCCTTACTGCTGTTTAGCCCCCCAACGTTTTCTTGTGCTCAGCAGTGATAAACTTTATACTGAGTAGTAGAATTAATTAAAGGGACAGGGCTAAAATGAAAGTCAATAGATAATAAATAAAAGGTCATGTGATCAAGGGGCTGTCAGAAGAGGCTTAGATACAAGGTAATCACAGAGGTAAACAGTATATTAATATAACTGAGATAAGGGGCAGTCTACAGAGGCTTAGATACAAGGTAATCAGAAGTAAACAGTGTATTAATATAACCGAGATAAGGAGCAGTCTGCAGAGGCTTAGATACAAGGTAATCAGAGGTAAACAGTGTATTAATATAACTGAGATAAGGAGCAATCTGCTGAGGCTTAGATACCGGGTAATCACAGAGGTAAAAAGTATATTAATATAACTGAGATAAGGGGCAGTCTGCAGAGGCTTAGCTACAAGGTAATCGCAGAGGTAAAAAGTATATTAATATAACTGAGATAAGGGGCAGTCTGAAGAGGCTTAGATACAGGGTAATCACAGAGGTAAAAAGTATATTAATATAACTGAGATAATGAGCAGTCTGCAGAGGCTTAGATACAAGGCAATCACAGAGGAAAAAAGTATATTAATATAACTGAGATAAGGGGCAGTCTGCAGAGGCTTAGATACAGGGTAATCACAGAGGTAAAAAGTACATTAATATAACTGAGATAAGGGGCAGTCTGCAGAGGCTTAAATACAAGGTAATTAGAAGTAAACAGTGTATTAATATAACTGAGATAAGGAGCAGTCTGCAGAGGCTTAGATACAAGGTAATCAGAGGTAAACAGTGTATTAATATAACTGAGATAAGGAGCAGTCTGCTGAGGCTTAGATACCGGGTAATCACAGAGGTAAAAAGTATATTAATATAACTGAGATAAGGGGCAGTCTGCAGAGGCTTAGCTACAAGGTAATCGCAGAGGTAAAAAGTATATTAATATAACTGAGATAAGGGGCAGTCTGAAGAGGCTTAGATACAAGGTAATCACAGAGGTAAAAAGTATATTAATATAACTGAGATAAGGGGCAGTCTGAAGATGCTTAGATACAGGGTAATCACAGAGGTAAAAAGTATATTAATATAACTGAGATAATGAGCAGTCTGCAGAGGCTTAGATACAAGGCAATCACAGAGGTAAAAAGTATATTAATATAACTGAGATAAGGGGCAGTCTGCAGTGGCTTAGATACAGGGTAATCAAAGAGGTAAAAAGTATATTGTTATAACTGAGATAACGAGCAGTCTGCAGAGGCTTAGATACAGGGTAATCACAGAGGTAAAAAGTGTATTAATATAACTGAGATAAGGAGCACTCTGCAAAGGCTTAGATACAAGGTAATCACAGAGGTAAAAAGTATATTAATATAACTGAGATAAGGAGCAGTTTGCAGAGGGTTAGATACAAGGTAATCACAGAGGTAAAAATTATATTAATATAACAAAGCTTCTGCAGACTGCTCCTTATCTCAGTTATATTAATACACTTTTTACCTCTGTGATTACCTTGTATCTAAGCCTCTGCAGACTGCCCCCTTATCTCAGTTATATTAATATACTTTTTACCTCTGTGATTACCCTGTATCTAAGCCTCTGCAGGCTGCTCCTTATCTCAGTTATATTAATATACTTTTTTCCTCTGTGATTACCCTGTATCTAACCCTCTGCAGACTGCTCCTTATCTCAGATACAGGGTAATCGCAGAGGTAAAAAGCTAAATTTATGCTTACCTGATAAATTGATTTCTTCTATGGTAAGACGAGTCCACGGATTCATCCTTTACTTGTGGGATATTATCCTTCCCTACAGGAAGTGGCAGAGAGCACCACAGCAGAACTGTCTATATAGCTCCTCCCTTAGCTCCACCCCCCAGTCATTCGACCGAAGGTACAGGAAGAAAAAGGAGAAACTACAAGGTGCAGAGGTGACTGAGTTTAAATCAAAAAAATATAATTTGTCTTAAAATGACAGGGCGGGCCGCGGACTCGTCTTACCATAGAAGAAATCAATTTATCAGGTAAGCATAAATTTAGTTTTCTTCTATAAAGGTAAGACGAGTCCACGGATTCATCCTTTACTTGTGGGATACAATACCAAAGCTACAGGACACGGATGAACGGGAGGGACAAGACAGATGGTTAAACAGAAGGCACCACTGCTTGAAGAACTTTTCTCCCAAAAATAGCCTCCGAAGAAGCAAAGGTATCAAATTTGTAAAATTTGGAAAAGGTATGAAGCGAAGACCAAGTCGCAGCCTTACAAATCTGTTCAACAAAAGCATCATTTTTAAAAGCCCATGTGGAAGCCACTGCTCTAGTAGAGTTAGCTGTAATTCTTTCAGGAGGCTGCTGTCCAGCAGTCTCGTATGCCAAACGGATGATGCTTTTTAGCCAAAAGGCAAGAGAGGTAGCCGTAGCTTTTTGACCTCTACGTTTTCCAGAATAGACAACAAACAGCGAAGATGTTTGACGGAAATCTTTGGTTGCTTGCAAGTAAAACTTTAAAGCACGAACCACGTCCAAATTGTGCAATAGACGCTCCTTCTTAGAGGAAGGATTAGGACACAGAGAAGGAACAACAATTTCCTGATTAATATTCTTATTAGTAACAACCTTAGGAAGGAATCCAGGTTTGGTACGCAGAACCGCCTTATCAGCATGGAAAACAAGCTAAGGCGAGTCACATTGCAATGCAGATAGTTCAGAAACTCTTCGAGACGAAGAGATAGCAACTAAAAACAGAACTTTCCAAGATAGAAGCTTAATATCTATGGAATGCATAGGTTCAAACGGAACCCCTGGAAGAACTTTAAGAACCAAATTCAAACTCCATGGCGAAGCAACAGGTTTAAACACAGGCTTGATTCTAACTAAAGCCTGACAGAACGACTGAACGTCTGGAACATCTGCCAGACGTTTGTGCAGTAGAATTGATAAAGCAGATATCTTTCCCTTTAAGGAACTAGCTGATAGCCCCTTCTCCAATCCTTCTTGGAGAAATGACAAAATCCTAGGAATCCTGATATTACTCCATGAGTAGCCATTGGATTCGCACCAATAAAGATATTTACGCCATATCTTATGATAAATTTTCCTGGTGACAAACTTTTGAGCCTGAATCAAGGTATCTAAGACCGACTCAGAGAACCCCCGCTTGGATAAGATCAAGCGTTCAATCTCCAAGCAGTCAGTCGCAGAGAAACTAGATTTGGATGCTGGAACGGACCTTGAATCAGAAGGTCCTGTCTCAGTGGCAGAGTCCATGGTGGAAGAGATGACATGTCCATCAGGTCTGCATACCAAGTCCTGCGTGGCCACGCTATCAAAATCACCGAAGCTCTCTCCTGTTTGATTCTGGCAATCAAACGAGGAAGGAGAGGAAATGGTGGAAACACATAAGCCAGGTTGAACGACCAGGGTACTGCTAGAGCATCTATCAGTACTGCCTGAGGATCCCTTGACCTGGACCCGTAACGAGGAAGTTGGGCATTCTGACGAGATGCCATCAGATCCAATTCTGGTGTGCCCCATTGCTGAATCAATTGTGCAAACACCTCCGGATGGAGTTCCCACTCCCCCGGATGAAAAGTCTGACGACTTAGAAAATCTGCTTCCCAGTTCTCCACTCCTGGGATATAGATTGCTGATAGATGGCAAGAGTGAGTCTCTGCCCATCAAATTATTTTGGTAACCTCTATCATCGCTAGAGAACTCTTTGTTCGAATCTGGCCAACGCCAGATGAGGCCACGCCTGAAGCGCGTTGAATATCGCTCTCAGTTCTAGAATATTGATTGGGAGGAGAGTCTCCTCCTGAGTCCACAAACCCTGTGCTTTCAGGGAATTCCAGACTGCACCCCAGCCCAATAGGCTGGCGTCCGTCGTCACTATGACCCACGCTGGCCTGCGGAAACACATTCCCTTGGACAGATGATCCTGTGACAACCACCAAAGAAGCGAGTTTCTGGTCTCTCGGTCCAGATTTATCTGAGGAGATAAATCTGCATAATCCCCATTCCACTGTTTGAGCATGCAAAGTTGCAGTGGTCTGAGATGCAAGCGAGCAAACGGAACTATGTCCATTGCCGTTACCATTAAACCGATTACCTCCATACACTGAGCCACTGACGGACGAGGAATGGAATGAAGAGCTCAGCAGATGGATAAAATCTTTGATTTCCTGAACTCCGTCAGAAAAATTTTCATGTCCACCGAATCTATCAGAGTTCCCAGGAATGGAACTCTTGTGAGAGGGATAAGTGAACTCTTTTTACCGTTCACCTTCCACCCGTGAGATCTTAGAAAAGCCAAAACGATGTCCGTGTGAGACTTGGCCAGTTGGTAAGTTGATGCCTGGATTAAGATATCGTCCAGATAAGGCGCCACAGCTATACCCACGGCCTTAGAACGGCCAGAAGGGACCCTAGCACCTTTGTGAAAATTCTGGGAGCCGTGGCCAACCTGAAAGGAAGAGCCACAAACTGGTAATGCTTGTCCAGAAAGGCGAACCTGAGGAACTGGTGATGATCTTTGTGGATAGGAATGTGTAGATACGCATCCTTTAAGTCCACGGTGGTCATATATTGAGACTCCTGGATCATTGGCAAAATAGTCCGAAGGACTATTGAAAGATGGGACTCTGAGGAATTTGTTAAGGATCTTGAGATACAAAATTGGTCTGAAAGTTCCCTCTTTTTTGGGAACCACAAACAGATTGGAATAGAAACCCTGCCCCTGTTCTGTTTCCGGAACTGGGCAGATCACTCCCATGGAATATAGGTCTTCTACACAGCGTAAGAACGCCTCTCTTTTTGTCTGGTTTACAGACAATTGAGAAAGATGGAATCTCCCCCTTGGGGGGAGAATCTTTGAAATCTAGAATATACCCCTGGGTTACTATTTCTAAAGCCCAGGAATCCTGAACGTCTCTTGCCCAAGCCTGAGCGAAGAGAGAAAGTCTTCCCCCTACTAGATCCGGTCCCGGATCGGGAGCTACCCCTTCATGCTGTCTTGGAGGCAGCAGCGGGCTTCTTGGCCTGTTTACCCTTGTTCCAAGTATGGTTAGGTCTCCAGACTGACTTGGATTGAGCAAGATTCCCCTCTTGCTTAGCGGCAGGGGAAGAGGAAGAGAGACCACCTTTGAAGTTTCAAAAGGAACGAAAATTATTTTGTTTGGTCCTCATCTTATTCGTCTTATCCTGAGGAAGGGCATGGCCTTTCCCTCCAATGATGTCTGAAATGATGCTCCTGACAACTTATAATGTGCAGCCTCAGATTCTTCCTGACACGCTATAATGTGCAGCCACAGATTACTCCACATACGCTATAATGTGCTGCCACAGATTCCTCCTGACAACCTATAATGTTCAGCCAGAGATTCCTCCTGACAACCTATAATGTTCAGCCAGAGATTCCTCCTGACAACCTATAATGTACAGCCACAGATTCCTCCTGACACGCTATAACTTGCAGCCACAGATTCCTACTGACACGCTATAATGTGTGGCCACAGATTCCGCCTTACACACTATAACTTGCGGCCACAGATTCCTACTGACACGCTATAATGTGCAGCCACCGATTCCTTGGGAGATAGATGGCAATGGGAGATAGAGAGAGATGGCAATGGGAGATAGAGAGAGATGACAATGGGAGATAGAGAGAGATGGCATTGGTATATTTAGAGAGATGTGAGGGGAGTGCACAGGCTAGTAAGAGGAGGGAAGGTTTGTGTGGGGGACTTACTGGACAGGGAAAACAGCTCAGAAGTGAGGCCAGGGCTGCAAGAAGGCAGTAATGATCTGATCACAAAACAAATGTAATTCCTGTGATGCATGAGAATAAATACAGCAAATTCAACAGCTGATTCATTGTGAAGCTGCCCTGCCTCAGGGCTTTAGCCTCTGTTGTTCCCATGTGACACAGAGAGTCCATCTGTAGCTCAGTCTTTACACTTTGCGCTCAGTCCTCAAATACTTATTGTTAAATCTTAATAAACCAAAACTATTTTAATGCAAACTTGCTACTGGGAAATGGATTCCATTTAAAGGAAAAAAAAAAAATAGTATCTGAAAGTTACTCATTACTGTACGTCTGAACACTGACCCGAATCCTCCGTACAGCAACATATGGGTATAACTTGCTTCTTAGTATTTATGACCGACATAATATAGACCCCAATGGTTACAATATATCTGTCTGCAGTAAGAGCACAAAGCGTGCAACATATATAACCACATACAGCAGGTCACAAATGTACAACATATATAACATGACCACATACAGCAGGTCACTAATATACACCATATATAACATGACCACATACAGTAGGTCACTAATATACACCATATATAACATGACCACATACAGTAGGTCACTAATATACACCATATATAACATGACCACATACAGCAGGTCACTAATATACACCATATATAACATGACCACATACAGTAGGTCACTAATATACACCATATATAACATGACCACATACAGTAGGTCACTAATGATACAATATATATAACATGACCACATACAGCAGGTCACAAATGTACAACATATATAACATGACCACATACAGCAGGTCACTAATATACACCATATATAACATGACCACATACAGTAGGTCACTAATATACACCATATATAACATGACCACATACAGTAGGTCACTAATATACACCATATATAACATGACCACATACAGTAGGTCACTAATGATACAATATATATAACATGACCACATACAGCAGGTCACTAATGATACAACATATATAACATGACCACATACAGTAGGTCACTAATGATACAACATATATAGTATGACCACATACAGTAGGTCACTAATGATACAACATATATAACATGATCACATACAGTAGGTCACTAATGATACAACATATATAACATGACCACATACAGCAGGTCACTAATGATACAATATATATAACATGACCACATACAGTAGGTCACTAATGATACAACATATATAACATGACCACATACAGCAGGTCACTAATATACACCATATATAACATGATCACATACAGTAGGTCACTAATGATACAACATATATAACATGACCACATACAGCAGGTCACTAATATACACCATATATAACATGATCACATACAGCAGGTCACTAATGATACAACATATATAACATGACCACATACAGCAGGTCACTAATGATACAATATATATAACATGACCACATACAGTAGGTCACTAATGATACAACATATATAACATGACCACATACAGTAGGTCACTAATGATACAATATATATAACATGACCACATACAGCAGGTCACCAATATACACCATATATAACATGATCACATACAGTAGGCCACTAATGATACAACATATATAACATGACCACATACAGCAGGTCACTAATGATGCAATATATATAACATGACCACATACAGCAGGTCACTAATATACACCATATATAACATGATCACATACAGTAGGTCACTAATGATACAACATATATAACATGACCACATACAGCAGGACACTAATATACACCATATATAACATGATCACATACAGTAGGTCACTAATGATACAACATATATAACATGACCACATACAGCATGTCACTAATGATACAATATATATAACATGACCACATACAGTAGGTCACTAATGATACAACATATATAGCATGACCACATACAGTAGGTCACTAATGATACAACATATATAGTATGACCACATACAGTAGGTCACTAATGATACAACATATGTAACATGACCACATACAGTAGGTCACTAATGATACAACATATATAACATGACCACATACAGTAGGTCACTAATGATACAACATATATAGTATGACCACATACAGTAGGTCACTAATGATACAACATATATAGTATGACCACATACAGTAGGTCACTAATGATACAACATATATAACATGATCACATACAGTAGGTCACTAATGATACAACATATATAGTATGACCACATACAGTAGGTCACTAATGATACAACATATATAACATGATCACATACAGTAGGTCACTAATGATACAACATATATAACATGACCACATACAGTAGGTCACTAATGTACAACATATATAACATGACCACATACAGTAGGTCACTAATGATACAACATATATAGTATGACCACATACAGTAGGTCACTAATGTACAACATATATAGTATGACCACATACAGTAGGTCACTAATGATACAACATATATAGTATGACCACATACAGTAGGTCACTAATGATACAACATATATAGTATGATCACATACAGTAGGTCACTAATGATACAACATACATAGTATGACCACATACAGTAGGTCACTAAGGATACAACATATATAGTATGACCACATACAGTAGGTCACTAATGATACAACATATATAACATGACCACATACAGTAGGTCACTAATGATACAACATATATAGTATGACCACATACAGTAGGTCACTAATGATACAACATATATAGTATGACCACATACAGTAGGTCACTAATGATACAACATATATAACATGACCACATACAGTAGGTCACTAATGATACAACATATATAACATGACCACATACAGTAGGTCACTAATGATACAACATATATAGTATGATCACATACAGTAGGTCACTAATGATACAACAAATATAACATGACCACATACAGTAGGTCACTAATGCACACCATATATAACATGATCACATACAGTAGGTCACTAATGATACAACATATATAACATGACCACATACAGTAGGTCACTAATGATACAACATATATAACATGACCACATACAGTAGGTCACTAATGATACAACATATATAGTATGACCACATACAGTAGGTCACTAATGATACAACATATATAGTATGACCACATACAGTAGGTCACTAATGATACAACATATATAACATGACCACATACAGTAGGTCACTAATGTACACCATATATAACATGATCACATACAGTAGGTCACTAATGATACAACATATATAACATGACCACATACAGTAGGTCACTAATGATACAACATATATAACATGACCACATACAGTAGGTCACTAATGATACAACATATATAGTATGACCACATACAGTAGGTCACTAATGATACAACATATATAGTATGACCACATACAGTAGGTCACTAATGTACACCATATATAACATGACCACATACAGTAGGTCACTAATGATACAAAATATATAACATGACCACATACAGTAGGTCACTAATGATACAACATATATAGTATGACCACATACAGGAGATCACTAATGATACAACATATATAGTATGACCACATACAGGAGGTCACTAATGATACAACATATATAGTATGACCACATACAGGAGGTCACTAATGATACAACATATATAGTATGACCACATACAGGAGATCACTAATGATACAACATATATAGTATGACCACATACAGGAGGTCACTAATGATACAACATATATAGTATGACCACATACAGTAGGTCACTAATATACAACATATATAGTATGACCACATGCAGGAGGTCACTAATGATACAATATATATAGTATGACCACATACAGGAGGTCACTAATGATACAACATATATAGTATGATCACATACAGTAGGTCACTAATGTACACCATATATAACATGATCACATACAGTAGGTCACTAATGTACAACATAACCCATCATGTTACAACCCCTGTGAGATTCAGCAAATAGCACAATAAACCCCTCTCTCTCTGACACGTTACTCACGTGGGGAGAGGACACAGTAGACGTCTGCATCCGCTGGATGAAGTGTGAGCACTAAATGAGCTCTGTGTAGCTGCTGGCTGAGGTCACTGGGGCCGACTGATCTCCAACTGCGCTGGGCAGGGACTGAGAGCCGGAGCCAAACCCAGCACACTGCATTTTGTAACCCAAGACGCCTGTTCCTTTTAGCCACAGGGGAAATGCACAAGCAACTGGAAATTAGCACAGCACACAGCCTGTGCACAGACTGCAGGAGCATAATGGTAGTAATGAAAAAGCAACTGGTAATTAGCACAGGATACAGCCTATACACAGACTGCAGGGGCATAAACGTAGTAATGCACAAGCAACTGGTAATTAGCACAGGATACAGCCTATACACAGACTGCAGGGGTATAACGGTAGTAATGCACAAGCAACTGGAAATTAGCACAGGATACAGCCTATACACAGACTGCAGGGACATAACGGTAATAATGCACAAGCAACTGGTAATTAGCACAGGATACAGCCTATACACAGACTGCAGGGGTATAACGGTAGAAATGCACAAGCAACTGGTAATTAGCACAGGATACAGCCTATACACAGACTGCAGGGGTATAACGGTAGTAATGCACAAGCAACTGGTAATTAGCACAGGATACAGCCTATACACAGACTGCAGGGGTATAACGGTAGTAATGCACAAGCAACTGGTAATTAGCACAGGATACAGCCTATACACAGACTGCAGGGGCATAAACGTAGTAATGCACAAGCAACTGGTAATTAGCACAGGATACAGCCTATACACAGACTGCAGGGGTATAACGGTAGTAATGCACAAGCAACTGGTAATTAGCACAGGATACAGCCTATACACAGACTGCAGGGACATAACGGTAGTAATGCACAAGCAACTGGTAATTAGCACAGGATACAGCCTATACACAGACTGCAGGGGTATAACGGTAGTAATGCACAAGCAACTGGTAATTAGCACAGGATACAGCCTATACACAGACTGCAGGGGCATAAACGTAGTAATGCACAAGCAACTGGTAATTAGCACAGGATACAGCCTATACACAGACTGCAGGGGTATAACGGTAGTAATGCACAAGCAACTGGTAATTAGCACAGGATACAGCCTATACACAGACTGCAGGGGTATAACGGTAGTAATGCACAAGCAACTGGTAATTAGCACAGGATACAGCCTATACACAGACTGCAGGGGTATAACGGTAGTAATGCACAAGCAACTGGTTATTAGCACAGTATACAGCCTATACACAGACTGCAGGGGTATAACGGTAGTAATGCACAAGCAACTGGTAATTAGCACAGGATACAGCCTATACACAGACTGCAGGGGTATAACGGTAGTAATGCACAAGCAACTGGTAATTAGCACAGGATACAGCCTATACACAGACTGCAGGGGTATAACGGTAGTAATGCACAAGCAACTGGTAATTAGCACAGGATACAGCCTATACACAGACTGCAGGGACATAACGGTAGTAATGCACAAGCAACTGGTAATTAGCACAGGATACAGCCTATACACAGACTGCAGGGGTATAACGGTAGTAATGCACAAGCAACTGGTAATTAGCACAGGATACAGCCTATACACAGACTGCAGGGGCATAAACGTAGTAATGCACAAGCAACTGGTAATTAGCACAGGATACAGCCTATACACAGACTGCAGGGGTATAACGGTAGTAATGCACAAGCAACTGGTTATTAGCACAGTATACAGCCTATACACAGACTGCAGGGGTATAACGGTAGTAATGCACAAGCAACTGGTAATTAGCACAGTATACAGCCTATACACAGACTGCAGGGGTATAACGGTAGTAATGCACAAGCAACTGGTAATTAGCACAGGATACAGCCTATACACAGACTGCAGGGGTATAACGGTAGTAATGCACAAGCAACTGGTAATTAGCACAGGATACAGCCTATACACAGACTGCAGGGGTATAACGGTAGTAATGCACAAGCAACTGGTTATTAGCACAGTATACAGCCTATACACAGACTGCAGGGGTATAACGGTAGTAATGCACAAGCAACTGGTAATTAGCACAGGATACAGCCTATACACAGACTGCAGGGACATAACGGTAGTAATGCACAAGCAACTGGTAATTAGCACAGGATACAGCCTATACACAGACTGCAGGGGTATAACGGTAGTAATGCACAAGCAACTGGTAATTAGCACAGTATACAGCCTATACACAGACTACAGGGGTAAAACGGTAGTAATGCACAAGCAACTGGTAATTAGCACAGGATACAGCCTATACACAGACTGCAGGGGTATAACGGTAGTAATGCACAAGCAACTGGTAATTAGCACAGGATACAGCCTATACACAGACTGCAGGGACATAACGGTAGTAATGCACAAGCAACAGGAAATTAGTACAGGATACAGACTATACACAGACTGCAGGGGTATAACGGTAGTAATGCACAAGCAACTGGTTATTAGCACAGGATACAGCCTATACACAGACTGCAGGGGTATAACGGTAGTAATGCACAAGCAACTGGTAATTAGCACAGGATACAGCCTATACACAGACTGCAGGGGTATAACGGTAGTAATGCACAAGCAACTGGTAATTAGCACAGGATACAGCCTATACACAAACTGCAGGGGTATAACGGTAGTAATGCACAAGCAACTGGAAATTAGCAAAGGATACAGCCTATACACAGACTGCAGGGGCATAAAAGTAGTAATGCACAAGCAACTGGTAATTAGCACAGGATACAGCCTATACACAGACTGTAGGGGTATAACGGTAGTAATGCACAAGCAACTGGTAATTAGCACAGGATACAGCCTATACACAGACTGCAGGGGTATAACGGTAGTAATGCACAAGCAACTGGTAATCAGCACAGGATACAGCCTATACACAGACTGCAGGGGTATAACGGTAGTAATGCACAAGCAACTGGTTATTAGCACAGTATACAGCCTATACACAGACTGCAAGGACATAACGGTAGTAATGCACAAGCAACTGGTAATTAGCACAGGATACAGCCTATACACAGACTGCAGGGGTATAACGGTAGTAATGCACAAGCAACAGGAAATTAGCACAGGATACAGCCTATACACAGACTGCAGGGGTATAACGGTAGTAATGCACAAGCAACAAGAAATTAGCACAGGATACAGCCTATACACAGACTGCAGGTGTATAACGGTAGTAATGCACAAGCAACAGGAAATAAGCACAGGATACAGCCTATACACAGACTGCAGGGGTATAACGGAAGTAATGCACAAGCAACTGGTAATTAGCACAGGATACAGCCTATACACAGACTGCAGGGGTATAACGGTAGTAATGCACAAGCAACTGGTAATTAGCACAGGATACAGCCTATACACAGACTGCAGGGGTATAACGGTAGTAATGCACAAGCAACTGGTAATTAGCACAGGATACAGCCTATACACAGACTGCAGGGGTATAACGGTAGTAATGCACAAGCAACTGGTAATTAGCACAGGATACAGCCTATACACAGACTGCAGGGGTATAACGGTAGTAATGCACAAGCAACTGGTAATTAGCACAGTATACAGCCTATACACAGACTGCAGGGACATAACGGTAGTAATGCACAAGCAACAAGAAATAAGCACAGGATACAGCCTATACACAGACTGCAGGGGTATAACGGTAGTAATGCACAAGCAACTGGAAATTAGCACAGGATACAGCCTATACACAGACTGCAGGGACATAACGGTAGTAATGCACAAGCAACTGGTAATTAGCACAGGATACAGCCTATACACAGACTGCAGGGGTATAACGGTAGTAATGCACAAGCAACAGGAAATTAGCACAGGATACAGCCTATACACAGACTGCAGGGGTATAACGGTAGTTATGCACAAGCAACAAGAAATTAGCACAGGATACAGCCTATACACAGACTGCAGGGGCATAACTGTAGTAATGCACAAGCAACTGGTTATTAGCACAGGATACAGCCTATACACAGACTGCAGGGGCATAAAAGTAGTAATGCACAAGCAACTGGTAATTAGCACAGGATACAGCCTATACACAGACTGCAGGGGTATAACGGTAGTAATGCACAAGCAACAGGAAATAAGCACAGGATACAGCCTATACACAGACTGCAGGGGTATAACGGAAGTAATGCACAAGCAACTGGTAATTAGCACAGGATACAGCCTATACACAGACTGCAGGGGTATAACGGTAGTAATGCACAAGCAACTGGTAATTAGCACAGGATACAGCCTATACACAGACTGCAGGGGTATAACGGTAGTAATGCACAAGCAACTGGTAATTAGCACAGGATACAGCCTATACACAGACTGCAGGGGTATAACGGTAGTAATGCACAAGCAACTGGTAATTAGCACAGGATACAGCCTATACACAGACTGCAGGGACATAACGGTAGTAATGCACAAGCAACTGGTTATTAGCACAGGATACAGCCTATACACAGACTGCAGGGGTATAACGGTAGTAATGCACAAGCAACTGGTAATTAGCACAGGATACAGCCTATACACAGACTGCAGGGGTATAACGGTAGTAATGCACAAGCAACTGGTAATTAGCACAGGATACAGCCTATACACAGACTGCAGGGACATAACGGTAGTAATGCACAAGCAACTGGTAATTAGCACAGGATACAGCCTATACACAGACTGCAGGGACATAACGGTAGTAATGCACAAGCAACAAGAAATAAGCACAGGATACAGCCTATACACAGACTGCAGGGGTATAACGGTAGTAATGCACAAGCAACTGGAAATTAGCACAGGATACAGCCTATACACAGACTGCAGGGACATAACGGTAATAATGCACAAGCAACTGGAAATTAGCAAAGGATACAGCCTATACACAGACTGCAGGGGCATAAAAGTAGTAATGCACAAGCAACTGGTAATTAGCACAGGATACAGCCTATACACAGACTGCAGGGGTATAACGGTAGTAATGCACAAGCAACAGGAAATTAGCACAGGATACAGCCTATACACAGACTGCAGGGGTATAACGGTAGTAATGCACAAGCAACTGGTTATTAGCACAGTATACAGCCTATACACAGACTGCAGGGGTATAACGGTAGTAATGCACAAGCAACTGGTAATTAGCACAGGATACAGCCTATACACAGACTGCAGGGGCATAAAAGTAGTAATGCACAAGCAACTGGTAATTAGCAAAGGATACAGCCTATACACAGACTGCAGGGGTATAACGGTAGTAATGCACAAGCAACTGGTAATTAGCACAGGATACAGCCTATACACAGACTGCAGGGGCATAAAAGTAGTAATGCACAAGCAACTGGTAATTAGCAAAGGATACAGCCTATACACAGACTGCAGGGGTATAACGGTAGTAATGCACAAGCAACTGGAAATTAGCAAAGGATACAGCCTATACACAGACTGCAGGGGTATAACGGTAGTAATGCACAAGCAACTGGTAATTAGCACAGTATACAGCCTATACACAGACTGCAGGGGTATAACGGTAGTAATGCACAAGCAACTGGTAATTAGCACAGGATACAGCCTATACACAGACTGCAGGGGTATAACGGTAGTAATGCACAAGCAACAGGAAATAAGCACAGGATACAGCCTATACACAGACTGCAGGGGTATAACGGAAGTAATGCACAAGCAACTGGTAATTAGCACAGGATACAGCCTATACACAGACTGCAGGGGTATAACGGTAGTAATGCACAAGCAACTGGTAATTAGCACAGGATACAGCCTATACACAGACTGCAGGGGTATAACGGTAGTAATGCACAAGCAACTGGTAATTAGCACAGGATACAGCCTATACACAGACTGCAGGGGTATAACGGTAGTAATGCACAAGCAACTGGTAATTAGCACAGGATACAGCCTATACACAGACTGCAGGGACATAACGGTAGTAATGCACAAGCAACTGGTTATTAGCACAGGATACAGCCTATACACAGACTGCAGGGGTATAACGGTAGTAATGCACAAGCAACTGGTAATTAGCACAGGATACAGCCTATACACAGACTGCAGGGGTATAACGGTAGTAATGCACAAGCAACTGGTAATTAGCACAGGATACAGCCTATACACAGACTGCAGGGACATAACGGTAGTAATGCACAAGCAACTGGTAATTAGCACAGGATACAGCCTATACACAGACTGCAGGGACATAACGGTAGTAATGCACAAGCAACAAGAAATAAGCACAGGATACAGCCTATACACAGACTGCAGGGGTATAACGGTAGTAATGCACAAGCAACTGGAAATTAGCACAGGATACAGCCTATACACAGACTGCAGGGACATAAAAGTAGTAATGCACAAGCAACTGGTAATTAGCACAGGATACAGCCTATACACAGACTGCAGGGGTATAACGGTAGTAATGCACAAGCAACAGGAAATTAGCACAGGATACAGCCTATACACAGACTGCAGGGGTATAACGGTAGTAATGCACAAGCAACTGGTTATTAGCACAGTATACAGCCTATACACAGACTGCAGGGGTATAACGGTAGTAATGCACAAGCAACTGGTAATTAGCACAGGATACAGCCTATACACAGACTGCAGGGGCATAAAAGTAGTAATGCACAAGCAACTGGTAATTAGCACAGGATACAGCCTATACACAGACTGCAGGGGTATAACGGTAGTAATGCACAAGCAACTGGTAATTAGCACAGGATACAGCCTATACACAGACTGCAGGGGCATAAAAGTAGTAATGCACAAGCAACTGGTAATTAGCAAAGGATACAGCCTATACACAGACTGCAGGGGTATAACGGTAGTAATGCACAAGCAACTGGAAATTAGCAAAGGATACAGCCTATACACAGACTGCAGGGGTATAACGGTAGTAATGCACAAGCAACTGGTAATTAGCACAGTATACAGCCTATACACAGACTGCAGGGGTATAACGGTAGTAATGCACAAGCAACTGGTAATTAGCACAGGATACAGCCTATACACAGACTGCAGGGGTATAACGGTAGTAATGCACAAGCAACTGGTAATTAGCACAGGGTACAGCCTATACACAGACTGCAGGGGTATAACGGTAGTAATGCACAAGCAACTGGTAATTAGCACAGGATACAGCCTATACACAGACTGCAGGGGTATAACGGTAGAAATGCACAAGCAACTGGTAATTAGCACAGGATACAGCCTATACACAGACTGCAGGGGTATAACGGTAGTAATGCACAAGCAACTGGTAATTAGCACAGGATACAGCCTATACACAGACTGCAGGGGTATAACGGTAGTAATGCACAAGCAACTGGTAATTAGCACAGGATACAGCCTATACACAGACTGCAGGGACATAACGGTAGTAATGCACAAGCAACTGGTTATTAGCACAGGATACAGCCTATACACAGACTGCAGGGGTATAACGGTAGTAATGCACAAGCAACTGGTAATTAGCACAGGATACAGCCTATACACAGACTGCAGGGGTATAACGGTAGTAATGCACAAGCAACTGGTAATTAGCACAGGATACAGCCTATACACAGACTGCAGGGGTATAACGGTAGTAATGCACAAGCAACAAGAAATAAGCACAGGATACAGCCTATACACAGACTGCAGGGGTATAACGGTAGTAATGCACAAGCAACTGGAAATTAGCACAGGATACAGCCTATACACAGACTGCAGGGACATAACGGTAATAATGCACAAGCAACTGGAAATTAGCACAGCACACAGCCTGTGCACAGACTGCAGGGGCATAATAGTAGTAATGCACAAGCAACTGGAAATTAGCAAAGGATACAGCCTATACACAGACTGCATCGGCATAAAAGTAGTAATGCACAAGCAACTGGTAATTAGCACAGGATACAGCCTATACACAGACTGCAGGGGTATAACGGTAGTAATGCACAAGCAACAGGAAATTAGCACAGGATACAGCCTATACACAGACTGCAGGGGTATAACGGTAGTAATGCACAAGCAACTGGTTATTAGCACAGTATACAGCCTATACACAGACTGCAGGGGTATAACGGTAGTAATGCACAAGCAACTGGTAATTAGCACAGGATACAGCCTATACACAGACTGCAGGGACATAACGGTAGTAATGCACAAGCAACTGGTAATTAGCAAAGGATACAGCCTATACACAGACTGCAGGGGTATAACGGTAGTAATGCACAAGCAACTGGTTATTAGCACAGTATACAGCCTATACACAGACTGCAGGGGTATAACGGTAGTAATGCACAAGCAACTGGTAATTAGCACAGGATACAGCCTATACACAGACTGCAGGGGCATAAAAGTAGTAATGCACAAGCAACTGGTAATTAGCAAAGGATACAGCCTATACACAGACTGCAGGGGTATAACGGTAGTAATGCACAAGCAACTGGTAATTAGCACAGGATACAGCCTATACACAGACTGCAGGGGCATAAAAGTAGTAATGCACAAGCAACTGGTAATTAGCAAAGGATACAGCCTATACACAGACTGCAGGGGTATAACGGTAGTAATGCACAAGCAACTGGAAATTAGCAAAGGATACAGCCTATACACAGACTGCAGGGGTATAACGGTAGTAATGCACAAGCAACTGGTAATTAGCACAGTATACAGCCTATACACAGACTGCAGGGGTATAACGGTAGTAATGCACAAGCAACTGGTTATTAGCACAGTATACAGCCTATACACAGACTGCAGGGGTATAACGGTAGTAATGCACAAGCAACTGGTAATTAGCACAGGATACAGCCTATACACAGACTGCAGGGGCATAAAAGTAGTAATGCACAAGCAACTGGTAATTAGCAAAGGATACAGCCTATACACAGACTGCAGGGGTATAACGGTAGTAATGCACAAGCAACTGGTAATTAGCACAGGATACAGCCTATACACAGACTGCAGGGGCATAAAAGTAGTAATGCACAAGCAACTGGTAATTAGCAAAGGATACAGCCTATACACAGACTGCAGGGGTATAACGGTAGTAATGCACAAGCAACTGGAAATTAGCAAAGGATACAGCCTATACACAGACTGCAGGGGTATAACGGTAGTAATGCACAAGCAACTGGTAATTAGCACAGTATACAGCCTATACACAGACTGCAGGGGTATAACGGTAGTAATGCACAAGCAACTGGTAATTAGCACAGGATACAGCCTATACACAGACTGCAGGGGTATAACGGTAGTAATGCACAAGCAACTGGTAATTAGCACAGGGTACAGCCTATACACAGACTGCAGGGGTATAACGGTAGTAATGCACAAGCAACTGGTAATTAGCACAGGATACAGCCTATACACAGACTGCAGGGGTATAACGGTAGAAATGCACAAGCAACTGGTAATTAGCACAGGATACAGCCTATACACAGACTGCAGCGGTATAACGGTAGTAATGCACAAGCAACAGGAAATAAGCACAGGATACAGCCTATACACAGACTGCAGGGACATAACGGTAGTAATGCACAAGCAACAGGAAATTAGCACAGGATACAGCCTATACACAGACTGCAGGGGTATAATGGTAGTAACGAACAAGCAACAGGAAATTGCTTAAACGTCTTGGTAGGGACGAAGGAGGAGCCCGAGGAGCAATCCAGGCAAGGGTCAAAAGTCAGCTTGAAATTCCCACCCAATATTAAACTGCCTCTAGAGAACTCTAGTATTGTTTTACACAACTGATGGAAGAGGGGGATCATTGTTAGGATCATTGTTTTCCGCCCCCCGCCAGGCAATCTGCCATATTCTATTGAGAGAGAGAACTGGGAACCATCATCCTCCCTATTCTCTAACACAAGGAGGGCCTCTACCTCAGCATCCATTCTGGAGATCAACTATAAAATACTTCACTGCTGGTATCTGACCCCCAGAAAACTGCACCGTTTATGTCCCAAAGTTAGCAATCGCTGCTGGAGATGTGGCCATGTTGGGAGTGGCAGGGGCCACATGTGGTGGTGGTGGTGCTCACAAATGAATCATTATTGGTACAATATCATGGGTGAAGTGGAACTTATATTGGGAGCTCCAGTACCTAATAATCCCTAGATTTGGTTCTTAAATAAATCTGCTCGACTCCCCTCTAAAAATCTAATACCACTATTTAGGATTTTTACAAATAGTGTTAAGGTTCTAATAGCGAGGTCTTGGAAATCTAAAAATACCCCGACTGTGACAATGTGGAAAAATAAGGTCTCCAAATTGTTGTAGCTCGAGGAGTACTCGGCTTATAAGCTTGGAAACATAGATAACGTTCTAGTACAACAATCACTGTGGGATGAGTATACTAAAAAATCAATAGATCCATTAAACAATGCAGAGGGTTGCCCCGGAACCTACTTTCCCTAATCTTTAAACTTTTTAATTTTTCATTTATTACAGTAACAAATACTGTTTACTTATTTTTGTGCTTCTTCAACAACATATTTTCTATGCATCTTATGAGACATGGCCTATGTTGTCTATGTCGGTGTTTTTTCATCGTTACTTTGTACATTTTACTCTATTTACAAGCTATATGAATCTGTCCTGGTGACTAGTTTAATGTTTTTCTTTTCTCAATGTGTGAGGATGTATCTTATGATTTGTCTACTGTACTGTCTGAACAGATTCCTTCAATAAAAAGATATTTAAATATATATAAAACAGTAAAATTGCTATTAAACCAGGTAAAAGCATGACATTGCATCTTCTTTAAACATAAATGTAAATGAGGCGATACTGAAACAGTTTGTTTAAAGCAACGTCACATTCTCTTTATGCTCCACCAACTGACTAAATCCAAGGAAAACCTTTTTAGTAGATGTTGCTGTAGGAAAAGATAAAGTCATTTGAACGGTTCAGGTAATTATGAATCGATACGCACAGGAACAAGGAGCACAAGACTTCAGTTGATGATCACTTGACACAATAAGCTTAATGACGGAAGTAACAGCTGGTGTATCACATACATTCGCTTCATGCATTGCAAGTCTATGAAAAGTTACTACAGCACAAGGTACTGAGCAGGAAAATGATGAGAGGCATATGTGAGTATCCAGCTGTGTCCTGCTCAGCAATGGCACAACAGTACAGAGGGTAGGTTTGTGTGCAGGGCATTCAGTTAAACATAAAACACTTGTATGTTTGTGCACAAAAGTACATTTACAAATCACCTACAACAGTAACATCTCACTATCAATATTTAGCTAAAGCTGCACCAACTAGTTCTCTCTAGTGAAGCACAACTGTTTTCTGTGGGAAATATTTTCCAGTTACTATATTTTTAAGTAAAATGTTTTGTGGTTTGTATTCTTGCTGATGCTCAAACATCAAAGACAAGAATAGTAAATCCCAGAGACGCGGGGAGAAAATGACACTGCTGAGGCTCCTATGGTGAAATCTCTCAAAATATCAAATTACCTGACAGACATTCAGTCAAATGCTAAAACTACTGAAGAATATTTACACCACAAAAAAATGCTTTTTATTATAAATCACAAGCTTTTCACATAAGTATTTATGATCATTGATTTACTATAAATTTACAGTGAAAATGTTAATGGCCAAATTAAGCAGAATGGATCACAAAAAAAACAAGTAGCAAAACAATGCAGGATATAGCAACTGTGTGATATGTATACCATACTGACCAATAACACGATGGTAAATGTGTGTACTGTGTGATATGTATACCATACTGACCAATAACACAATGGTAAATGTGTGTACTGTGTGATATGTATACCATACTGACCAATAACACGATGGTAAATGTGTGTACTGTGTGATATGTATACCATACTGACCAATAACACGATGGTAAATGTGTGTACTGTGTGATATGTATACCATACTGACCAATAACACAATGGTAAATGTGTGTACTGTGTGATATGTATACCATACTGACCAATAACACGATGGTAAATGTGTGTCCTGTGTGATATGTATACCATACTGACCAATAACACAATGGTAAATGTGTGTACTGTGTGATATGTATACCATACTGACCAATAACACAATGGTAAATGTGTGTACTGTGTGATATGTATACCATACTGACCAATAACACAATGGTAAATGTGTGTACTGTGTGATATGTATACCATACTGACCAATAACACGATGGTAAATGTGTGTACTGTGTGATATGTATACCATACTGACCAATAACACAATGGTAAATGTGTGTACTGTGTGATATGTATACCATACTGACCAATAACACAATGGTAAATGTGTGTACTGTGTGATATGTATACCATACTGACCAATAACACGATGGTAAATGTGTGTACTGTGTGATATGTATACCATACTGACCAATAACACGATGGTAAATGTGTGTACTGTGTGATATGTATACCATACTGACCAATAACACAATGGTAAATGTGATGCAGTAATCCTCAATGAGAAAAACAAAGGTGGGGTGCTATATACTTCTTGTATTTCATATATAGTTCTGCAAGTCCCTGTAAAAAATTAAAAATAATAGTGTAGCTGGTACAGGACTATTAAATAATATTAAAATAGTTCTTACCAGTTGTTGACGCGTTTCGGCCTATATAAGGCCTTTTTCAAGACATGCTGCCCCTAATTGTAAAAAAGGCCTTATATAGGCCGAAACGCGTCGACAACTGGTAAGAACTATTTTAATATTATTTAATAGTCCTGTACCAGCTACACTATTATTTTTACAGGGACTTGCAGAACTATATATGAAATACAAGAAGTATATAGCACCCCGCCTTTGGTTTTCTCATTGAGGATTACTGCATCACATTTACTCATTGCATTTGGTTTTATTTTTATCCCCACATTTCACATTTTTTCATCATTTTTTGATTGTAGACATTTTTTTTCATTGTTTTCACTTTTTGGATTTTTCAACTTGCTTCACTTCACTAAGGAATCAATTTGATCTTTTTCTTCAGGACCATTGACTTTTGGACATTTGCATTTCATCTGTTGCTGGACTTTTATTTTTGCCTTTGCTACCACTGATGCTCACTAGCTCCATATTTGGTACTAACACCAAGTTTATGTACTCCACCTGTCACTTGTAATTATTGCACAGGTTATCATTCTTACCTCTCATATGCAATTACTCTCATTTACCTGTCATTTGTAATCACTGTACAGTTTACATGGATCCATGCTAATTTTACGGTATGATTTTATTATCACTGTTTTTATTGTATGTTTTTATGTGTCTTTGTTTGG
This sequence comes from Bombina bombina, assembly GCF_027579735.1. Taxonomy (NCBI): domain Eukaryota; kingdom Metazoa; phylum Chordata; class Amphibia; order Anura; family Bombinatoridae; genus Bombina; species Bombina bombina. The sequence goes on from NC_069504.1 coordinate 1,146,241,686, forward strand.
ATTAAACTTCTTACTCACATCTCATTAGGTACGTTATCATTCATTATCATCTCGGCCTTTCATTTAGGTGCTTTGTACATTACACCACAAAATTCTTCTTCCTTTGGCCGGCTAGGCGGCCTTTGTACACAGCTAGAGGTATCCCCAGGGTGCTTGGTCCATTTCCCTTATCCACATCTAATTCTCTCTGTGCTGCGGCAGCTCGCTAAAGTCAGAGTTCCCGGCTGCCCACCTCTAAACCAATAGCCGTGCGAGGATGTCAGATGACACGCACAGCTATTGGTTTAAAGGTGAAAACGTCAATTCATAGAAGAAGAGCATTGAGCTGTGGGCGGCCAGAACCGCTGACTTTAGTGAGTTGACGTGGCACAGAAAGGGTGAGTTGAGCACTTTTTTTTAGTAACCGATGAATGAAACAACAGTTTATTTTTAGTGATGGTAAATCCTAGTGTTTTTTAAATGCTTAGATTTACCATCACTTTAAATAGTATTTTTGTTGTTTCTTGGGAAATGCTGTGTAGGTGTGCAGAGCAGGATTTGGTAAGTGTTTGTATATGTTCAGTGAATTAGAGCTTAGAGTCAAGCGTGACAGACAGCAGTCTTTCTAAACTAAGAGAAATATTAGGTGTAAGGTGTCTAGGACAGGGGGAATAAGAAGAGAGAGTTAATCTGGTTGAGTAAAGAGGAAGAGATATCTGGAGAGGCTAGATTTGGGTTATCAGCAACATATAACTGGTATTGGAACCTAAAAGTAGAAGTAAGTTTTCCAAGGGAGGATTAGAGATAGAAAAAAACAAAGGGACACAACACAGGCTTTGTGGGAGAGCAAAGGATCAGAGGCTATGCAGTTAAACTTAAAGGAAACTAATTTAGAGGTATGAGAGATAGGAAGAGAACCAGGAGAGGGTTTTCTCTCACATGCCACTTGCATTTGTAAGAGGAGAAGATGGTCAACTGTGTCAACAGCAGCAGATAGTTTCAGAAGAATAAAGTAGTTCCCTTTTTGCTTTAACTGATAACGGATCGATTGTTACTTTAGTTAGAGGAGTTTATGTTGAATGTTTAGTCTATAAAACTACATTTAAAGTTACTTTAGAAAGGGTTAAATTAAATAATCTTTAATTTTGTCAAGACAAAGGAAAACCAATTTGTAAATGACCTAGTAAAAAGAAAGCAAAACCAATGTATTGGTATATAGGTCAGCTTGGAACTCATGACAGAATCCAGCTGAACACGTCAGGGTTAGTTACTCCCTGATGCACACAGAGGCTTTTGTAATAACAGAAAATATTCTGAATCTTGTTCATTGCCTGCGACTGCCAGGAGCTTAATTGTGATTTTGCATTTGAGAGGACAGTAATTAAAACTTCACATCAACAGAAATTTCCTACAATGAAAATGTTGGAGAAAATAAAATCAGTGCTTGTGGTTTAGCAAGCTCTGGAGAGGTCTTACCTAACGGGACAATTTAAAAGCAATCTACAATGTCATTTACTCTGTAATTACAGCAGGCTTAAATCCATATCAGGACCTTCACAACTGTCGCACTGCACAAGTCCCCCCAGGCAATGGCTGAACTATATGGGTAGGATAAAAAGTAAGCTCCACGTATTGATCTTGTTAATGAGGCTACTCTGCACTTTAAGAGTTAAAAGATCACACTGTCGGCATGAAACACAGTACTTTATATTAGTACTATATATATACATACATACATACATACACACACACACTAGTCCTAAAGCTCGCTCACACGGGCCATTTTTTGCAGTACATCGGTCCCACCCCTTGCTCTCTCTCCCTCCCCCTCTCTTTTGCTCTCTCCCCCCCTTCTCTTTTGTGCTCTCCCCCCTCTCTTTTGCGCTCTTCCCCCTCTCTTTTGCGCTCTTCCCCCCTCTCTTTTGCGCTCTCCCCCTCTCTTTTGCGCTACCCCCCTCTCTTTTGCGCTACCCTCCCTCTCTTTTGCGCTCTCCCCCCTCTCTCTCTGTCCCGCCAGTCCACGCCCTCTCACACCCCAGCCACGCCTTCCACGCCCACTATTAATAAGGCAAAACCGATCGCACTCCAGACTTCCACAGTGTAACAACCCAGGGTGCAGCAAAAACATACAAACAATCAGCAGAAGAAACACACTCCAATGGGAATAATTATATAATCCAGTCACTTTATTGTGAACGTTTCTGGACCCAAAAAGGTCCGTTCTCAGACAAATCAGTGTAAATACAATGATATGTCTTAGGACGGAACTTTTGGGTCCGAAAACTGTATGTTAGTGTGCATCTGTACGTAATGTATACTACTGTATGTTAGCGTGCGTCTGTACGTAATGTATACTACTGTATGTTAGCGTGCGTCTGTACGTAATGTATACTACTGTATATCAATGTGTCTGTATGTAATGTATACTACTGTATAGTGTGTCTGTATGTCATGTATACTACTGTATAGTGTGTCTGTATGTCATGTATACTACTGTATAGTGTGTCTGTATGTCATGTATACTACTGTATAGTGTGTCTGTATGTCATGTATACTACTGTATAGTGTGTCTGTATGTCATGTATACTACTGTATAGTGTGTCTGTATGTCATGTATACTACTGTATAGTGTGTCTGTATGTCATGTATACTACTGTATAGTGTGTCTGTATGTCATGTATACTACTGTATAGTGTTTCTGTATGTCATGTATACTACTGTATAGTGTTTCTGTATGTCATGTATACTACTGTATAGTGTGTCTGTATGTCATGTATACTACTGTATAGTGTGTCTGTATGTCATGTATACTACTGTATAGTGTGTCTGTATGTCATGTATACTACTGTATAGTGTGTCTGTATGTCATGTATACTACTGTATAGTGTGTCTGTATGTCATGTATACTACTGTATAGTGTGTCTGTATGTCATGTATACTACTGTATAGTGTGTCTGTATGTCATGTATACTACTGTATAGTGTGTCTGTATGTCATGTATACTACTGTATAGTGTGTCTGTATGTCATGTATACTACTGTATAGTGTGTCTGTATGTCATGTATACTACTGTATAGTGTGTCTGTATGTCATGTATACTACTGTATAGTGTGTCTGTATGTCATGTATACTACTGTATAGTGTGTCTGTATGTCATGTATACTACTGTATAGTGTGTCTGTATGTCATGTATACTACTGTATAGTGTGTCTGTATGTCATGTATACTACTGTATAGTGTGTCTGTATGTAATGTATACTACTGTATAGTGTGTCTGTATGTAATGTATACTACTGTATAGTGTGTCTGTATGTCATGTATACTACTGTATAGTGTGTCTGTATGTAATGTATACTACTGTATAGTGTGTCTGTATGTAATGTATACTACTGTATAGTGTGTCTGTATGTAATGTATACTACTGTATAGTGTGTCTGTATGTAATGTATAATACTGTATAGTGTGTCTGTATGTAATGTATACTACTGTATAGTGTGTCTGTATGTAATGTATACTACTGTATAGTGTGTCTGTATGTAATGTATACTACTGTATAGTGTGTCTGTATGTCATGTATACTACTGTATAGTGTGTCTGTATGTCATGTATACTACTGTATAGTGTGTCTGTATGTCATGTATACTACTGTATAGTGTGTCTGTATGTAATGTATACTACTGTATAGTGTGTCTGTATGTCATGTATACTACTGTATAGTGTGTCTGTATGTCATGTATACTACTGTATAGTGTGTCTGTATGTCATGTATACTACTGTATAGTGTGTCTGTATGTCATGTATACTACTGTATAGTGTGTCTGTATGTCATGTATACTACTGTATAGTGTGTCTGTATGTCATGTATACTACTGTATAGTGTGTCTGTATGTAATGTATACTACTGTATAGTGTGTCTGTATGTAATGTATACTACTGTATAGTGTGTCTGTATGTAATGTATAATACTGTATAGTGTGTCTGTATGTAATGTATACTACTGTATAGTGTGTCTGTATGTAATGTATACTACTGTATAGTGTGTCTGTATGTAATGTATACTACTGTATAGTGTGTCTGTATGTAATGTATACTACTGTATAGTGTGTCTGTATGTAATGTATACTACAGTATAGTGTGTCTGTACGTAATGTATACTATTGTATATTATTGGGTGTCTGTACATAATGTATACTGCTGTATATTAACGTGTGTCTGTACATAATGTATACTACAAATAGTAATGTGTGTCTCTACATAATGAATACTACTGTATATTATTGGGTGTCTGTACGTAATGTATACTACTGTATATGAATGTGTGTCTTCTGTACATAATGTGTACTACTGTATATTATTGTGTGTCTAAGTAATGTAAACGTCTGTATATTGTGTGTCTGTATATAATGTAAACGTCTGTATATCAATGTGTGTCTGTACGTAAAGTACACTACTGCATATTAATATGCCTGTACATACAGTATACTACTGTATATTAATGTGTGTCTGTACATAATGTATACTACAGTATATTAATGTGTGTCTTCTGTACATAATGTATACTACAGAATATTAATGTGTGTCTTCTGCACATAATGTATACTACAATATAATAATGTGTGTCTGTACGTAATGTATAGTACTGTATATTAATGTTTGTCTTCTGTACATAATGTATACTACTGTATATTATTGTGCATCTGTAAGTAATGTAAACATCTGTATATTGTGTGTCTAAGTAATGTAAACATCTGTATATTAATGTGTGTCTGTATACAATGTAAATGTCTGTATATCAAAGTCTGTCTGTACGTAAAGTACACTACTGCATATTAATATGTCTGTACATAAAGTATACTTCTGTATATTAATGTGCGTCTGTACATAATGTATACTACAGTATATTGTGTGTACATAATGTATACTACAGTATATTAATGTGTGTACATAATGTATACCACAGTATATTAATGTGTGTACATAATGTATACCACAGTATATTAATGTGTGTACATAATGTATACTACAGTATATTAATGTGTGTACATAATGTATACTACAGTATATTAATGTGTGTACATAATGTATACCACAGTATATTAATGTGTGTCTTCTGTACATAATGTATACTACAATATAATAATGTGTGTCTGTACATAATGTATACTACTGTATATTATTGTGCGTCTAAGTAATGTAAACGTCTGTATATTAATGTGTGTCTGTAAATAATGTAAACGTCTGTATATCAATGTGCGTCTGTACATAAAGTACACTACTGCATATTAATATGTCTGTACATAATGTATACTATATTATATTAATGTGTGTCTGTACGTAAAGTACAATACTGCATATTAATATGTCTGTAGGTAATGTATACTATATTACATTAATGTGTGTCTGTACGTAAAGTACACTACTGCATATTAATATGACTGCACGTAATGTATACTATATTAATATGTGTCTGAACTAAAGTACACTACTGTATATTAATGTGTCTGTAGGTAATGTATACTATATTATATTAATGTGTGTCTGTACGTAAAGTACACTACTGCATATTAATATGAATGCACGTAATGTATACTATATTAATATGTGTCTGAACTAAAGTACACTACTGTATATTAATGTGTCTGTAGGTAATGTATACTATATTATATTAATGTGTGTCAGTACGTAATGTATACTATATTATATTAATGTGTCTGTAGGTAATGTATACTATATTATATTAATGTGTGTCTGTACTAAAGTACACTACTGTATATTAATGTGTCTGTAGGTAATGTATACTATATTATATTAATGTGTGTCAGTACGTAATGTATACTATATTATATTAATATGTGTCAGTACGTAATGTATACTATATTATATTAATGTGTGTCTGTACGTAATGTATACTATATTATATTAATGTGTCTGTACGTAATGTATACTATATTATATTAATGTGTGTCAGTACGTAAAGTACACTACTGCATATTGTGTCAGTACGTAATGTATACTATATTATATTAAATGTGTGTCTGTATGTAATGTATACTATATTATATTAATGTGTGTCTGTACGTAAAGTACACTACTGCATATTAATATGTCTGTACGTAATGTATACTATATTATATTAATGTGTGTCAGTACGTAAAGTACACTACTGCATATTGTGTCAGTACATAATGTATACTATATTATATTAAATGTGTGTCTGTATGTAATGTATACTATATTATATTAAATGTGTGTCTGTATGTAATGTATACTATATTATATTAAATGTGTGTCTGTATGTAATGTATACTATATTATATTAAATGTGTGTCTGTATGTAATGTATACTATATTATATTAAATGTGTGTCTGTATGTAATGTATACTATATTATATTAAATGTGTGTCTGAATGTAATGTATACTATATTAATGTGTCAGTACGTAATGTATACTATATTATATTAAATGTGTGTCTGTATGTAATGTATACTATATTATATTAAATGTGTGTCTGTATGTAATGTATACTATATTATATTAATGTGTGTCAGTACGTAATGTATACTATATTATATTAATGTGTGTCAGTATGTAATGTATACTATATTATATTAATGTGTGTCTGTACTAAAGTACACTACTGTATATTAATGTGTCTGTAGGTAATGTATACTATATTATATTAATGTGTGTCTGTACTAAAGTACACTACTGTATATTAATGTGTCTGTAGGTAATGTATACTATATTATATTAATGTGTGTCTGTACTAAAGTACACTACTGTATATTAATGTGTCTGTAGGTAATGTATACTATATTATATTAATGTGTGTCTGTAGTAAAGCACACTACTGTATATTAATGTGTCTGTAGGTAATGTATACTATATTATATTAATGTGTGTCTGTACTAAAGTACACTACTGTATATTAATGTGTCTGTAGATAATGTATACTTTATTATATTAATGTGTGTCTGTACTAAAGTACACTACTGTATATTAATGTGTCTGTAGGTAATGTATACTATATTACATTAATGTGTGTCTGTACGTAAAGTACACTACTGCATATTAATATGAATGCACGTAATGTATACTATATTAATATGTGTCTGAACTAAAGTACACTACTGTATATTAATGTGTCTGTAGGTAATGTATACTATATTATATTAATGTGTGTCAGTACGTAATGTATACTATATTATATTAATGTGTCTGTAGGTAATGTATACTATATTATATTAATGTGTGTCTGTACTAAAGTACACTACTGTATATTAATGTGTCTGTAGGTAATGTATACTATATTATATTAACGTGTGTCTGTACTAAAGTACACTACTGTATATTGTGTCTGTAGGTAATGTATACTATATTATATTAATGTGTGTCAGTACGTAATGTATACTATATTATATTAATGTGTGTCTGTACGTAATGTATACTTTATTATATTAATGTGTGTCAGTACGTAATGTATACTATATTATATTAATGTGTGTCTGTACGTAATGTATACTATATTATATTAATGTGTCTGTACGTAATGTATACTATATTATATTAATGTGTGTCAGTACGTAAAGTACACTACTGCATATTGTGTCAATACGTAATGTATACTATATTATATTAATGTGTGTCTGTACGTAAAGTACACTACTGCATATTAATATGTCTGTACGTAATGTATACTATATTATATTAATGTGTGTCAGTACGTAAAGTACACTACTGCATATTGTGTCAGTACGTAATGTATACTATATTATATTAAATGTGTGTCTGTATGTAATGTATACTATATTATATTAAATGTGTGTCTGTATGTAATGTATACTATATTATATTAAATGTGTGTCTGTATGTAATGTATACTATATTATATTAAATGTGTGTCTGTATGTAATGTATACTATATTATATTAATGTGTGTCAGTACGTAATGTATACTATATTATATTAATGTGTGTCTGTATGTAATGTATACTATATTATATTAATGTGTGTCTGTACTAAAGTACACTACTGTATATTAATGTGTCTGTAGGTAATGTATACTATATTATATTAATGTGTGTCTGTACTAAAGTAATATGGTGAATGAGAGGGCGCTAAAAGCTGGGTATGCTTAACACACCTAATTGGTTAAGATTTATATCAAAAGTAAGAATTCATCAAAGACGGTTAATTTTATCAATCATTTACTAGTGGGAATATTCCCTATTGGTGCAATACATAAATTCATAAAAACAATGTATAAAAACAATTTCAGACACATAAATTATTTAACACGATATCTTCAACTTATACTTTTGGAATACCACCCTGATAAAAAAAAATATATATATATAATATGCGCTTAAAAATAGAATTGATTAAATGCTTAAAACCTTAAAATCAATTTATTCCAGAATATAATGGACAGTCTCTGTAGTCCTTATTAAATCTTCAGCAGATGAAATCCCTTTTGGTTGTTAGGGTATATTACGTATGAGACTTGTCTCTGTGATTATAATCAATATAATGGGTAAAAACGACAAATTGTTTCTTATTTTGGATACTTTGTATCTTTGCTTTGTTATGTATGTAGCTTTAACTCACAGATAGTTGCAGCGGCTGTAACCAAATGCCGCTGTAATCCGTCCAAGATTCTGTGGTCCTTTATCACAACACGCTCCTTGCGTGTAGGCCGCTTTGTATGCTGCAGCTCCTAATCTCCGGCACAGGATTCACCACTCCCTCTGTGGGGAGGTGACCGGCTAAGGTACGCCGCTCCCTGCGTGTAAGTACCTGACGGACTGTTGTCTTTGGCTTCCAATGCTCACAGCTCCCTGCTTGTGAAAGATTATCTGGATCTTCGTAAGTGCAATCAAGGAGGTGGAATGAGCACCCGCTCTTAGCGTTAATACGCGCGGGCAAATACTAGGTACCTAGTGGGTTTAGTTCTGGTAAACAGGCAACTTCTTACTTCTACGCGTTTCACCCGTGTATGTGGGCTTTATCAAGATATCAGTTGCTGCCAGAACTTCGATTTAAAAAGTCGTTACTTCCTTCTCATTGGTTGATCTGTTGTTTGATAATTATTTCTTAAGGTGGATTTCTCAGGTAAATGTCTCTTAAGGTGGAATCACAATAGTGTATTATTTTATTCCTTTGTGAATCATATTTTCCGTGTCTTCTTATTATATTTCTTGGCAATAATAAGATTGTGGAGTGATGTATTAACAAGAGTCTTTTTTATATATATATATATATATATAAAACAATAATATTATTGTAAATTGTAATTAAAATTGGAAATTGTTATTGTCTCAGGGTGGTAATTCCAAAGGGTGGTATTCCATTTATTTTAGACAAAAGACAAAAACAAAGAACAAAAATAAAAATAAATAAAGAACAAAAATAAAAATAAAAATACTAGTCGCCATATTCCAGGGAAATATTGCTATTTTATACTAAGTTTTATACTAAATTTTATCTTACTATTGTTACGACTATGGTTTGTATATAGTTTTTCTCTTATACTGATATAGGGGGGTAGTTATCAAGCCGTCTACTTTTCTTGCTTCGCCGGCCCAATACGCCCGCCTAAGCTCGCCTACCTTCGCCGCCGCGGACCTGAAAAAATACGCCTAAGTTATCAAATAAAGCTGTCAAAAAGCCGCGGGGCGATGAGCAGCGGACTGTGACAGTTATCACTCATCCGATCTCGCTGCCCTTCGGCTTTTTCCCAGCTTTATTGCTAGCCTGTCACTAAGCACTCACACTAAACTGCACTGTTCTACCACCTATACCGGCGCCCCCGGAGCCCCCCGAAACTAAATAAAGTTACTAACCCCTAAACCGCCGCTCCTAGACCCCGCCGCAACTCTTATAAATGTATTAACCCCTAAACCGCCGCTCCCGGACACCGCTGCCACCTACAGTATACCTAGTAACCCCTATCCTGCCCCCCCTACACTGTCGCCCTCTATTATAAAATTATTAACCCCTATCCTGCTGATCCCGCACCTCTCCGCAACTAAATAAATAGTTTAACCCCTAAACCGCCGCTCCATGAACCCGCCGCAACCTATATTAAACCTATTAACCCCTATCCTGCCCCCCTACACCGTCGCCACCTATAATAAATTTATTAACCCCTATCCTGCCCCCCACTACGCCGCCGCCGCCACTGTAATAAAATTATTAACCCCTAAACCTAAGTCTAACCCTAACCCTAACGCCCCCCTAACTTAAATATTAATTAAATAAATCTAAATAAATTAACTCTTATTAACTAAATGAATCCTATTTAAAACTAAATACTTACCTTTAAAATAAACCCTAATATAGCTACAATATAAATAATAATTATATTATAGCTATCTTAGGATTTATATTTATTTTACAGGTAACTTTGTATTTATTTTAGCTAGTTAGAATAGTTATTAAAATAGTCATTAACTATTTAATAACTACCTAGCTAAAAGAAATACAAAATTACCTGTAAAATAAATCCTAACTTAAGTTACAATTAAACCTAATACTACACTATCATTAAATTAACTAAATAAACTACCTACAAATAACTACAATTAAATACAATTACATAAACTAACTAAAGTACAAAAAATAAAAAAAGCTAAGTTACAAAAAATAAAAAAATAAGTTACAAACATGTTAAAATATTACAACAATTTTAAGCTACTTACACCTAATCTAAGCCCCCTAATAAAATAACAAACCCCCCCAAAATAAAAAAAAAAACCCTACCCTATTCTAAATTAAATAAATTTCAAAGCTCTTTTACCTTACCAGCCCTTAAAAGGGCCATTTGTGGGGGCATGCCCCAAAAAGTTCAGCTCTTTTGCCTGTAAAAGAAAAATACAACCCCCCCCAACATTAAAACCCACCACCCACATACCCCTAATCTAACCCAAACCCCCCTTACAAAAACCTAACACTAATCCCCTGAAGATCATCCTACCTTGAGTCGTCTTCACTCAGCCGAGCCACCAATGGAACTGAAGAGGACATCCGGAGCGGCGCTGAAGAAATCTTCCATCCGATGAAGTCATCATCCAGGCGGCGCTGAAGAAGTCTTCGATCCGGGCGATGTCATCTTCAAAGAGGCGCTGAAGAGGTCTTCTATCCGGGCGAAGTCATCTTCAAAGCCGGGTCTTGAATCTTCCTTCCGCCGACGCGGAACCACCTTCTTCACCGACGGACTACGACGAATGACGGCTCCATTTAAGGGACGTCATCCAAGATGGCGTCCCCTCAATTCCGATTGGTTGATAGGATTCTATCAGCCAATCGGAATTAAGGTAGGAAAATCTGATTGGCTGATGGAATCAGCCAATCAGATTCAAGTTCAATCCGATTGGCTGATCCAATCAGCCAATCAGATTGAGCTTGCATTCTATTGGCTGATCGGAACAGCCAATAGAATGCGAGCTCAATCTGATTGGCTGATTCCATCAGCCAATCAGATTTTTCCTACCTTAATTCCGATTGGCTGATAGAATCCTATCAGCCAATCGGAATTGAGGGGACGCCATCTTGGATGACGTCCCTTAAAGGAGCCGTCATTCGTCGTAGTCCGTCTGTGAAGAAGGTGGTTCCGCATCGGCGGAAGGAAGATTCAAGACCCGGCTTGGAAGATGACTTCGCCCGGATAGAAGACCTCTTCAGCGCCACTTTGAAGATGACATCGGCCGGATCGAAGACTTCTTCAGCGCCGCCTGGATGATGACTTCATCGGATGGAAGATTTCTTCAGCGCCGCTTGGAGGATTAACTTCTTCCGCTCCGGATGTCCTCTTCAGTTCCATCGGTGGCTCGGCTGAGTGAAGACGACTCAAGGTAGGATGATCTTCAGGGGATTAGTGTTAGGTTTTTGTAAGGGGGGTTTGGGTTAGATTAGGGGTATGTGGGTGGTGGGTTTTACTGTTGGGGGGGTTGTATTTTTCTTTTACAGGCAAAAGAGCTGAACTTTTTGGGGCATGCCCCCACAAATGGCCCTTTTAAGGGCTGGTAAGGTAAAAGAGCTTAGAAATTTATTTAATTTAGAATAGGGTAGGGATTTTTTTTATTTTGGGGGGGTTTGTTATTTTATTAGGGGGCTTAGATTAGGTGTAAGTAGCTTAAAATTGTTGTAATATTTTAACATGTTTGTAACTTATTTTTTTATTTTTTGTAGCTTAGCTTTTTTTTATTTTTTGTACTTTAGTTAGTTTATGTAATTGTATTTAATTGTAGTTATTTGTAGGTAGTTTAGTTAATTTAATGATAGTGTAGTATTAGGTTTAATTGTAACTTAAGTTAGGATTTATTTTACAGGTAATATTGTATTTCTTTTAGCTAGGTAGTTATTAAATAGTTAATAACTATTTAATAACTATTCTAACTAGCTAAAATAAATACAAAGTTACCTGTAAAATAAATATAAATCCTAAGATAGCTATAATATAATTATTATTTATATTGTAGCTATATTAGGGTTTATTTTAAAGGTAAGTATTTAGTTTTAAATAGGATTCATTTAGTTAATAAGAGTTAATTTATTTAGATTTATTTAATTAATATTTAAGTTAGGGGGGCGTTAGGGTTAGGGTTAGACTTAGGTTTAGGGGTTAATAATTTTATTACAGTGGCGGCGTAGTGGGGGGCAGGATAGGGGTTAATAAATTTATTATAGGTGGCGACGGTGTGGGGGGGCAGATTAGGGGTTAATAAATTTATTATAGGTGGCGACGGTGTAGGGGGGCAGGATAGGGGTTAATACATTTAATATAGGTTGCGGCGGGTTCAGGGAGCGGCTGTTTAGGGGTTAATACATTTATTATAGTTGCGGTGGGCTCCGGGAGCGGCGGTTTAGGGGTTAATATGTATAGAGTAGCTTGCGGTGGGCTCCGGGAGCGGCGGTTTAGGGGGTAATAACTTTATTTAGTTGCGGCGGTGTAGGGGGGGTCAGATTAGCGGTGTTTAGACTCGGGTACATGTTAGGGTGTTAGGTGTAGACAGCTCCCATAGGAATCAATGGGATGTCTGTCAGCAGCGAACTTGTACTTTCGCTATGGTCAGACTCCCATTGATTCCTATGGGATCCGCCGCCTCCAGGCTGGCGCTTTGAAAACCAGGTACGCTGGGCCGTAAAAGTGCCGAGCGTACCTGCTAGTTTTTTGATAACTAGCAAAAGTAGTGAGATTGTGCCGCACTTGTGTGCGGAACATCTGGAGTGACGTAAGAATCGATCTGTGTCGGACTGAGTCCGGCGGATCGAAGTTTACGTCACAAAATTCTACTTTTGCCGGTCTCGAGCCTTTGATAACTAAGGCGAATCAGCCTCGCCACAAATACGCTGCGGAATTCCAGCGTATTTGAGGTTGACGGCTTGATAACTAGGCCCCATAGTGGGCTTCTTATTGTTCCATTGCTTCTCTTTGATTAGTTTCTTTAAAAATGGATCTATTATTTGTTACGGGGTTGTTTCTGTGTTCTATATTACAAATGAATAGTAATATTCTAACGGATTATACTACTAAAAAGGGGGATATATCTAACTCTGAATTTAACCCTCTAGGATAGAGGGTATCCAATTTGTATATTAATTCCGATTCTTTTTTAAGGAGTTTAGCCTCAAAATCCCCCCCCCCTCCAATCTCCTCTGACTATACAGATCCCCCAAAACTTAAAATGTTGTAGGTTATTGTTATGGGTTTCCCTAAAATGCTTGTATAAATGGGTGTCGAGGTTGCCTTTATCAATGTTACATAAATGTTCTCGGATCCTGTCACGTAACATTCGGGTGGTCTCTCCGATATAAACCAAATTGCAAGAACATTTAATGAGGTATATGACCCCCTTGTTTGAACATCTAATGATATCTTTTATGGCAAAATCTTCTCCTATTCCATCTATGTATACAGAGCTATTTTTATTGCTATATCTGCACGCTCTACATAAGTTGCAAGGAAAAAAACCTTTGGGGGAATGGCCTTTTAGATCTTTATCTACCAGAATTTTACTCTCCCTCTTTAATTCACTTGGTGCTAAAATTTGTTTAAGATTTCTCGCTTTTTTGAATATGATTTTGGGTTTATGAGCTAATAGATCTCCTATTATGGGGTCCTTTTTAATTATATGCCAATGTTTATTAACTATTTTCCTTATTAGTTGATGGTTTTCGCTATAATCTGTAATGAGAGCTATATCATATTCATTCTTTTCCACAGTGGTAGTCATAATATCTTTGTTTCTATATTGTAAGAGTGAACTTCTTTCTGTTGTACTTGCTCTATTTATAGCCCCTTCGATCTCTTGTTCTGAGTAACCTCTATCATAGAATCTTTGTTGTAGAACTTTAACTTGAGTTTCGAAGTCGGTATATTTGGAACAGTTTTTTCTAATTCTAAGGAACTGTCCAGTCGGTATGTTCCCTTTCCATTTTTCATAGTGGCAACTTTTCTTATGTATGTAGTTATTGCAATCTACTTTTTTGAAGAATGTTCTTGTTTCTATATTACCTTCTTCTACATATATTTCTAGATCTAAAAAAGAAATGGATGTTCTACTATACTCATAAGTAAAGTGTAAGCCCCTATCGTTAATATTCATTGTTTCAAAGAATTGCTTCAGTCTCTCTTCAGAGCCTCTCCACACAATAAGAGTGTCATCTATGTATCGTTTGAAGAGCACGAGGTCCGCGCCAAATTCTTGTGTCCTGAGGAAATTATCTTCCCAGTGGCCCATGAATATATTGGCATAACTTGGCGCGAACCTCGTGCCCATCGCGGTACCTTCTAGCTGCAAGTAGTACTTCCCATTGAATTCAAAATAATTATTTTCTAAAATGAATTTGATCCCCTTCAGAATAAAATTATTTAATTGTGTGCTGATATTACTATCTTGATTCAGGATTGTTTCTACTGCCTGGAGACCCTTGGTGTGGTCTATAACTGTGTATAGTGATGTGACATCACTAGTTGCGTGAATTAGATTTTCTTCCCACTCTATGTTCTCCATCAGTTGCAATACTTGTGTTGAATCTCTAAGATAGGTGTTTAAGTTTTTTACGTATTTTTGTAGAAAAATATCTACGTATCTAGATAAATTGCATGTAACGGATCCAATTCCTGAAATGATTGGTCTCCCGGGGGGGTTTTCTAAGCTTTTATGTACCTTTGGTAGGAAGTAAAAGATGGGGGTTCGTGGAAATTTTGGATATAGATAATGAAATTCGTTCTCATTGAGGACCCCACCATCTTTTCCTTCCTCCAAAATTGAAAGCAAATTTTTCATAATTCTCTTTGTGGGGTTGAGATCCAGAGTTTTATACGTCTTGGGATCGTTAAGGATTCTGTTTGCTTCATTGACATAGTTGGTTCTACTCATAACGACTACCCCCACTATATATGGGGGGGGTAGTCGTTATGAGTAGAACCAGCTATGTCAATGAAGCAAACAGAATCCTTAACGATCCCAAGACGTATAAATCTCTGGATCTCAACCCCACAAAGAGAATTATGAAAAATTTGCTTTCAATTTTGGAGGAAGGAAAAGATGGTGGGGTCCTCAATGAGAACGAATTTCATTATCTATATCCAAAATTTCCACGAACCCCCATCTTTTACTTCCTACCAAAGGTACATAAAAGCTTAGAAAAACCCCCCGGGAGACCAATCATTTCAGGAATTGGATCCGTTACATGCAATTTATCTAGATACGTAGATATTTTTCTACAAAAATACGTAAAAAACTTAAACACCTATCTTAGAGATTCAACACAAGTATTGCAACTGATGGAGAACATAGAGTGGGAAGAAAATCTAATTCTCGCAACTAGTGATGTCACATCACTATACACAGTTATAGACCACACCAAGGGTCTCCAGGCAGTAGAAACAATCCTGAATCAAGATAGTAATATCAGCACACAATTAAATAATTTTATTCTGAAGGGGATCAAATTCATTTTAGAAAATAATTATTTTGAATTCAATGGGAAGTACTACTTGCAGCTAGAAGGTACCGCGATGGGCACGAGGTTCGCGCCAAGTTATGCCAATATATTCATGGGCCACTGGGAAGATAATTTCCTCAGGACACAAGAATTTGGCGCGGACCTCGTGCTCTTCAAACGATACATAGATGACATTCTTATTGTGTGGAGAGGCTCTGAAGAGAGACTGAAGCAATTCTTTGAAACAATGAATATTAACGATAGGGGCTTACACTTTACTTATGAGTATAGTAGAACATCCATTTCTTTTTTAGATCTAGAAATATATGTAGAAGAAGGTAATATAGAAACAAGAACATTCTTCAAAAAAGTAGATTGCAATAACTACATACATAAGAAAAGTTGCCACTATGAAAAATGGAAAGGGAACATACCGACTGGACAGTTCCTTAGAATTAGAAAAAACTGTTCCAAATATACCGACTTCGAAACTCAAGTTAAAGTTCTACAATAAAGATTCTATGATAGAGGTTACTCAGAACAAGAGATCGAAGGGGCTATAAATAGAGCAAGTACAACAGAAAGAAGTTCACTCTTACAATATAGAAACAAAGATATTATGACTACCACTGTGGAAAAGAATGAATATGATATAGCTCTCATTACAGATTATAGCGAAAACCATCAACTAATAAGGAAAATAGTTAATAAACATTGGCATATAATTAAAAAGGACCCCATAATAGGAGATCTATTAGCTCATAAACCCAAAATCATATTCAAAAAAGCGAGAAATCTTAAACAAATTTTAGCACCAAGTGAATTAAAGAGGGAGAGTAAAATTCTGGTAGATAAAGATCTAAAAGGCCATTCCCCCAAAGGTTTTTTTCCTTGCAACTTATGTAGAGCGTGCAGATATAGCAATAAAAATAGCTCTGTATACATAGATGGAATAGGAGAAGATTTTGCCATAAAAGATATCATTAGATGTTCAAACAAGGGGGTCATATACCTCATTAAATGTTCTTGCAATTTGGTTTATATCGGAGAGACCACCCGAATGTTACGTGACAGGATCCGAGAACATTTATGTAACATTGATAAAGGCAACCTCGACACCCATTTATACAAGCATTTTAGGGAAACCCATAACAATAACCTACAACATTTTAAGTTTTGGGGGATCTGTATAGTCAGAGGAGATTGGAGGGGGGGGGGGATTTTGAGGCTAAACTCCTTAAAAAAAGAATCGGAATTAATATACAAATTGGATACCCTCTATCCTAGAGGGTTAAATTCAGAGTTAGATATATCCCCCTTTTTAGTAGTATAATCCGTTAGAATATTTTACATCACTATTCATTTGTAATATAGAACACAGAAACAACCCCGTAACAAATAATAGATCCATTTTTAAAGAAACTAATCAAAGAGAAGCAATGGAACAATAAGAAGCCCACTATATCAGTATAAGAGAAAAACTATATACAAACCATAGTCGTAACAATAGTAAGATAAAATTTAGTATAAAACTTAGTATAAAATAGCAATATTTCCCTGGAATATGGCGACTAGTATTTTTATTTTTATTTTTGTTCTTTATTTATTTTTATTTTTGTTCTTTGTTTTTGTCTTTTGTCTAAAATAAATGGAATACCACCCTTTGGAATTACCACCCTGAGACAATAACAATTTCCAATTTTAATTACAATTTACAATAATATTATTGTTTTATATATATATATATATATATAAAAAAGACTTGTTAATACATCACTCCACAATCTTATTATTGCCAAGAAATATAATAAGAAGACACGGAAAATATGATTCACAAAGGAATAAAATAATACACTATTGTGATTCCACCTTAAGAGACATTTACCTGAGAAATCCACCTTAAGAAATAATTATCAAACAACAGATCAACCAATGAGAAGGAAGTAACGACTTTTTAAATCGAAGTTCTGGCAGCAACTGATATCTTGATAAAGCCCACATACACGGGTGAAACGCGTAGAAGTAAGAAGTTGCCTGTTTACCAGAACTAAACCCACTAGGTACCTAGTATTTGCCCGCGCGTATTAACGCTAAGAGCGGGTGCTCATTCCCTCTCCAGGATTGCACTTACGAAGATCCAGATAATCTTTCACAAGCAGGGAGCTGTGAGCATTGGAAGCCAAAGACAACAGTCCGTCAGGTACTTACACGCAGGGAGCGGTGTACCTTAGCCGGTCACCTCCCCACGGAGGGAGTGGTGAATCCTATGCCGGAGATTAGGAGCTGCAGCATACAAAGCGGCCCACACGCAAGGAGCGTGTTGTGATAAAGGACCACAGAATCTTGGACGGATTACAGCGGCATTTGGTTACAGCCGCTGCAACTATCTGTGAGTTAAAGCTACATACATAACAAAGCAAAGATACAAAGTATCCAAAATAAGAAACAATTTGTCGTTTTTACCCATTATATTGATTATAATCACGGAGACAAGTCTCATACGTAATATACCCTAACAACCAAAAGGGATTTCATCTGCTGAAGATTTAATAAGGACTACAGAGACTGTCCATTATATTCTGGAATAAATTGATTTTAAGGTTTTAAGCATTTAATCAATTCTATTTTTAAGCGCATATTATATATATATATATTTTTTTTTATCAGGGTGGTATTCCAAAAGTATAAGTTGAAGATATCGTGTTAAATAATTTATGTGTCTGAAATTGTTTTTATACATTGTTTTTATGAATTTATGTATTGCACCAATAGGGAATATTCCCACTAGTAAATGATTGATAAAATTAACCGTCTTTGATGAATTCTTACTTTTGATATAAATCTTAACCAATTAGGTGTGTTAAGCATACCCAGCTTTTAGCGCCCTCTCATTCACCATATTGTTTGTTCCATTTCTATCTTGGGGAGATAGTGGAGAGTGGCATAGGTATCCTTTTTAGATTTTAGCGCTGAAACTCCTGTGCTATTCTGTACTAAAGTACACTACTGTATATTAATGTGTCTGTAGGTAATGTATACTATATTATATTAATGTGTGTCTGTACTAAAGTACACTACTGTATATTAATGTGTCTGTAGGTAATGTATACTATATTATATTAATGTGTGTCTGTAGTAAAGCACACTACTGTATATTAATGTGTCTGTAGGTAATGTATACTATATTATATTAATGCGTGTCTGTACTAAAGTACACTACTGTATATTAATGTGTCTAGGTAATGTATACGATATTATATTAATGTGTGTCAGTACATAATGTATACTATATTATATTGTGCGTCAGTACGTAATGTATACTATATTATATTGTGCGTCAGTACGTAATGTATACTATATTATATTAATGTGTGTCAGCACATAATGTATACTATATTATATTAATGTGTGTCAGTACGTAATGTATACTATATTATATTAATGTGTGTCAGTACATAATGTATACTATATTATATTAATGTGTGTCAGTACGTAATGTATACTATATTATATTAATGTGTGTCTGTACCCAATGTATACTATATTATATTAATGTGTGTCTGTACCCAATGTATACTATATTATATTAATGTGTGTCAGTACGTAATGTATACTATATTATATTAATGTGTGTCAGTATGTAATGTATACTATATTATAGTGTGTCAGTACGTAATGTATACTATATTATATTGTGTGTCAGTATGTAATGTATACTATATTATATTAATGTGTGTCTGTATGTAATGTATACTATATTATATTAATGTGTGTCAGTACGTAATGTATACTATATTATATTAATGTGTGTCTGTATGTAATGTATACTATATTATATTAATCTGTGTCAGTACGTAATGTATACTATATTATATTAATGTGTGTCAGTACGTAAAGTACACTACTGCATATTGTGTCAGTACGTAATGTATACTATATTATATTAAATGTGTGTCTGTATGTAATGTATACTATATTATATTAATGTGTGTCTGTACTGAAAGTACACTACTGCATATTAATATGTCTGTACGTAATGTATACTATATTATATTAATGTGTGTCAGTACGTAAAGTACACTACTGCATATTGTGTCAGTACGTAATGTATACTATATTATATTAAATGTGTGTCTGTATGTAATGTATACTATATTATATTAAATGTGTGCCTGTATGTAATGTATACTATATTATATTAAATGTGCGTCTGTATGTAATGTATACTATATTATATTAAATGTGTGTCTGTATGTAATGTATACTATATTAATGTGTGTCAGTACGTAATGTATACTATATTATATTAATGTGTGTCTGTATGTAATGTATACTATATTATATTAATGTGCGTCAGTACGTAAAGTATAGTACTGCATATTGTGTCAGTACGTAATGTATACTATATTATATTAATGTGTGTCTGTACGTAAAGTACACTACTGTATATTAATGTGTCTGTAGGTAATGTATACTGTATTAATGTGTGTCAGTACGTAATGTATACTATATTATATTAATGTGTGTCTGTATGTAATGTATACTATATTATATTAATGTGCGTCAGTACGTAAAGTATAGTACTGCATATTGTGTCAGTACGTAATGTATACTATATTATATTAATGTGTCTGTACGTCATTTATACTACATTATATAAATGTGACTGCTAATGTGCACCACTGTGTGTCACCGTGTGTGTCTGTACATAATGTATACTACTGCATGTTAACCCCCTTAAAGGGACATAAACCCCCACAATTTTCTTTCATGATTGAGGTAGAGCATATACATTTAATCAATGTTCCCATTTACTTCTATTATCAAATTTGCTTCATTCTTTTATTATCCTTTGCTGAAGGAACAGCACTGCACTTTTGGCAGCTAGCTGAACACATCTAGTTAGCCAATCACAAGAGACAAACATGTGTACAAGATAGCAGCTTGCTCCCACTAGTGTAGGAAAAATAAATTTATGCTTACCTGATAATTTAATTTCTTCTATGGTACGACGAGTCCACGGATTCATCCTTTACTTGTGGGATATTATCCTCCTGCTAACAGAAAGTGTCAAAGAGCACCACAGCAGAGCCGTCTATATAGCTCCTCCCTTAGATCCACCCCCCAGTCATTCGACCGAAGGTACAGGAAGAAAAAGGAGAAACTAAAAGGTGCAGAGGTGACTGAAGTTTAAAATCACAAAAATATATTCTGTCTTAAAATGACAGGGCGGGCCGTGGACTCGTCGTACCACAGAAGAAATTAATTTATCAGGTAAGCATAAATTTACTTTTCTTCTATAAGGTACGACAAGTTCACGGATTCATCCTTTACTTGTGGGATACAATACCAAAGCTACAGGACACGGATGAATGGGAGGGACAAGAAAGATGGTTAAACAGAAGGCACCACTGCTTGAAGAACTTTTCTCCCAAAAATAGCCTTCCGAAGAAGCAAAAGTATCAAATTTGTAAAATTTGGAAAAGGTATGAAGCGAAGACCAAGTCGCAGCCTTACAAATCTGTTCAACAGAAGCATCATTTTTAAAAGCCCATGTGGATGCCACTGCTCTAGTAGAGTGAGCTGTAATCCTTTCAGGAGGCTGCTGGCCAGCAGTCTCATAAGCCAAACGGATGATGCTTTTCAGCCAAAAAGAAAGAGAGGTAGCCGTAGCTTTTTGACCTCTACGTTTTCCAGAATAGACAACAAAGAAGATGTTTGACAGAAAGCGTTGGTTGCTTGCAAGTAAAACTTTAAAGCACGAACCACGTCCAAGTTGTGCAACAGACGCTCCTTCTTAGAGGAAGGATTAGGACACAGAGAAGGAACAACAATTTCCTAATTGATATTCCTATTAGTAACAACCTTAGGAAGGAATCCAGGTTTGGTACGCAAAACCACCTTATCAGCATGGAAAACAAGATAAGGCAAGTCGCATTGCAATGCAAATAATTGAGAAACTCTTTGAGATGAAGAGATAGCAACTAAAAACAGAACTTTCCAAGATAGATGCTTAATATCTATGGAATGCATAGGTTCAAACAGAACCCTTTGAAGAATTTTAAGAACTAAATTCAAACTCCATGGCGGAGCAACAGGTTTAAACACAGGCTTGATTCTAACTAAAGCCTGACAGAATGACTGAACGTCTGGAACATCTGCCAGACGCTTGTGCAGTAGAATTGATAAGGCAGATATCTGTCCCTTTAAGGAACTAGCTGATAGCCCCTTCTCCAATCCTTCTTGGAGAAAGGACAAAATCCTAGGAATCCTGATCTTACTCCATGAGTAGCCTTTGGATTCGCACCAATAAAGATATTTACGCCATATCTTATGATAAATTTTCCTGGTGACAGGCTTTCGAGCCTGAATCAAGGTATCTATGACCGACTCAGATAAACCCCGCTTGGATAAAATCAAGCGTTCAATCTCCAAGCAGTCAGCCGCAGAGAAACTAGCTTTGGATGCTGAAACGGACCTTGGGGCCCATTTATCAAAGGGCTTGCGGACCTGATCCGACACTGCGGATCAGGTCCGCAAGACCTCGCTAAATGCGGAGAGCAATACGCTCTCCACATTTAACATTGCACCAGCAGCTCACAAGAGCTGCTGGTGCAACGCCGCCCCCTGCTGACTCGCGGCCAATCGGCCGCCAGCAGGGAGCTGTCAATCAACCCGATCGTATTCGATCGGGTTGATTTCCGGCGGTTCCTGTCCGCCTGCTCAGAGCAGGCGGACAGGGTTATGAAGCAGCGGTCTTTAGACCGCTGCTTCATAACTTGTGTTTCTGGCGAGTCTGAAGACTCGCCAGAAACACGGCCCTTCAAGCTCCATACGGAGCTTGATAAATGGGCCTGTTTGAATCGGAAGGTCCTGTCTCAGTGGCAGAGTCCATGGTAGAAGAGATGACATGCCCACTAGGCCTGCATACCAAATCCTGTGTGGCCAGGCAGGTGCTATCAAAATCACCGAAGCTCTCTCCTGTTTGATTCTGGCAATCAAACGAGGAAGGAGATGAAATGGTGGAAACACATAAGCCAGGTTGAACGACCAGGGTACTGCTAGAGCATCTATCAGTACTGCCTGAGGATCCCTTGACCTGGACCCGTAACAAGGAAGTTTGGCGTTCTGACAAGATGCCATCAGATCCAATTCTGGTGTGCCCAATTGCTGAATCAATCGTGCAAACACCTTCGGATGGAGTTCCCACTCCCCCGGAATAAAAAGTCTGACGACTGAGAAAATCCACTTCCCAGTTCTCCACTCCTGGGATATAGATTGCTGATAGATGGCAAGAGTGAGTCTCTGCCCATCAAATTATTTTGGTAACCTCTATGATCGCTAGAGAACTCTTTGTTCCCCCTGACGATTGATATATGCTACAGTCGTGATATTGTCCGACTGGAATCTTATGAATCTGGCCGAAGACAGCTGAGGCCACGCCAGAAGCGCGTTGAATATCGCTCTCAATTCTAGAATATTAATCGGGAGGAGAGCCTCCTCCTGAGTCCACAAACCCTGTAGTCTCTGGTCTCTTGATCCAGATTTATCTGAGGAGATAAATCTGCATAATCCCCATTCCACTGTTTGAGCATGCATAATTGCAGTGGTCTGAGATACAAGCAAGCAAACGGAACTATATCCATTGCCGCTACCATTAGTCCGATTACCTCCATACACTGAGCCACTGATGGCCGAGGAATGGAATGAAGAGCTCGGCAGATGGTTAAAATCTTTGATTTCCTGACCTCCGTCAGAAAAATTTTCATGTCTACCGAATCTATCAGAGTTACCAGGAATGGACCTCTTGTGAAAATTCTGGGAGCTGTGGCCAACCCAAAGGGAAGAGCCACAAACTGGTAATGCTTGTCCAGAAAGGCGAACCTGAGGAACTGGTGATGATCTTTGTGGATAGGGATGTGTAGATAAGCATCCTTTAAGTCCACGGTGGTCATATATTGACCCTCCTGGATCATTGGAAAAATAGTCCGAATGGTCTCCATCTTTAAGGATGGGACTCTGAGGAATTTGTTTAAGATCTTGAGATCTAAAATTGGTCTGAAGGTTCCCTCTTTTTTGGGAACCACAAACAGATTGGAGTAGAACCCCTGCCCCTGTTCTGTTTTCGGAACTGGGCAGATCACTCCCATGGTATATAGGTCTTCTACACAGCGTAAGAACGCCTCTCTTTTTGTCTGGTTTACAGACAATTGAGAAAGATGGAATCTCCCCCTTGGAGGAGAATATTTGAAATCTAGAAGATACCCCTGGGTTACGATTTCTAAAGCCCAGGAGTCCTGAAGTCTCTTGCCCAAGCAAAGAGAGAAAGTCAGCCCCCTACTAGATCCGGTCCCGGATCGGGGGCTACCCCTTCATGCTGTCTTGGTGGCAGCAGCGGATTTCTTGGCCTGTTTACCCTTGTTCCAAGTCTGGTTAGGTGTCCAGACTGACTTGGATTGAGCAAAATTCCCCTCTTGCTTTGCAGCAGGGGAAGAGGTAGAGGGACCACCTTTGAAGTTTCGAAAGCAACGAAAATCATTTTGTTTGGTCTTCATCTTATTTGTCTTATCCTGAGGAAGGGCATGGCCTTTCCCTCCAGTGATGTCTGAAATGATCTCTTTCAGTTCAGGCCCGAATAGGGTCTTACCCTTGAAAGGGATGGCTAAAAGCTTAGATTTTGATGACACATCAGCAGACCAGGACTTAAGCCATAACGCTCTACGCGATAAAATGGCAAAACCTGAATTTTTTGCCGCTAATTTAGTTTGAGAGCCCAAATTATATCCAGAATATTATCTAATGGGGTCTCAACCTGAAGAGCCTCCTCCAGAGCCTCGAACCAAAAAGCAGCTGCAGTAGTTACAGGAACAATGCACGCTATAGGTTGGAGAAGAAAACCCTGATGAACAAACATTTTCTTTAGGAGACCCTCTAATTTTTTTTCTAAGTGGGGGTTCCACAATGGCTTCTAAACATATTGAACAATGACTTTCTTCAATCTCAGACATGTTGAACAGGCTAGTAATGACTACAAACAAGCATGAAAACACTTTTACACAAAACGTTAACAGCACTCCCAGTTCATAAAACGTTTGCCCACAAACATTCAAAACTCAGTGTCAACCATTTTTGTAATTAGCCACTTATGCAAGCTTAGTAATGCCTTCCTATAGCTCTTAGGATTACTGCTTACCCTTACCCTCATAGGGATACTGTCAGCCTTTCTGAAATACACAGTCTCTCCAGAAAAAATGACTGAACATACCTCACTGCTATATAGCATGAAAACGTTCCTCACACTGAAGTTTCTTGTACCCCTCAGCCTCTGTGGGAACAGCACTGGATCTTAGTTACAAATGCTAAGATCATCATCCTCCAGGCAGAAGTCTTCATCCATCTGCTGCCTGAGAGTAAATAGTACACACTGGTACCATTTAAAACAAAAAACTCTTGCTTGAAGAAATTAAAAACTAATATTTTATAACCTCTTTCACTTTACCCTTCCTAGTACTTAGAGTAGGCAAAGAGAATGACTGGGGGGGGGGTGGAGCTATATAGACAGCTCTGCTGTGGTGCTCTTTGCTACTTTCTGTTAGCAGGAGGATAATATCCCACAAGTAAAGGATGAATCCGTGGAATATGTGTATTCTTTTTCAACAATGGATACCAAGAGAACAAAGCACATTTCAAAACAGAAGTGAATTTAAAAGTGACTTAAAATGACATGCTGTATCTGAATCATACAAGTTTAATTTTGACATTCCTATCCCTTTAACTCAATAGGACATGTATATATATATATGTATATATATATATATATATATATAGCACTTTGCCTATCGTAGCGCATGACCTATATATACGTCCGAGCTGCAGGAAGCTCCAGCAGTCTGGAGTTCCAGAGCGCATATGGAGCTGGAGCATGATCAGTGGTCTGGTGCCATATGATGTCAGATCATTAGAGACGGCGAAACTGTGTCACCATCTAACAATCGTCGTTGGTGCCGGCGGGAAGTGTAAGGTAGGAGTGTATGTAGGGTCACATATTGAATGCGCATGCTGCGGTATATGCATGTGAATACGTGATGACAGCCACACATCACTAAAACAACATACATAATGGAGAGCAAACATATAAAGCAACTTGAACTTTTTGCATGTTTTGTAATGGGCAGCCGTACTTTCCCATTCATGGGGTGAGCAAAGCAGTAATCGATCAGTTTTTTTCTAATAAAACTGTAAACGTTCTGGCAATTACAGTATATGACTATTGCATATACACATTTTTTTATATTACTGCGAACGGGTGAATTCAGAAGTCAGCACTCTTCACTCTGTGTTTCACATTGTAGTCAACAACTGATTACAAAATATTAGCTGCTAAAAAGGAAGATGAATAGATTTAATTATCTACTAATTGGAGCACTTTAATCTCTGAACGAGAACTTATTTTCAAGATCAATTTATATTAGAGAAGACCTGCAAATAAAGTCAGTATTTAATAATTGAACTAAAAGAATAATATTGTGAACTGCAGAGGTTTTGTTGAACCAAAGACTAAAAAAATTGTTGAAGGTGGGATGGATTCTAAGTAATGATAATATGGTAATTAACTCACATGAATATGCATAACAGTGACAAATATCAATAGTGCTCTGCTAGTGTACATATCTAACAAGTGGGAGTGCTTGGGAAGCTAGAAGTCCAGAGAAAACACAGTAGTGCAGAGAAGGGTAATTGGCAGTCCAGAAGAGACACTACACCATTGGTAGGAAGCTAGAAGTCCAGAAAAAACACAGTAATGTAGAGAAGGGCAATTGGCAGTCCAGAAGAGACACTACACCAGTGGTAGGAAGCTAGAAGTCCAGAAGAAAAACATTAGTGCAGAGAAGGGACAATGAATAGATTTGAATAAAACCCAAACCCTGTTCCTGAACTGAACTGGTATGATTACCCCTAAAAGCTCTAGATCTGAAACACACTTAAGAAAAATCTGAATCTTCACTGGATTTGCTGAGATGTGTGAGAGAAAGAATCTTCTCAAAGGAGGTCTTATTCTGAATCCAATTCGATACCCTTGAGAGACAAAACTCTGAATCCATTGATTTTGGACAAAATCTGCCCAAATGTTTTGGAAAAAAGTTTAATCTACCCAGCTGAGCTGGAATGAGGCCTGCAGCTTCATGCAGACTTGGGGACTGGCTTTGGTTTCTTAAACGGCTTGTACCAAATAAATTGTTACCTTGGAAAGAAATAGATAGTAATCTAGACTTAGATACCATGTCAGTATTCCAATATTTGAGCCACAAAGCCCTAACATCAATTTTGATGATATCAAAAAATGGCATCACAGATGATTAGCATGTTGAAGCAAGCGAACAATGCTAGACAATCAGGATCTGTTTCCTGTTGGGCTAAGCTTTCCACCCAAAAAGTTGATGCAGCTGCAACATCAGCCATAGAAATGGCAGGCCTGAGAAGATAGCCAGAATATAAATAAGCTTTCCTTAGATTAGATTCAAGTTTCCTATCTAAAGGATCCTTAAAGGAAGTACTATCTTCCATAGGGATAGTAGCACGTTAGGTAAGAGCAGAAATAGCCCCATCAACTTTGGGGATTTTTTTCCCAAAACTCCAATCTAACTGTTGGCAAAGGCTACAACTTTTTAAACCTAGAAGAAGAAGAACCAGACCTATTCCATTCCTTTGAAATCATATCAGAAATAACATCAGGAACTAGAAAAACCTCTGGAGTAACCACAGGAGGTTTATAAACAGAATTTAAACGTTTACAAGTTTAAGTATCAAGAGGACTAGTTTCCTCAATATCCAAAGTAATCAACACCACTTTAACATGGAACAAATATACTCCATATTAAAGAGAAAAGTAGATTTGTCAGTGTCAATATCTGAAACAGGATCTTCTGAATCAGATAGATCCTCATCAATCAGAGGAGGATAATACAGTATGTTGTCGGTCATTTGAAATTTCATAACTTTATGAGAAGTTTTAAAAGACCTTTTACGTTTATTAGAAGGCGAAATAGCAGACAAAGCCTTTTAAATTGCAATAAAATCTTTATTATTCACAGGGATATCATGTACATTAGATGTTGTAGGAACAACAGGCATTGTACTAGTACTGACGGATACACTCTCTACATGTAGAAGCTTATCATAACAACTGATACAAACCACAGCTGGAGATATAATCTCCACTAACTTACAACAGCAGGGTTCCAACAGTGGTTTCTGAGACAGGATCAGATTGAGACATCTTGCAAATGTAAGAGAAAAAAACAACATATAAAGCAAAATGATCAATTTCCTTATATGGCAGTTTCAGGAATGGGAAAAAAATGCAAACAGCATAGCCCTCTGAGCATAGAAAAAAAGCAAGAGGAATATAGGAACTAGGGTTAAAATAATTAAATTATTTTGCGGCGAGTATGACGCATAACGCAAAAATATAATTTATATAAGAACTTACCTGATAAATTCATTTCTTTCATATTGGCAAGATTCCATGAGCTAGTGACCTATGGGATATACAATCCTACCAGGAGGGGCAAAGTTTCCCAAACCTCAAAATGCCTATAAATACACCCCTCACAACACCCACAATTCAGTTTAACGAATAGCCAAGCAGTGGGGTGATAAAGAATGGAGTAGAAAGCATCAACAAAGGAAATTTGGAAATAATTGTGCTTTATACAAAAAATCATAACCGCCATAAAAAGGGTGGGCTTCATGGACTCTTGCTAATATGAAAGAAATTAATTTATCAGGTAAGTTCTTACATAAATTATGTTTTCTTTCATGTAATTGGCAAGAGTCCATGAGCTACTGACATATGGGATATCAATACCCAAGATGTGGAGTCTTCCACTCAAGAGTCACTAGAGAGGGAGGGAATAAAAATAAAAACAGCCATATTACGCTGAAAAAATTAATCCACAACCCAAAAAAATAAGTTTATTTCATTTTTGAAAGAAAAAAACTTAAAACAAAAGCAGAAGAATCAAACTGAAACAGCTGCCTGAAGAACTTTTCTACCAAAAACTGCTTCCGAAGAAGCATATACATCAAAACGGTAGAATTTAGTAAATGTGTGCAAAGAAGATCAAGTTGCTGCTTTGCAAATCTGATCAACTGAAGCTTCATTCTTAAAAGCCCACGAAGTGGATACTGATCTAGTAGAATGAGCTGTAATTCTCTGAGGCGGGGCCTGACCCGACTCCAAATAAGCTTGATGAATCAAAAATTTCAACCACGAAGCCAAGGAAATAGCACAAGACCTCTGGCCTTTCTGATATCTGATCAACTGAAGCTTCATTCTTAAAAGCCCACAAAGTGGATACTGATCTAGTAGAATGAGCTGTAATTCTCTGAGGCGGGGCCTGACCCGACTCCAAATAAGCTTGATGAATCAAAAATTTCAACCAAGAAGCCAAGGAAATAGCACAAGCCTTCTGGCCTTTCCTAGGACCAGAAAATAAAACATATAGACTGTAAGTCTTCCTGAAATCTTTAGTAGCTTCCACATAATATTTCAAAGCTCTTACCACATCCAAAGAATGTAAGGATCTCTCCAAAGAATTCTTAGGATTAGGACATAAGGAAGGGACAAACAATTTCTCTATTAATGTTGTTAGAATTCACAACCTTAGGTAAAAATTGTAAAGAAGTCCGCAAAACTGCCTTATCCTGATGAAAAATCAGGAAAGGAGACTCACAAGAAAGAGCAGATAGCTCAGAAACTCTTGTAGCAGAAAAGATAGCCAAAAGGAACAACACTTTCCAAGAAAGTAGTTTAATGTCCAAATAATGCATATGCTCAAATGGAGGAGCCTGTAAAGCCTTCAGAACCAAATTAAGACTCCAAGGAGGAGAAATTGATTTAATGACAGGCTTAATACGAACTAAAGCCTGTACAAAACAGTGAATATCAGGAAGTATAGCAATCTTTCTGTGAAATAAAACACAAAGAGCGGAGATTTGTCCTTTCAAGGAACTTGCAGACAAACCCTTATCCAAACAATCCTGAAGGAACTGTAAAATTCTAGGAATTCTAAAAGAATGCCAGTAGAATTTATGGGAAGAACACCATGAAATGTAAGTCTTCCAAACTCTATAATAAAACTTTCTAGAGACAGATTTACGAGCTTGTAACATAGTATTAATCACTGAGTCAGAGAAACCTCTATGACTTAGAACTAAGAGTTCAATTTCCATACCTTCAAATTTAATGATTTGAGATCCTGATGGAAAAACGGACCTTGAGATAGTAGGTCCGACCGTAACGGAAGTGGCCAAAGTGGGCAACTGGACATCCGCACCAGATCCGCATAACAAAACCTGTGTGGCCATGCTGGAGCCACCAGCAACACAAAAGACCTGGACAGGTACCTGGGAAGTTTCTTGTTTAGATGAGAGGCCATGAGATCTATCTCTGGAAGACCCCACATCTGAACAATCTGAGAAAACACATATGGATGGAGAGACCACTCCCCTGGATGTAAAGTCTGGCGGCTGAGAAAATCCGCCTCCCAATTGTCTACACCTGGGATATGCACCACAGAGATTAGACAGGAGCTGGATTCCGCCCAAGCAAATATCCGAGATACTTCTTTCATAGCTTGGGGACTGTGAGTCCCACCCTGATGACTGACATAAGCCACAGTTGTGATATTGTCGGTCTGAAAACAAATGAACAGTTCTCTCTTTAGCAGAGGCCAAAACTGAAGAGCCCTGAGAATTGCACGGAGTTCTAAAATATTTATTGGTAATCTCGCCTCTTGAGATTTCCAAACCCCTTGTGCTGTCAGAGATCCCCAAACAGCTCACCAACCTGAAAGACTTGCATCTGTTGAGATCACAGTCCAGGTTGGCCGAACAAAAGAAGCCCCTTGAACCAAACGATGGTGATCTATTAACCATGTCAGAGAGTGTCGTACATTGGGATTCAAGGATATTAATTGTGATATCTTTGTATAATCCCTGCACCATTGATTCAGCATGCAAAGCTGTAGAGACCTAAAACTTCCATGCACATAGCCACTGAAGGGAATGACTGAGACTGATGGTTCCGACAGGCTGCGACCAATTTTAAACGTCTCTTGTCTGTTAGAGACAGAGTCATGGACACTGAATCTATCTGGAAGCCTAAAAAGGTGACCCTTGTCTGAGGAATCAAGAAACTTTTTGGTAAATTGATCCTCCAACCTTGTTTCCGAAGAAACAACACTAGTTGATTTGTGTGAGATTCTGCAGTATGTAAAGACTGAGCTAGTACTAAGATATCGTCCAAATAAGGAAACACAGCAATACCCTGTTCTCTGATTACAGATAGTAGGGCACCCAGAACCTTTGAAAAGATTCTTGGAGCTGTTGCTAGGCCAAATGGAAGAGCAACAAATTGGTAATGCTTGTCTAGAAAAGAGAATCTCAGAAACTGATAGTGTTCTGGATGAATCGGAATATGAAGGTATGTATCCTGCAAGTCTATTGTGGACATATAATGTCCTTGCTGAACAAAAGGCAGAATAGTCCTTATAGTCACCATCTTGAAAGTTGGTACTCTTACATAACGATTCAAAATTTTCAGATCCAGAACTGGCCTGAATAAATTTTCTTTCTTTGGTACAATGAATAGGTTTGAATAAAACCCCAAACCTTGTTCCTGAAGAGGAACTGGCATGATTACCCCTGAAGACTCCAGGTCTGAAACACACTTCAGAAAAGCCTGAGCTTTTACTGGATTTACAGGGATGCGTGAGAGAAAATATCTTCTCACAGGAAGTCTTACTTTGAATCCTATTCGATACCCCTGAGAGACAATGCTCTGAATCCAATGATTTTGGACAGATTTATACAAAAATCCTTGAAAAACCTTAATCTGCCCCTACCAGCTGAGCTGGAATGAGGGCCGCACCTTCATGCGGACTTAGGGGCAGACTTTGGTTTCCTAAATGGCTTGGATTTATTCCAATTTGAGGAAGGCTTCCAATTGGAAGCAGATTCCTTGGGAGGAGCATTGAGTTTTTGTTCCTTATTCTGACGAAAGGAACAAAAACGGTTAGAAGCCTTAGATTTACCCTTAGGTTTTTTATCCTGAGGCAGAAAAACTCCTTTTCCTCCAGTGATAGTTGAAATAATAGAATCCAACTGAGAACCAAATAAATTATTACCTTGGAAAGAAAGAGATAGTAATCTAGATTTAGATGTCATATCAGCATTCCAAGATTTAAGCCACAAAGTTCTTCTAGCTAATACAGCTAAAGACATGGATCTAATACCAATTTTGATAATATCAAAAATGGCATCACAAATAAAATGATTAGCATGTTGCAGTAAGCAAGTAATGCTAGATATGTCAGGATCCAATTCTCGTTGCGCTAAATTCTCCAACCAAAAAGTTGAGGCAGCCACAACATCAGCCAAAGAAATATCAGGTCTGAGAAGATGACCTGAATATAAATAGGCCTTCCTTAGATAAGATTCAAGCTTCCTATCTAAAGGATCCTTAAAGGAAGTACTATCT
Organism: Bombina bombina; assembly: GCF_027579735.1. Classification (NCBI taxonomy): domain Eukaryota; kingdom Metazoa; phylum Chordata; class Amphibia; order Anura; family Bombinatoridae; genus Bombina; species Bombina bombina. Next base: position 1,146,274,161 of record NC_069504.1, read on the forward strand.
TCCATAGGAATAGTGGTACGTTTAGCAAGAGGAGAAATAGCCCCATCAACTTTGGGGATTTTTTCCCAAAACTCTATAGATTTTGCTGGTAAAGGATACAATTTTTTAAACCTTGAAAAAGGAATAAAAGAAGTACCTGGCTTATTCCCATTCCTAGAAATCATATCAGAAATAGCCTCAGGAATAGGAAAAAAACCTGGGGAAACCACAGGAGGTTTAAAAACAGCATTTAAACGTTTATTAGACTGAACGTCAATAGGACTGTTTACCTCAATATACCCCTATTTTAAATAAATAAGTAGATTGTCAGTCTCAATGTCTGAGGAAGGATCTTCTGAATCAGATAGATCCTCTTCAGAAGAGGATAAATTATTATGTTGCTGGTTATTTGAAATTTCATCAGCTAAAATGAGAAGTTTTAAAAGACCTTTTAGGTTTATTAGAAGGTGGAGGATTTCCGGTGGGAGGAATTCTGAGCAGAGCACACGCTGAGGTTGGCGTGTGCAGCGAGGAGAGTGGAGCTCAGAGACCCTTAGTTTAACATCTCCCCGTGCAGTGGTTCCCGTTGTTGGTGTGTTCCGCACCCTAGGGAGCTGGGCTACAACATCTAAGCCCCGGCAGGATAATCCTACAATACCATTTCTTTGCTCCTTGGTCTGAGCAACAATTGTGCTAGGAGTAATATTAATAAAGAGGAAGCGGCAACCAAATTTATCTGTATTAACCAACAGGAGTCAAACTTTCAACCTCTCAAAGTTTTAAACCCTGTCCTTTGCCAACCTGGAGTGTAGCCCCCGGTCCGGACCCCCTGGTGGGGTCAGAGTGTGGCGACAGAGGAAAGTCGGGTGCCCAGGAATCCTATAATGAAGAGTTGGTGTGTCCGTTGTGGGGTCATTGCCGTGGCCTCCTAGGGCACTGTATCCGGCATATCACTGGTCACGGAGCGAAAGGTGGTAGTTTCCAGTTTCTATGCGAGTGGTAAGATGGTCAGGATCAGTCAGAGGGCTTTGGTCCAATCGTAAAGCTCAGAGGTGTCGAGCCCTTCATTGTCACCAATAGGAATTGGAGGTGTGTAAGGAGCCAGACGAGACCCGGCTAATCTCATCTACGGAAGGTCGGTGTAATCCTAGAAAAGATTCCCAGACAAACGAGAGAGGGAGTGGTAAGCGTCAGTACAGCTGATACCTTGCCACATTACAGCATGGATGTTAACCGCTTAGGCAGTCTGTTTTGGACGGTATGTCAGGTAATTGATGTATTCAATTTAGCCTGAGTGTTCATGCTTGTGGAAGGGCAAAGTAAAAAAAAAAAAGAGGCCCTTGAACTCATTTGTTATTCCCTCTTTGCTTGTAATATATGGACAGAATTTGTGAACTTAGCATTCATTCATAGAGAACTGTTTGCTCCGTGCTTTGTATTTAATACAGCTTGTAGGGAAAAGATATGCATTGAAAAGAAAAAAAGAAAAAAAAAAATGTGTTTATTGCTTGATCATGCCTTATTGTTTGGTGCATACATATGTTAACTTCTCGTGTGGTCAGCAGTCAATTCTGATGTAATTCAATGTATGTTATTCTTATGGTTTATGCAGCACAGTTTTAAACTATTTTCTTATCTATTAATCCATATACTTGAAATAGTGGTAGGAGTCCCATATAGCATTATACTGTTTTTTCTTTTTTCTCAGGATCTAAATACAAGGGAATAATATTTATAGTGTAGGCCGATTAGTCTGTTCCAGGGTATAAACAAAAATTGGTGTAAGGTGGATTGTTTGTCAGTACCCTAATCTAAATTTGAATAATAGGGACAGTAGAACACTGTCGAGCTTGGTGTCAGGTGAACGGTATATAGCAGGCTCTTTTTTTTTTCTTTTTTTTTTTTTTTTCTTCACATTTTTTGTTTTTCTTTGTGTATTTTTTGCTTTTTTGTATTAGATATATATAGGTAGTCACCAAGAGGGTAGAAGGGGGAGGGAAGGGGGGTCTTCACATTTGTGCAATTAGATTCATTGGATCTATATAATCACGTATTGGTTTGCCAGGCAGGTGCCTGGATTTGTATAATTTGCTGTGCAACATATGCACTACTTTGAATGGAAAGATATATCACTCAGGTGAAATCCGTTTCACCCATAATGCCTGCGAAAGTAAAAGATAAAAAAAATAATAAAACTGCCGATACCAGTTTAGATTGCCCTATGGAACCTAGTAAGAGTGTATTTGATATGCAAGATCTTACAGCTAAACTTTTGGAAGTATTTTCTCCCCAATTTGAAGTGATTAAAAAGGAATTAGGGTCTATTTCTACTGAAATAGCTACTCTATCATCTGAAGTGAGACTTTTCTCAACTAGATTAACAGAGGCTGAGGAAGATCAGACCCATCTGCAGAGATTATCCACAAACAAGATACTAAAATTAGAAACATGCAGCTTCGCCTGGAGGATCTAGAGGATCGCTCCCGGCGTAACAATATTAGACTAGTTGGCCTACCAGAATCATTAGAGTTTGAAGATCTGTTAAAATTTACTTCTACTAAACTCCCCTTGGCTCTAGGGATGCCCCCCCCAAGCAGTACCACTTACAATTGAACGAGCTCATAGATTGGGCCAAAAGAAAGACTCCTTGGATGGAGCTCCAAAAAATAGAGGGGGGTAGTTATCAAGCCGTCAACCTCAAATACGCTGGAATTCCGCAGCGTATTTGTGGCGAGGCTGATTCGCCTTAGTTACCAAAGGCTCGAGACCGGCAAAAGTAGAATTTTGTGACGTAAACTTCGATCCGCCGGACTCAGTCCGACACAGATCGATTCTTACGTCACTCCAGATGTTCCGCACACAAGTGCGGCACAATCTCACTACTTTTGCTAGTCATCAAATGACTAGCAGATATGCTCGGCACTTTTACGGCCCAGCGTACCTGGTTTTCAAACCGCCACCCCTGGAGGCGGCGGATCCCATAGGAATCAATGGGAGTCTGACCATAGCTTAAGTACAAGTTCGCTGCTGCCAGACATCCCATTGATTCCTATGGGAGCTGTCTACACCTAACACCCTAACATGTACCTTAAGTCTAAACACCCCTAATCTGTCCCCCCCTACACTGCCACAACTAAATAAAGTTATTACCCCCTAAACCGCCGCTCCCGGAGCCTACCGCAAGCTACTCTATACATATTAACCCCTAAACCGCCGCTCCCGGAGCCCACCGCAACTATAATAAATGTATTAACCCCTAAACAGCCGCTCCTTGAACCCGCCGCAACCTATATTAAATTTATTAACCCCTATCCTGCCCCCCCTACACCGTCGCCACCTATATTAAATTTATTAACCCCCTATCCTGCCCCCCCCTACAACGTCGCCACCTATATTAAATTTATTAACCACCCTATCCTGCCCCCCCCTACACCGTCGCCACCTATATTAAATTTATTAACCCCTATTCTGCCCCCCCTACACCGTCGCCACCTATATTAAATTTATTAACCCCTATCCTGCCCCCCCCTACACCGTCGCCACCTATAATAAAATTATTAACCCCTATCCTGCTGATCCCGCACCTCGCCACAACTAAATAGTTTAACCCCTAAACCGCCGCTCCCTGAACCCGCCGCAAACTATATTACATTTATTAACCCCTAATCTGCCCCCCCCTACACCGTCGTCACCTATAATAAATTAATTAACCCCTATTCTGCCCCCACTACACCGCCGCCACTGTAATAAAATTATCTAACCCCCTAAACCTAAGTCTAACACTAACCCTAACGCCCCCTAACTTAAATATTAATTAAATAAATCTAAATAATATTTCTATTATGAACTAAATTAATCCTATTTAAAACTAAATACTTACCTTTAAAATAAACCCTAATATAGCTACAATATAAATAATAATTATATTGTAGCTATCTTAGGATTTATTTTTATTTTACAGGCAACTTTCAATTTATTTTAACTAGGTACAATAGCTATTAAACAGTTATTAACTATTTAATAGCTTAGCTAGCTAAAATAAAGAAAAATGTACCTGTAAAATAAAAACTAACCTAAGTTACAATTACACCTAACACTACACTATACTTAAATAAATTATTCCTATTTAAAACTAAATACTTACCTGTAAAATAAACCCTAAGATAGCTACAATATAATTACATTGTAGCTATCTTAGGATTTATATTTATTTTACAGGTAACTTTGTATTTATTTTAGCTAGTTAGAATAGTTATTAAATAGTTATTAACTATTTAATAACTACCTAGCTAAAAGAAAACATAATTTATGTAAGAACCTTACCTGATAAATTCATTTTTCTTTCATATTAGCAAGAGTCCATGAGCTAGTGATGTATGGGATATACATTCCTACCAGGAGGGGCAAAGTTTCCCAAACCTCAAAATGCCTATAAATACACCCCTCACCACACCCACAAATCAGTTTAACGAATAGCCAAGAAGTGGGGGGATAATAAAAAAGTGCGAAGCATAAATATAAGGAATTGGAATAATTGTGCTTTATACAAAAAAATCATAACCACCACAAAAAAAGGGTGGGCCTCATGGGACTCTTTCTAATATGAAAGAAATGAATTTATCAGGTAAGTTCTTACATAAATTATGTTTTCTTTCATGTAATTAGCAAGAGTCATGAGCTAGTGACGTATGGGATAATGACTACCCAAGATGTGGATCTTCCACGCAAGAGTCACTAGAGAGGGAGGGATAAAATAAAGACAGCCAATTCCGCTGAAAATAATCCACACCCAAAATAAAGTTTAAAACTTATAATGAAAAAAACTGAAATTATAAGCAGAAGAATCAAACTTAAACAGCTGCCTGAAGTACTTTTCTACCAAAAACTGCTTCAGAAGAAGAAAACACATCAAAATGGTAGAATTTAAATAAAAGTATGCAAAGAAGACCAAGTTGCTGCTTTGCAAATCTGATCAACCGAAGTTTCATTCCTAAACACCCAGGAAGTAGAAACTGACTAGTAGAATGAGCTGTAATCCTTTGAGGCGGAGTTTTACCCGATTCGACATAAGCATGATGAATTAAAGATTTCAACCAAGATGCCAAAGAAATGGCAGAAGCCTTCTGACCTTTCCTAGAACCGGAAAAGATAACAAATAGACTAGAAGTCTTTCGGAAATTCTTAGTAGCTTCAACATAATATTTCAAAGCTCTAACTACATCCAAAGAATGCAATGATTTCTCCTTAGAATTCTTAGGATTAGGACATAATGAAGGAACCACAATTTCTCTACTAATGTTGTTAGAATTCACAACCTTAGGTAAAAATTTAAAAGAAGTTCGCAACACCGGCCTTATCCTGATGAAAATCAGAAAAGGAGACTCACAAGAAAGAGCAGATGATTCAGAAACTCTTCTGGCAGAAGAGATGGCCAAAAGGAACAAAACTTTCCAGAAAGTAATTTAATGTCCAAAGAATGCATAGGTTCAAACAGGAGGAGCTTGAAGATCCCCCAGAACCCAAATTACAAACTCCAAGGAGGAGAAATTGACTTAATGACAGGTTTATTACTAACCAAAGCTTGTACAAAACAATTGAATATCAGGAAGATTAGCAATCTTTCTGTGAAAAAGAACAGAAAGAGCAGAGGATTTGTCCTTTCAAGGAAACTTGCAGACAAAACCTTATCCAAACCATCCTGAAGAAACTGTAAAATTCTCGGAATTCTAAAAGAATGCCAGGAAAAATGATGAGAAAGACACCAAGAAAATATAAGTCTTCCAGACTCTATATATATCTCCCTAGATACGGATTTACGAGCCTGTAACATAGTATTAATCACAGAGTCAGAGAAACCTCTTTGACTAAGAATCAAGCGTTCAATCTCCATACCTTTAAATTTAAGGATTGAGATCCTGATTGGAAAAAAGGACCTTGTGACAGAAGGTCTGGTCTTAACGGAAGAGTCCACGGTTGGCAAGATGCATCCGGGACAAGATCCGCATACCAAAACCTGTGAGGCATGCTGGAGCCACCAGCAGAACAAACGAGCATTCCTTCAGAATCTTGGAGATTACCTCTTGGAAGAAGAACTAGAGCGGAAAGATATAGGCAGGATGATACTTCCAAGGAAGTGACAACGCATCCACTGCTTCCGCTTGAGGATCCCTGGATCTGGACAGATACCTGGGAAGTTTCTTGTTTAGATGAGAAGCCATCAGATCTATTTCTGGAAGACCCCACATTTGAACAATCTGAAGAAATACCTCTGGAGTGGAAGAGACCATTCGCCCGGATGTAACGTTTTGGCGACTGAGATAATACGCTTCCCAATTGTCTATACCTGGGATATGAACCGCAGAAACTAGACAGGAAGCTGGATTCCGCCCATACCAGAATTCGAGATACTTCTTTCATAGCCAGAGGACTGTGAGTCCCTCCTTGATGATTGATGTATGCCACAGTTGTGACATTGTCTGTTCTGAAAACAAATGAACGATTCTCTCTTAGAAGAGGCCAAGACTGAAGAGCTCTGAAAATTGCACGTTCCAAAATATTGATCGGTAATCTCACCTCCTGAGATTCCCAAACCCCTTGGTGCTGTCAGAGACCCCCCACACCAGCTCCCCAACCCTGTAAGACTCTGCATCTGTTGAAATTACAGTCCAGGTCGGAAGAACAAAAGAAGCCCCCTGAACTAAACGATGGTTGATCTGTCCACCACGTCAGAGAGTGTCGTACAATCGGTTTTAAAGAATATAATAGAGATATCTTTGTGTAATCCCTGCACCACTGGTTCTGCATACAGAGCTGAAGAGGCCACATGTGAAAACGAGCAATGGGGGATCGCGTCCGATTGCAGCAGCTCATAAGACCTAGAATTTCCATGCATAAGGCTACCGAAGGGAATGATTGTGACTGAAGGTTTCGACAAGCTGATATCAATTTTAGACGTCTCTTGTCTGTCAAAGATAGAGTCATGGACACTGAATCTATCTGGAAACCTAAAAAGGTTACCTGTGTCTGAGGAATCAATGAACTTTTTGGTAAATTGATCCTCCAACCATGATGTTGATGAAACAACACAAGTCGATTCATATAAGATTCTGCTAAATGTGAAGACTGAGCAAGTACCAAGATATCGTCCAAATAAGGAAATACCACAATACCCTGTTCTCCGATTACAGACAGAAGGGCACCGAGAACCTTTGTAAAAAATCTTGGAGCTGTAGCTAGGCCAAACGGCAGAGCCACAAACTGGTAATGCTTGTCTAGGAAAGAGAATCTCAGAAAATGATAGTGATCTGGGATGAATCGGAATATGCAGATATGCATCCTGTAAATCTATTGTAGACATATAATGCCCTTGCTGAACAAAAGGCAGGATAGTCCTTACAGTTACCATTTTGAAGTGTTGGTATCCTTACATAACGATTCAATATTTTTAGATCCAGAACTGGTCTGAAGGAATTCTCCTTCTTTGGTACAATGAAGAGATTTGAATAAAACCATAGTACCCTGTTCCAGAACTGGAACTGGCATAATTACTCCAGCCAACTCTAGATCTGAAACACATTTCAGAATGCTTGAGCCTTCGCTGGGTTTAAGTGGACAACTGGGAAAGAAAAATCTCTTTTGCAGGAGGCCTTATCTTGAAGCCAATTCTGTACTCTTTCTGAAATAATGTTCTGAATCAAAGATTGTGAACGGAATTGATCCAAATTTCTTTGAAAAAAAAAAACGTAATCTGCCCCCTACCAGCTGAGCTGGAATGAGGTGCCGCACCTTCATGTGGACTTAGGAGCTGGCTTTGATTTTCTAAAAGGCTTGGATTTATTCCAGACTGGAGATGGTTTCCAAACTGATACCGCTCCTGAGGATGAAGGATCAGGCTTTGTTCCTTATTGTGACGAAAGGAACGAAAACGATTATTAGACCTAAATTTTACCTTTAGATTTTTTATCCTGTGGTAAAAAAAGTTCCTTTCACCTCCAGTAGCAGTTGAGATAATAGAATCCAACTGAGAACCAAACAATTTATTACCCTGGAAAGAAAGGGAAAGCAGAGTAGACTTAGAAGACATATCAGCATTCCAAGTTTTAAGCCATAAAGCTCTTCTAGCTAAAATAGCTAGAGACATATACCTACATCAACTCTAATGATATCAAAGATGGCATCACAAATAAAATTATTAGCATGTTGAAGAAGAATAATAATGCTATGAGAATTATGATCTGTTACTTGTTGCGCTAAAGCTTCTAACCAAAAAGTTGAAGCTGCAGCAATATCCGCTAAAGATATAGCAGGTCTAAGAAGATTACCTGAACACAAGTAAGCTTTTCTTAGAAAGGATTCAATTTTTCCTATCTAAAGGATCCTTAAAGGATGTACCATCTGCCGTAGGAATAGTAGTACGCTTAGCAAGAGTAGAGACAGCCCCATCAACCTAGGGATTTTGTCCCAAAACTCTAATCTGTCAGATGGCACAGGATATAATTGCTTAAAACGTTTAGAAGGAGTAAATGAATTACCCAAATTATTCCATTCCCTGGAAATTACTTCAGAAATAGCACTAGGGACAGGAAAAACGTCTGGAATAACTACAGGAGATTTAAAAACCTTATCTAAACGTTTAGATTTAGTATCAAGAGGACCAGAATCCCTCAATTTCTAATGCAATTAGGACTTCTTTAAGTAAAGAACGAATAAATTCCCATTTTGAATAAATATGAAGATTTTATCAGCATCAACCTCTGAGACAGACTCCTCTGAACCAGAAGAACCATTATCAGAATCAGAATGATGATGTTCATTAAAAAATTCATCTGAAAAATGAGAAGTTTTAAAAAGATTTTTTACGTTTACTAGAAGAAGGAATAACAGACATAGCCTTCTTAATGGATTTAAAAACAAAATCTCTTATGTTATCAGGAACCACTCTGAGTATTAGATGTTGACGGAACAGCAACAGGTAATGTAACAGTACTAAAGGAAATATTAAATCTTACCCACAATTGCGAAGAAATAAGCAAAAAGGCCAGTTTTATGCGCTTAAAACGTAATTGTAGTAGTGAAGAAAATTACTCTATACAAGCAAATATATTAAAGAATAGACTGAATGGATAGGGGCTATAAGAAAAGGGATCTAGAAATAACTATGGAAGGGGTTAGGCCATGGACAGGAAATCTTTATTGCAGGATAAAAACAAACAGGATAAAGCTTAGGAAATATGGATAAGTTAACTTTTTCCACTAAATATAGTAGACAATATCCAGAAATTTGTAAAATTATTCCAGAAATTTAGCCCACTATTAAGAAATGATCCAAAATTGAAAACAGTCATAAGACAAAGGGATCAGGTGTGTATCAAGGAGAGCAGAAACTATAGAGAACAATCCTTAAAAGAAATTTTTCTATCAAAGATGAAAAAGGATGATAGAATGTGGCTTAAAAAGAAAAATGGGAAACTATAGATGTGGTGGCACACCATGCAAATCATGCAAATACCTGGTTAGGAGTGATACTTTTAACTCTACAGTAACAGGTAATGTGTACATGGTCGAACACACACCTTAACTGTAATTCCAGATATATAGTGTATCTTATCACTTGCAAACTCTGTTTTTTTCAATACACTGGTAGAACGACACGTATGCTCAAGATAGAGTGAGAGAGCACCTGTTGTCCCTTGAGAGAGTGAGGTGCAAAGACACCTGTGGCGAAACATTTTGCCCAACATAGAAGGAATGATAACTTTGATATAAGTGAATTAAAATATATCAATACTTTATTTTCATTTCAAGGTATTGATCATGTGCCCAAACTGAATACAGGTGGTAATAGGTCACAGACGCTTAATAGGAGAGAAGTGTATTGGATTTATACCTTAAAAGACAGGGAGTCCTTTGGGCATAAACGAAAACTCAGATGTAAAACTTTATATAGGTAACTGAGTTACAATCGATAGTTAATAGTATTCGAAATTTTCTCCTTAGGAGGATAAATATGTAAATATAACTATCATTAGATAAAGGTGAAAAGTTTTTCAAAATACTGCTATTGCTAGAGGCTATAGATTATATTGCAATAGATTATTATTTTATTGTGCTTAAGTCCTGAATATATGTTTATATGTTTTATACTATATCTGAAAATATGCCCTTTTATTTGTGTACTATGTAATAGCTCAAGTGGTATATAAAATTCTGAGAAGCAGCAAAAAGTATTTGTTTATATAGCATTAGATATTTTTTTCCAACTTTTGTGTTAATTTCTCTAAACTATATATTTTTTTAGATACAATGTGCTTCGTAAATTTAAGATTGTTATTTTAAATATTGTAATGTGATACTGATGCACCCAGAACTGAATGACGTATAGGTCAACAAACATGCCGCTAAATATTTAAGCGGTAGTATACCTTTAAATCTTGAGAATGAGTAGTTGAGCTTAATAAAAGGTGCAATCAGACAGCTGTGAGTATCCCTGACGAAGTGCTGTTTAGCAGCAGGAAAACGCGTTGGATCTAGCTTATGTGTGTGGAGTGGTGGAACCTTTGTTTTTTCGATGTGACAATAAAATACACAGTGTTGATTTAGCTCGGTCTGTGAATGCTTATTCTTCGCAAATTGTGTGTAAGATTGGATCCTTTTTGGTGTGGAGATACACCGCGGAGATCTTTTAAGCTACTAGTTCTATACTGGATAACGGCTGTCTGGTGAGAAGGAGGAGTGCCTGGACACTTTCTAACTACCCGCATAGTGGGGTGGATAACCGTGAGTAACCTGGGTTGATGTTTTCACACTGCTTAAAGTTAGCTCAAGACCACCAATATATATTTTCATGTCATTTACCTGTGATACAATATAATATACTGGGAACACTGAAAAGTTTTGGAGGTTATTTGAACGTATATTCACCTACAAAGGAGAAAATATAATACCCAATAATGTATGTGTAAAACTCACTCAGCCGAAAAAATATACACAGTTAACACTCTACATGTACCCGGATATTAGAGTGTTACCGGTAAGAAACTTTGCAATAATTTGATTCCTGTAGAAAACTAGGTTGTGGCAACAATACATGCGAGACTACAAACCGATTTGTAAAAATATAACAGTTTGTTTTGGTTGCATACAGCTGGAAGTAATTACATGTCTTATGGCTCAAATACACAGTTTTTTGCAACAGTGTGTCTTTGTTTAAAGGAAATATTATCTGCATTAAACAAGTTTGTCATGACAAACAGTACAAAACAACAGCTGGAGGGAACAGAGACCATAAGTTTACAGCAGATAAACTTAGCTTTGGTAGCTCCAGCACCAGGCAGCGATTTTCCAGAAGTATCTTCTGACTCAGTTTCAACGTGGGACATCTTGCAATATGTAATAGAAAAAAAAACATATAAAGCAAAATTGATCAAATTCCTTAAATGACAGTTTCAGGAATGGGAAAAAAATGCCAGTGAACAAGCTTCTAGCAACCAGAAGCAATAAATAATGAGACTTAAATAATGTGGAGACAATAGTGACGGCCCACTATTTTTTTAGCGCCAAAAATGACGCCCACATTATTTGGCGCCTAAATGCTTTTGGCGCAAAAAATGACGCCACATCCGGAACGCCAACACTTTTGGCGCAAAAGAACTTAAAAAATGACGCAACTTCCGGCGACACGTATGACGCCGGAAACAGAAAAAAAAAGTCTGCGCCAAAAAAGTCTGCGCCAAGAATGACGCAATAAAATGAAGCATTTTCAGCCTCGCGAGCCTAACAGCCCACAGGGAAAAAGTCAAATTTTAAGGTAAGAAAAAAATTGATTTATTCATTGCATTATCCCAAATATGAAACTGACTGTCTGAAATAAGGAATGGTTGAACATCCTGAGTCAAGGGCAAATAAATGTTTGAATACATATATTTAGAACTTTTTAAAAAAAAGTGCCCAACCATAGCTTAGAGTGTCACAGAAAATAAGACTTACTTACCCCAGGACACTCATCTACATGTTGTAGAAAGCCAAAACCAGTACTGAAACGAAAATCAGCAGAGGTAATGGGTATATAAATAAGAGTATATCGTCTATCTGAAAAGGGAGGTAAGAGAGGGAATCTCTACGACCGATAACAGAGAACCTATGAAATAGACCCCCGTAGAAGGAGATCATTGAATTCAAATAGGCAATACTCTCCTCACATCCCTCTGACATTCACTGCACGCTGAGAGGAAAACGGGCTCCAACCTGCTGCGGAGCGCATATCAACGTAGAATCTAGCACAAAACTTACTTCACCACCTCCATAGGAGGCAAACGTTTGTAAAACTGATTTGTGGGTGTGGTGAGGGGTGTATTTATAGGCATTTTGAGGTTTGGGAAACTTTGCCCCTCCTCGGTAGGAATGTATATCCCATACGTCACTAGCTCATGGACTCTTGCTAATTACATGAAAGAAATACAAAATTACCTGTAAAATAAATCCTAACCTAAGTTACAATTAAACCTAATACTACACTATCATTACATTAATTAAATAAAACTACCTACAAATAACTACAATTAAATACAATTACATAAACTAAAGTGCAAAAAATAAAAAAAAGCTAAGTTACAAAAAATAAAAAATAAGTTACAAACATGTTAAAAATATTACAACAATTTTAAGCTACTTACACCTAATCTAAGCCCCCTAATAAAATAACAAACCCCCCACAAATAAAAAAAATGCCCTACCCTATTCTAAATAAAATAAAGTTTCAAAGCTCTTTTACCTTACCAGCCCTTAAAACCGGCATTTGTGGGGCTTGCCCCAAAGAAAACTGCTCTTTTGCCTGTAAAAGAAAAATACAACCCCCCCCCAACATTAAAAACCCACCACCCACATACCCCTAATCTAACCCAAACCACCCTTACAAAACCTAACACTAATTCCCCTGAAGATCATCCTACCTTGAGTCGTCTTCACTCAGCCGAGCAGCGATGGAACCAACCGAAGTGGACATCCGGAGCGGGACAGAAGTTAATCCTCCAAGCGGCGCTGAAGAAATCTTCCATCCGATGAAGTCATCATCCAGGCGGCGCTGAAGAAGTCTTCGATCCGGGCGATGTCATCTTCCAAGAGGCGCTGAAGAGGTCTTCTATATCCGGGCGATGTCATCTTCCAAGCCGGTCTTGAATCTTTCTCCCGCCGACGCGGACATTCCTTCTTCACCGACGGAACAGCCCAATAGAATGCTCGAGAGCTCAATCTGATTGGCTGATTGGATCAGCCAATCGGATTGAACTTGAATCTGATTGGCTGATTCCATCAGCCAATCAGATTTTTCCTACCTTTAACCCCTTAATGGACCGGACCATTTTTCAATTTTCTTACCCTTAATGACAATGGCTAATTTTTACATTTCTGCAGTGTTTGTGTTTAGCTGTAATTTTCTCTTACTCATTTACTGTACCCACACATATTATATACAGTTTTTCTCGCATAAATGGACTTTCTAAAGATACCATTATTTTCATCATATCTTATAATTTACCTAAAAAAAAAAAGATAAAATATGAGGAAAAAAATGGAAAAAAACACGCTTTTTCTAACTTTGACCCCCAAAATCTGTTACATATCTACAACCACCAAAAAACACCCATGCTAAATAGTTTCTAAATTTTGTCCTGAGTTTAGAAATAACCAATGTTTACACATTCTTTGCTTTTTTTTGCAATTTATGGAGCAATAAATACAAGTAGCACTTTGCTATTTCCAAACCACTTTTTTTCAAAATTAGCGCTAGTTACATTGGAACCCTGATATCTGTCAGGGAATCCCTGAATATCCCTTGACATGTATATATATATATTTTTTTTTAGAAGACAACCCAAAGTATTGATCTAGGCCCATTTTGGTATATTTCATGCCACCATTTCAACCGCCAAATGCGATAAAAAAAAAAAAGTTAACTATTTCATAAATTTTGTCACAAACTTTAGGTTTCCCCACTGGAAATTATTTACAAACAGCTTCTGCAATTATGGCACAAATGGTTGTAAATGCTTCTCTGGGATCCCCCTTTTTTCCAGAAATAACAGAACTTATATGGCTTTGGGGTTGCTTTTTGGTAATTAGAAGGCAGCTAAATGCCGCTGCGCACCACCAACGTGTTTTATGCCCAGGAGTGAAGGGGGTTAATTAGGGAGTCTTGTAGGGAGCTTGTTAGGGTTAATTTTAGCTTTAGTGTAGTGTAGTAGACAACCCCAAGTATTGATCTAGGCCCATTTTGGTATATTTTATGCCACCATTTCACCGCCAAATGCGAGCAAATAAAAAAAAAAACTTTACATTTTTCACAATTTTAGGTTTCTCACTGAAATTATTTACAAACAGCTTGTGCTATTATGGCAGAAATTGTTGTAAAAGTTTCTCTTGGATACCCTTTGTTCAGAAATAGCAGACTTATATGGCTTTGGCGTTGCTTTTTGGTAATTAGAAGGCCGCTAAATGCTGCTGCGCACCACACGTGAATGATGCCCAGCAGTGAAGGGGTTAAATTAGGTAGCTTTTAGGGAGCTTGCAGGGTTAATTTTAGAGATCAGCCTCCCACCTTACACATCCCACCCCCTGATCCCTCCCAAACAGCTCTCTTCCCTCCCCCACCCCACAATTGTTACCGCCATCTTAAGTACTGGCAGAAAGTCTGCCAGTACTAAATAAGAGGGTTTTTTTTTTTTTTTTTAATAAAAATAATAAAATATTTTAGCTGGGATGGACCCCTGCCTTAGCCCCAACCTCCCTGATAACCCTCCAGCTCTCTAAACCTCTCCCCCTACCTAATTACCGCCATCTTGGGTACTGGCAGCTGTCTTGCCAGTACCCACTTTGGCCCCAAAAAAAACAAAAGTATTTTTATTTTATTTTTCAATTAACTCTTTCTGTAGTGTAGCAGCCCTCCACAATACCCCCACAATAACCCCACCCCCCTCCCCTCCCAGATCCATTTATATTTAAAAAAAACAAAAATTTACCTTTCCCTGGGCTTTTTGCCCTCATTGGTGTCAGTGTGGCTTATGCGCGCCGTGCACGTGCACATGCAACGCGCACCTCGTGCACGCGCGCCTTGTGCACACCGCACAGTGCACGCACACTATGTTCACGTGCACGCGCGTGCACGCTCCCTCCCACCCGGAAAAACGGCACCATCACTACCGGTGGCAGAGAGGGCCACAAAGTGGCTCTCTCTGCATCGGAGGCTTGTAAAGGGGTATTGCAGGATGCCTCCATATTGAGGCAATCACTGCAATATCCTCAGAGCTGCTGGAAGCGATTGTGATCACTTCCAGCACTCTGTTAGACAACTGACGTACCAGGTACGTCCCATTGTCATTAACTGCTTGTTAATGCATGGACGTACCTGGTACGTCAGTTGTCATTAAGGGGTTAATTCCGATTGGCTGATAGAATCCTATCAGCCAATTGGAATTGAGGGGACGCCATCTTGGATGACGTCCCTTAAAGGAGCCTTCATTAGTCGGTGAAGAAGGATGTTCCGCGTCGGCGGGAGGAAAATTCAAGACCCGGCTTGGAAGATGACATCGCCCGTATAGAAGACCTCTTCAGCGCCTCTTGGAAGATGACATCGCCCGAATCGAAGACTTCTTCAGCGCCGCCTGGATGATGATTTCATCGGATGGAAGATTTCTTCAGCGCCGCTTGGAGGATTAACTTCTTCCGCTCCGGATGTCCACTTCGGTTCCATCGCTGCTCGGCTGAGTGAAGACGACTCAAGGTAGGATGATCTTCAGGGGATTAGTGTTAGGTTTTTGTAAGGGGGGTTTGGGTTAGATTAGGGGTATGTGGGTGGTGGGTTTTAATGTTGGGGGGGTTGTATTTTTCTTTTTACAGACAAAAGAGCAGTTTTCTTTGGGGCCAAGCCCCACAAATGGCACTTTTAAGGGCTGGTAAGGTAAAAGAGCTTTGAACTTTATTTAATTTAGAATAGGGTAGGGCATTTTTTTTATTTTGGGGGGGGTTTGTTATTTTATTAGGGGGCTTAGATTAGGTGTAAAGTAGCTTAAAATTGTTGTAATATTTTTAAAATGTTTGTAACTTATTTTTTTATTTTTTGTAACTTAGTTTTTTTATTTTTTGTACTTTAGTTAGTTTATGTAATTGTATTTAAATTGTAGTTATTTGTAGGTAGTTTATTTAATTAATGTAAATGATAGTGTAGTATTAGGTTTAATTGTAACTTTAGGTTAGGATTTATTTTACAGGTAATTTTGTATTTCTTTTAGCTAGGTAGTTATTAAATAGTTAACTAACTATTCTAACTAGCTAAAAATAAATACAAAGTTACCTGTAAAATAAATATAAATCCTAAGATAGCATACAATGTAATTATTAATTTATATTGTAGCTATCTTAGGGTTTAATTTTACAGGTAAAGTATTTAGTTTTAAATAGGAATAATTTATTTAAGTATAGTGTAGTGTTAGGTGTAATTGTAACTTAGGTTAGTTTTTATTTTACAGGTACATTTCTCTTTATTTTATGCTAGGGTAAGCTATTAAATAGTTAATAACTATTTAATAGCTATTGTACCTAGTTAAAAATAAATTGAAAGTTGCCTGTAAAATAAAAATAAATCCTAAGATAGCTACAATATAATTATTATTTATATTGTAGCTATATAAGGGATTATTTAAAGCTAAGTATTTAGTTTTAAATAGGATTAATTTTAGTTAATAAGAGTAATATTATTTAGATTTATTTAATTAATATTTAAGTTAGGGGGGCGTTAGGGTTAGTGTTAGACTTAGGTTTAAGGGTTAATAATTTTATTACAGTGGCGGTGTAGTGGGGGGCAGGATAGGGGTTAATTAATTTATTATAGGCGACGACGGTGTAGGGGGGGCAGATTAGGGGTTAATAAATGTAATATAGGTTGCGGCGGGTTCAGGGAGCGGCGGTTTAGGGGTTAAACTATTTATTTAGTTGCGGCGAGGTGCGGGATCAGCAGGATAGGGGTTAATAATTTTATTATAGAGGGCGACGGTATGGGGGGGGCAGGATAGGGGTTACTAGGTATAATGTAGGGGGCAGCGGTGTCCGGGAGCGGCAGTTTAGGGGTTAATACATTTATCAGAGTTGCGGCAGGGTCTAGGAGCGGCGGTTTAGGGGTTAATACATTTATAAGAGTTGCGGCAGGGTCTAGGAGCGGCGGTTTAGGGGTTAATACATTTATAAGAGTTGCGGCAGGGTCTAGGAGCGCGGGTTTTATGGGTTAATACATTTATAAGAGTTGCGGCAGGGTCTAGGAGCGGCGGTTTAGAGGTTAGTAACTTTATTTGAGTTGCGGGAGGCTCCGGGGGCACCGGTATAGGGATAGAACAGTGTAGTTTAGTGTGGGTGCTTAGTGACAGGCTAGCAATAAAGCTGGGAAAAAGCCGAAGGAGCAGCGTGAGATCGGATGAGTGATAACTCTCACAGTCCGCTGCTCATCGCCCCGCGCTTTTTGACAGCTTTAATTTGATAATTTACGTATTCAAGGTCCGCGGGCGGCGAAGGTAGGCGAGCTTTAGGTGGGCGTATTGGGCCGGCGAAGGCATGAAAAGTAGACGGCTTGATAACTACCCCCCCAGAGTGTGTATATTTAAACTTTTAAAAATATCAAGACAAAGATTGAACTTATGAGACTTTTTTAAAACGTCAGAACGCATCTATTTGGGAACTAGTAGAATATTAATGTTTCAGGATTTTTCCGCTGAGACTTCCTCGAGGAGAAGAGCTATGGCCCCGCATTGTACACAACTTATAAACAAAGGAATAAAAGCACGGATGATCTATCCAGCTCGAATTATAGTGGAAGATCGTGGTATTAGACGCTCATTCGAGGAGGTCTCAGAGGTAATAAAATATATAGAAACTTTGTAAATAGATGGTAGTTGTGGTCTGGTATGTAAATAAGAGACAGGTTGAAAATATGTTTGGAAGAGTTATAATGTGTAAGCAAAATTTGGTGTCGAACCTAGATAATGGTTAGCGTAATTGTTATATGTATATTTTGTGTGTTGTCCTACGTAGTAGAGATGTATTTGGTGTTATGGGGGTTTTTTTTGTTTGTTTTTTTTGTTTCTCCTCCTCTCTCTCCCTCTCCTTGTGCCCCCCCATTATTTGTGAACTATTTTTAAGGTGTTTTATACTGGCCGCCACGGGCAGCTCTTTTTTTGAAAGATTGATGTTAGATGGGTGAGGGACTCAAAGTATTATCTTGGAATATAGGGGGAATAACTTCCCCCATTAAGCGTAAACTGGTTATCAAAAAATTAGCTAGTCATAAACCGGATATAGTCCTTTTACAGGAGACCCATCTTAATCAGCAAGAAGCAGCGAAATTGAAGATAAAGTGGGTAGGGGAAGTCATCTCTACAGCTAGTAGAGCCAGAAAATGTGGGTTAGCTATCCTTTTACATAAGGATCTTGAGGTATAAGAATAATTAAAGTAGAAAATAGATGAAGCGGCTAGGTATATCCTTCTTCAAATCCAATTAAAAATGTTAAACTGTGTGATCTGTAATATATATGGCCCCAAGATAATTTCTCCAGAGATTTTTGGGAAACATTTAAAGCTGAAACTTATTTCCTCTTGTCTCTGAGAACCTAATTCTAGGAGGAGATTTTAATGCAACTCTTTTTGTCCTACCCTGGATATTATTTTCAAAAAAAATTATCGCAGTATATAATAGATACGCAAAATTTTTAAAAACATTGTGCTCAAGATTAAAACTAGTAGACGTTTGGCGTTTAAAAAATCCTGACAAGTTGTTATATTCAATGTGAGTCTAAAGCACAACGGAACACCTTTTCAAGGATAGACCTTTTTTTTAATCTCTCAGAAACATTATCACTTCAAGAAATTAGAGGCCGAGATAGGAGAAATTAGTATCTCATAGATCATGCCCATTGTTTCACTATTTCTTATAGCAGGTAATAAAGAAAAGGAGTAAAAATACTAGATTTATTTTCCCTCGCTATCTTATATATAATCCTAAATTTGTTAATTTTCATGAAAGCCTCGTGGCTAGCGTTATTATGCTGAAAACTTAAGTTATATTAACAAGATCGATATTTGTTGGGAAGCTTTTAAAGCTGTATTGCGGGGTGAAATTCAGGTGTACGTAAGTATAGATAAGAAGAAGAGCAGAGCAAGAGAAACTCAAATTCTAAATCAAGTTAGGAATGCTTATACAATTTACTGTGCGAAATCCCACAGTGGGGAATTGGGGGAAATATAGAGACAAGAGAAAAGAAAGAGACCTCTTCTTAAAGCCAAAAATCAGTAGAGGAAGAAGCAAAATTAAATCTTCACTTTAAAGGTTGTACATGGGTGTGTTCGGCCAAGTATTTGGCCAAACTTACTAAAAGTAGAAAAAAGAAAAATCTTATATTGGCAATTCAAACAGAAAAATGCAGAGCTATAGAAACCAAGGAAGATCTCAGAAACTTTTATTATACTTATTATACAACAGCTCTACTCCGAAGGTTGCAATAGACCAATGTTAATCATAATAATTTTTGGGATATGATAAAGGTCCATAAAATATCTAATGAGGATTTGTTAGTAATTAACGCTCCGATTACAATACAAGAAATCAGAAAGGCTATAGATAATCTAAAAATGAATAAAGCAGCGGGTCCGGATGGATTCCCCGCGGAATTTTATAAATGTATAAGTGAAGAGGTATTATTGATATTAGAAAAAACTTTTTAATTTTTATTTTTTGCACGATGAATCCAATATCAGAATATTTTCTCTGCGGCGAATATTTCTCCTGCATTCTAAAGACAGGCAAGAACCCGGAGGAGCCGGCTTCCTACAGGCCAATTTCTGTCTTAAATATAGACTATAAAATATTAATGGCAATTATTGCGGCAAGAGTTTCTAGGTGTTTACACAATATTATTCATCCAGATCAAACCGGCATTCATGATAGCCAGAAATCCAACAAAAAATATTCGTAAAACTAATAATCTTTTGGATTACGCATGGAATGTAGACCAGGATAGAAAGAAACCGTTATGGCACAAGATGCTGCTATTCTTTCCCTCGATGCTAATAAAGCATTTGATTCAATTATCTGGGAATATTTTATTCAGGTCATTAGAACAATTTGGCTTTAAAGGAGAAGTCCTACACTTCATCCACAGAATTTACCATAATCCAATATCCTTTTTTACCTTATCAATGGGACCCTTTCATCAAAATAACCTTACAAAGGGGAAAAGGCAGGGTGGTCCGTTGTCCCCCTTTAATTTTTAATATTGCACTAGAACCCCTAGCAATTCGGTTTAGGGAGCTGTTAAATAGGATGTCAGTTTGGTATACCATTCTCTTAAAATCTTACTATATGCGGATGATGTGTTATTATTTCTAGCCAATGTTCAGCGATCTATCTCAGTAGTTTTACAAACTCTGAATCTCTTCAGCTCGTTTTCCGGGGTATAAGATAAACTTGGAAAAGAGTGAATTATTGTTGCTTTAATAATAGATTGATAGTAACCACCTAGTATTCCTCTTCAAACAGGTGATGCTATTAAATATCTAGGGTTGGTTTTACACAGGAATCCCAGTTGTTGGTATAAAGCCAATTTCGAGCCCATTGTTTCAAAAGATTGCTACGGATCTACAACTCTGGGTATCATTTCCCACTGTCCCTGACAGCGCGTGTTAGGTTAATCAAATCTATCATTTTTCCACGTTTGTTATACCCCGCTTCAGAACCTACCCTGTTTATATTAAATAAGGACTTAAAGCTAATTAATTCTTTATTCTCTAAATTTATTGGAATAATAAAAAACCACGATAGCTACTGAGGAGACTTATGCAAACCTTGGAGCTGCTCGGTTTAGCGTTGCCTAATCTTAAACTGTATAATCTAGCAGCGTTGGCCATAATAGCAATAGATTGGCTTGCCGGTTCTAATATCGTTTCTTTGATGAGATAGAATCAATTTTATAATTGCACCGTTCTCATTAAAAGCGATTTTACATTGCAAAGTTCAGAAATTGCCGCAGAACATTAGCTGTCTTATTTCCATAAAGAATGTAGTTTATGCATGGCAAAAGTTTTGCTCAATTCTAGACTTGGATTACTCTTTTTCAGATTTTTTACCTATTTTAAGTAATCCTAGTTTTCTTCCGGGGTTATATCAAAAAGTATTTAAGAGACTGGGCAGAAAAAGGGGCTATATTATGTAAAACAAATTTTTTGACGAAAACTTTCAAATAGTATCTGCAGAAGATATTTTTAGTAAGTACGGTATACCTAGATCCAATTTTATTTGCTTATTTCCAAATTCGCCATTTTATTTTAGATCAGAAAGTGGCGGACACACATCTACAATAGCTTGGGGCGGATATTAAACTATGATACTAAAAAAATTTACCCACAGTAATGCCTCGATCTCCGCTGATGTATGATATTATGTTGAAATAAGCAGAGTTTGCTCATCAGGGACAATCTATGTAAATTTTTGGTCTTCAAGAATTCCCTGTGATAGATCTTGAAAAATATCTCCCAAAGCTTTGATTCACTGCATAAATGTAAAGTAACCAATGGCCTGGGAATGAATCACATATGAAGTAGATTAACGACTTTTATATTTTCACCATGGAAGATAAATAAGTTCTAACCCTTTGATCGGAGTAATACTTGCCCACGTTGTGCATATCATAAGGCAGATACACTCTCAATATGTTCTGGTTATGTCCTATAGTTAAGACAACTATGGTTGAAGATAATTTACTGATTCAATAAATTATTACAAAGTTACAAATATTGTTAGCAGTGAAGGTATATTTTTTTTTATATCCCCTTTAAATGATGCGATCGATAGGAACACAATAGAAAAGTCTAAAATACAGTCATATTAGCATGTTAAGACATTGTATATCCTTAAAAATTGGGAAAAATAAGCGTTTATTAGGATTAGCTGAGGTGTTTAAAATATTTCAAGAGCAGATTGTCTTTGAATCATATCCATTTACATGATGCTTCCCAGAAAAGAATTAAGAAGTTTATATGGAGATGGTCACCGGTTTTTTTAACCTATTCAACTGTTATCCAAAAAAGGATTCTCTCACCCCCTTTCTATCATCAGTAAGTTTTGCAGAACTGACTGTTATTAAATGTCTTTCCACATAATTGGATCAAATAGCCTGGAGGGGCCGGTGTGGAGAGGGAAACTGGAGAGGGGGGGAGGGGTGGAGAGGATTTTTTTTTTTTTTTTTTTTTTTTTAGGATGGTCCACTTATGTGTTGCTGGTTTGTGTCTTGGTTATTTATTTATGGTTTGGTGGTTTTCTCTTTTTCTTTTTCTTTTTGTCCTCACAATATGTACAAAGTAAGATGAGACTTGGCTCCTTGTGAAATTGTAAATATTGGTGTGTAAAAATTCCTTAAAAAGTACTAGCAATGTATGTCATTAGTTAGAAAACCCGCTTGGGGCAATATGTAAGGTTGACCAATTCATATAACGATGCAATCATTTCTTTCTGTGTTTATTTTTTTCTTTTTTGCTCAGCATCGTTATGTTATTTTATGTTCATTTTTGGCCCTGCGTGGTGCAAAGATTTGTATTTTGATTTGTTTTTCGATTTGGACATACGCCTGTTGTTTAATATATAAATAAAAGTATAAAAAAAAAAAAAAAAGGAAATGCAGACAAAGCCTTCAGAATAAAATCAGATACAAATTCTTTAAAAATTTACAAGTATATCATGTACATTACCAGTTGAAGGAACTGCAACTGGCAATGTACTATTACAGATGGAAACACTATCTGCATGATAAAAAGTTTATCATGACAAACTATTACAAATGACATTTGGTGGAATAATGTCTACACTTTTACAACAAATGCCACTTAGCTTTGGTAGTAGAAACGATGTCAGGCAGCAATGTTCCAGCAGAAACTTCTGAGGACAGGATCAGATTGGGACATCTTGCTCAATGTAAGAGAAAAAACAACATATAAAAGCAAAATTAACTATTTCCCTTATATGACAATTTCAGGAATAGGAAAAAATGTAAAAGCATAGGCCCTCTGATAGAGAAAAAAAGCAAGAGTCAAACATAAATGGGGTATTGAAATAATGAAAAAAATAACCGGAAAATTACACACTTGCGTCACTAAATGACGCCGCCGTGTGAAAGGTCTCGGCGTCACATATGGACACCGGGAAATGACGAAGTTGCGTCATTAAAGTCTATTTTCGTGCCAAAAAAATTGCGCACCCAAGGAATGACGCAATAAAGTTTAGCATTTGACACACCCGCGGGGCCTACTACCCGCAATAGGCAAGAAGTAGTCAATTGAAATAAAGACTAAACCCCAGGTAAGAAATACATTTCTTAAAATGTTTAAATTCCCCAAATATGAAACTGACAGTCTGCTAAAGGAAAATACATGAACCTGACTCATGGCAAATATAAGTACAATACATATATTTAGAACTTTATATAAATGCATAAAGTGCCAAACCATAGCTGAGGTTGTCTTAAAAAATAAAAAAAACATAATTTATGCTTACCTGATAAATTTCCCTTTCTTCTGTAGTGTGATCAGTCCACGGGTCATCATTACTTCTGGGATATTACTCCTCCCCAACAGGAAGTGCAAGAGGATTCACCCAGCAGAGCTGCATATAGCTCCTCCCCTCTACGTCACTCCCAGTCATTCGACCAAGGACCAACGAGAAAGGAGAAACCAAGGGTGTAGTGGTGGACTGGAGTATAATTTAAAAAATATTTACCTGCCTTAAAAAACAGGGGCGGGGCCGTGGACTGATCACACTACAGAAGAAAGGAATTTATCAGGTAAGCAATAAAACAGAATTTATGTTTACCTGATAAATTAACTTTCTCCAACGGATGTGTCCGGTCCACGCGTCATCCTTACTTGTGGGATATTCTCTTCCCCAACAGGAAATGGCAAAGAGCCCCAGCAAAGCTGGTCACATGATCCCTCCTAGCTCCGCCTACCCCAGTCATTCGACCGACGTTAAGGAGGAATATTTGCATAGGAGAAACCATATGATACCGTGGTGGACTGTAGTTAAAGAAAATAAATTATCAGACCTGATTAAAAAACCAGGGCGGGGCCGTGGACCGGACACACCGTTGGAGAAAGTAATTTATCAGGTAAACATAAATTCTGTTTTCTCCAACATAGGTGTGGTCCGGTCCACGGCGTCATCCTTACTTGTGGGAACCAATACCAAAAGCTTTAGGACACGGATGATGGGAGGGAGCAAATCAGGTCACCTAGATGGAAGGCACCACGGCTTGCAAAACCTTTCTCCCAAAAATAGCCTCAGAAGAAGCAAAAGTATCAAACTTGTAAAATTTGGTAAAAGTGTGCAGTGAAGACCAAGTCGCTGCCCTACATATCTGATCAACAGAAGCCTCGTTCTTGAAGGCCCATGTGGAAGCCACAGCCCTAGTGGAATGAGCTGTGATTCTTTCGGGAGGCTGCCGTCCGGCAGTCTCGTAAGCCAATCTGATGATGCTTTTAATCCAAAAAGAGAGGAGAGGTTAGAAGTTGCTTTTTTGACCTCACCTTTTACCTGAAATAAACAACAAACAAGGAAGATGGTTTGTCTAAAATCCTTTGTAGCATCTAATAGAATTTTAGAGCGGCGAACAACATCCAAATTGTGCAACAAACGTTCCTTCTTTGAAACTGGTTTCGGACACAGAGAAGGTACGATAATCTCCTGGTTAATGGTTCTTGTTAGAAACAACTTTGGAAGAAAACCAGGTTTTAGTACGTAAAACCACCTTATCTGCATGGAACACCAGATAAGGAGGAGAACACTGCAGAGCAGATAATTCTGAAACTCTTCTAGCAGAAGAAATTGCAACCAAAAACAAAACTTTCCAAGATAATAACTTAATATCAACGGAATGCAAGGGTTCAAACGGAACCCCCTGAAGAAACTGAAAGAACTAAGTTGAGACTCCAAGGAGGAGTCAAAGGTTTTGTAAACAGTGCTTGATTCTAACCAGAGCCTGAACAAAGGCTTGAACATCTGGCACAGCTGCCAGCTTTTGTGAAGTAACACAGACAAGGCAGAAATCTGTCCCTTCAAGGAACTTGCAGATAATCCTTTTTCCAATCCTTCTTGAAGGAAGGATAGAATCTTAGGAATCTTAACCTTGTCCCAAGGGAATCCTTTAGATTCACACCAACAGATATATTTTTTCCAAATTTTGTGGTAAATTTTTCTAGTTACAGGCTTTCTGGCCTGAAAAAGAGTATCAATAACAGAATCTGAGAACCCTCGCTTCGATAAAATCAAGCGTTCAAATCTCCAAGCAGTCAGCTGGAGTGAGACCAGATTCGGATGTTCGAACGGACCTTGAACAAGAAGGTCTCGTCTCAAAGGTAGCTTCCATGGTGGAGCCGATGAACATATTCACCAGATCTGCATACCAAGTCCTGCGTGGCCACGCAGGAGCTATCAAGATCACCGACGCCCTCTTCCTGATTGATCCTGGCTACCAGCCTGGGGATGAGAGGAAACGCGGGGAATACATAAGCTAGTTTGAAGGTCCAAGGTGCTACTAGTGCATCTACTAGAAGTCGCCTTGGGATCCCTGGATCTGGGACCCGTAGCAAGGAACTTTGAAGTTTCTGACGAGAGGCCATCAGATCCATGTCTGGAATGCCCCACAGTTGAGTGATTTGGGCAAAGATTTCCGGATGGAGTTCCCACTCCCCCGGGATGCAATGTCTGACTCAGAAAATCCGCTTCCCAATTTTCCACTCCTGGGGATGTGATTGCAGACAGGTGCAGGAGTGAGTCTCCGCCCATTGAATGATTTTGGTCACTTCTTCCATCGCCAAGGGAACTCCTTGTTCCCCCCTGATGGTTGATGTACGCAACAGTCGTCCATGTTGTCTGATTGAAACCGTATGAACTTGGTCCTCGCTAGCTGAGGCCAAGCCTTGAGAGCATTGAATATCGCTCTCAGTTCCAGAATATTTATCGGTAGAAGAGATTCTTCCCGAGACCAAATACCCTGAGCTATCAGGGATCCCCAGACCGCGCCCCAGCCCAATCAGACTGGCGTCGGTCGTGACAATGACCCACTCTGGTCTGCGGAAGGGTCATCCCTTGTGACAGGTTGTCCAGGGACAGCCACCAACGGGAGTGAGTCTCTGGTCCTCTGATTTACTTGTATCTTCGGAGACAAGTCTGTATAGTCCCCATTCCACTGACTGAAGGGAAACCCTTGTTGACGGAGATAGAGAACTCTTTTCCACGTTCACTTTCCATCCGTGAGATCTGAGAAAGGCCAGGACGATGTCCGTGTGAGCCTTTGCTTGAGGAAGGGACGACGCTTGAAATCAGAATGTCGTCCAAATAAGGTACTACAGCAATGCCCCTTGGTCTTAGCACCGCTAGAAGGGACCCTAGTACCTTTGTGAAAATCCTTGGAGCAGGTGGCTAATCCGAAGGAGCGCCACGAACTGGTAATGCTTGTCCAGGAATGCGAACCTTAGGAACCGATGATGTTCCTTGTGGATAGGAATATGTAGATACGCATCCTTTAAATCCACCGTGGTCATGAATTGACCTTCCTGGATGGAAGGAAGAATTGTTCGAATGGTTTCCATTTTGAACGATAGAACCTTGAGAAACTTGTTTAAGATCTTGAGGTCTAAGATTGGTCTGAACGTTCCCTCTTTTTTGGGAACTATGAACAGATTGGAGTAGAACCCCATCCCTTGTTCTCTAATGGAACAGGATGAATCACTCCCATTTTTAACAGGTCTTCTACACAATGTAAGAATGCCTGTCTTTTTATGTGGTCTGAAGACAACTGAGACCTGTGGAACCTCCCCCTTGGGGGAAGCCCCTTGAATTCCAGAAGATAACCTTGGGAGACTATTTCTAGTGCCCAAGGATCCAGAACATCTCTTGCCCAAGCCTGAGGCGAAGAGAGAGAGTCTGCCCCCCACCAGATCCGGTCCCGGATCGGGGGCCAACATTTCATGCTGTCTTGGTAGCAGTGGCAGGTTTCTTGGCCTGCTTTCCCTTGTTCCAGCCTTGCATTGGTCTCCAAGCTTGCTTGGCTTGAGAAGTATTACCCTCTTGCTTAGAGGACGTAGCACTTTGGGCTGGTCCGTTTCTTACGAAAGGGACGAAAATTAGGTTTATTTTTGGCCTTGAAAGGCCGATCCCTGAGGAAGGGCGTGGCCCTTACCCCCAGTGATATCAGAGATAATCTCTTTCAAGTCAGGGCCAAACAGCGTTTTCCCCTTGAAAGGAATGTTAAGTAGTTTGTTCTTGGAAGACGCATCAGCGGACCAAGATTTCAACCAAAGCGCTCTGCGCGCCACAATAGCAAACCCAGAATTCTTTAGCCGCTAACCTAGCCAATTGCAAGAGTGGCGTCTAGGGTGAAAGATTAGCCAATTTGAGAGCACTGATTCTGTCCATAATCTCCTCATAAGGGAGGAGAATCACTATCGACCCGCCTTTACCAGCTCATCGGAACCAGAAACACGCGGCTGTAGCGACAGGGGACAATGCATGAAATTGGTTGTAGAAGGTACCCCTGCTGAACAAACATTTTTTTAAGTAAACCTTCTAATTTTTTATCCATAGGATCTTTGAAAGCACAACTATCTTCTATGGGTATAGTGGTGCGTTGTTTTTAAAGTGGAAACCGCTCCCTCGACCTTGGGGACTGTCTGCCATAAGTCCTTTCTGGGGTCGACCATAGGAAACAATTTTTTAAATATGGGGGGAGGGACGAAAGGTATACCAGGCCTTTCCCATTCTTTATTTACAATGTCCGCCACCCGCTTGGGTATAGGAAAAGCTTCTGGGAGCCCCGGGACCTCTAGGAACTTGTCCATTTTACATAGTTTCTCTGGGATGACCAAATTGTCACAATCATCCAGAGTGGATAATACCTCCTTAAGCAGAGAGCGGAGATGTTCCAACTTAAATTTAAATGTAATCACATCAGGTTCAGCTTGTTGAGAAATTTTCCCTGAATCTGAAATTTCTCCCTCAGACAAAACCTCCCTGGCCCCATCAGACTGGTGTAGGGGCCTTTCAGAACCATTATCATCAGCGTCGTCATGCTCTTCAGTATCTAAAACAGAGCAGTCTCGCTTACGCTGATAAGTGGGCATTTTGGCTAAAATGTTTTTGATAGAATTATCCATTACAGCCGTTAATTGTTGCATAGTAAGGAGTATTGGCGCGTTAGATGTACTAGGGGCCTCCTGAGTGGGCAAGACTCGTGTAGACGAAGGAGGGAATGATGCAGTACCATGCTTACTCCCCTCACTTGAGGAATCATCTTGGGCATCATTGTCATTGTCACATAAATCACATTTATTTATAATGAGAAGGAACTCTGGCTTCCCCACATTCAGAACACAGTCTATCTGGTAGTTCAGACATGTTAAACAGGCATAAACTTGATAACAAAGTACAAAAAACGTTTTAAAATAAAACCGTTACTGTCACTTTAAAATTTTAAACTGAACACACTTTATTACTGCAATTGCGAAAAAATATGAAGGAATTGATCAAAATTCACCAAAATTTCACCACAGTTGTCTTAAAGCCTTAAAAGTATTGCACACCAAATTTGGAAGCTTTAACCCTTAAAATAACGGAACCGGAGCCGTTTTTAACTTTAACACCCCTTTACAGTCCCTGGTATCTGCTTTGCTGAGGACCCAACCGAGCCCAAAGGGGAATACGATACCAAATGACGCCTTCAGAAAGTCTTTTCTATGTATCAGAGCTCCTCACAACGTGCGACTGCATGTCATGCCTCTCAAAAACAAGTGCGCAACACCGGCGCGAAAATGAGGCTCTGCCTATGATTTGGGAAAGCCCCTAAAGAATAAGGAGTCTAAAACAGTGCCTGCCGATATAATCTTATCAAAATACCCAGATTAAATGATTCCTCAAGGCTAAATATGTGTAATATATGAATCGATTTAGCCCAGAAAAAGTCTACAGTCTTAATAAGCCCTTATGAAGCCCTTATTTACTATCTTAATAAACATGGCTTACCGGATCCCATAGGGAAAATGACAGCTTCCAGCATTACATCGTCTTGTTAGAATGTGTCATACTTCAAGCAGCAAGAGACTGCTCACTGTTCCCCCAACTGAAGTTAATTCCTCTCAACAGTCCTGTGTGGAACAGTCATGGATTTTAGTAACGGTTGCTAAAATCATTTTCCTCATACAAACAGAAAATCTTCATCTCTTTTCTGTTTCAGAGTAAATAGTACATACCAGCACTATTTTAAAATAACAAACTCTTGATTGAATAATAAAAACTACAGTTAAACACTAAAAAAAACTCTAAGCCATCTCCGTGGAGATGTTGCCTGTACAACGGCAAAGAGAATGATCTGGGGTAGGCGGAGGCCTAGGAGGGATCATGTGACCAGCTTTGCTGGCTCTTTGCCATTTCCTGTGGGGGAAGAGAATATCCCACAAGTAGGATGACGCCGTGGACCGGACACACCTATGTTGGAGAAATTATGTTTTCTTCTGTTAAGTGTGATCAGTCCACGGGGTCATCATTACTTCTGGGATACCAATACCAAAGCAAAAGTACACGGATGACGGGAGGGATAGGCAGGCTCTTATACAGAAGGAACCACTGCCTGAAGAACCTTTACTCCCAAAAATAGCCTCTGAGGAAAGCAAAGTGTTCAAATTGTAAAATTTGGGAAAAGTATGAAGCGAAGACCAAGTTGCAGCCTTGCAAATCTGTTCAACAGAGGCCTCATTCTTAAAGGCCCAAGTGGAAGCCACAGCTCTAGTAGAATGAGCTGTAATTTCTTTCAGGGAGCTGCTGTCCAGCAGATCTCATAGGCTAGAACGAATTATGCTACGAAGCCAAAAAAGAAAGAGAGGTAGCAGAAGCCTTTTGACCTCTCCTCTGACCAGAGTAAACGACAAACAGGGAAGACGTTTGTCAAAATTCCTTAGTTGCCTGTAAGTAAAACTTTAGGGCACGAACTACATCCAGATTGTGCAGAAGACGTTCCTTCTTCGAAGAAGGATTTGGACACAAAGAAGGAACAACAATCTCTTGATTGATATTCCTGTTAGTGACTACCTTAGGTAAGAACCCAGGTTTTAGTGCGCAGAGAACTACCTTATCCGAATGAAAAATCAAATAAGGAGAATCACAATGTAAGGCTGATAACTCAGAGACTCTTCGAGCCGAGGAAATAGCCATTAAAAATAGAACTTTCCAAGATAACAACTTTATGTCAATGGAATGGAGGGGTTCAAACGGAACACCCTGTAAAACGTTAAGAACAAAGGTTTAAACTCCATGGCGGAGCAACAGTTTTAAACACAGGCTTAATCCTGGCCAAAGCCTGACAAAAAGCCCTGAACGTCTGGCACTTCTGACAGACGTTTGTGTAAACAGAATGGACAGAGCTGAGATCTGTCCCTTTAATGAACTAGCAGATAAACCCTTTTCTAAACCTTCTTGTAGAAAAGACAATATCCTAGGAATCCTAACCTTACTCCAAGAGTAACCTTTGGATTCACACCAATATAGGTATTTACGCATATCTTATGGTAAATCTTTCTGGTAACAGGCTTCCTAGCCTGTATTAAGGTGTCAATAACTGACTCAGAAAACCCACGTCTTGATAAAATCAAACGTTCAATTTCCAAGCAGTCAGCTTCAGAGAAGTTAGATTTTGATGTTTGAAAGGGCCCTGTATCAGGAGGTCCTGTTCAGAGGTAGAGACCAAGGTGGACAGGAGACATGTCCACCAGGTCTCGCATTACCAAGTCCTGCGTGGCCACGCAGGCGCTATAAGAATCACTGATGCTCTCTCCTGTTTGATTCTGGCAATCAATCGAGGAAGCATCGGAAGGGTGGAAAACACATAAGCCATCCTGAAGTCCCAAGGTGCTGTCAGGGCATCTATTAGGACTGCTCCTGGATCCCTGGATCTGGACCCGTAACGAGGAAGCTTGGCGTTCTGTCGAGACGCCATGAGATCTATCTCTGGTTTGCCCCAACGTCGAAGTATTTGGGCAAAGACCTCCGGATGAAGTTCCCACTCCCCCGGATGAAAAGTCTGACGACTTAAGAAATCCGCCTCCCAGTTCTCCACTCCCGGGATGTGGATTGCTGACAGGTGGCAAGAGTGAGACTCTGCCCAGCGAATTATCTTTGATACTTCCATCATTGCTAGGGAGCTTCTTGTCCCTCCCTGATGGTTGATGTAAGCTACAGTCGTGATGTTGTCCGACTGAAACCTGATGAACCTCCGAGTTGTCAACTGGGGCCAAGCCAGGAGGGCATTGAGAACTGCTCTCAATTCCAGAATGTTTATTGGCAGGAGACTCTCCTCCTGACTCCATTGTCCCTGAGCCTTCAGAGAATTCCAGACGGCGCCCCAACCTAGAAGGCTGGCGTCTGTTGTTACAATTGTCCAGTCTGGTCTGCTGAATGGCATCCCCTGGACAGATGTGGCCGAGGAAAGCCACCATAGAAGAGAATTTCTGGTCTCTTGATCCAGATTCAGAGAAGGGGACAAGTCTTAGTAATCCCCATTCCACTGACTTAGCATGCATAGTTGCAGTGGTCTGAGGTGTAAGGCGCAAATGGTACTATGTCCAATGCGGCTACCATTAAGCCGATTACCCTCCATGCATTGAGCCACTGACGGGTGTTTTGAATGGAATGAAGGGTGCGGCAAGCACTTTGAAGTCTTGTTAACCTGTCCTCTGTCAGGTAAATCTTCATTTCTACAGAATCTATAAGAGTCCCCAGGAAGGGAACTCTTGTGAATCGGAACGAGTGAACTTTTCTTTTCGTTCACCTTCCATCCATGTGACCTTAGAAAAGCCAGTACTTAACTCTGTATGAGACTTGGCAGTTTGAAAGCTTGAAGCTTGTATCAGAATGCCGTCTAGGTACGGAGCTACCGAAATTCACCCGCGGTCTTAGTACCGCAAGAAGAGCACCTTGAACCTTTGTGAAGATTCTTGGAGCTGTAGCCAATCCGAATGGAAGAGCTACAAACTGTAATCGCCTGTCTAGAAGGCAAACCTTAGATACCGGTAATGATCTTTGTGGATCGGTATTGAAGGTAAGCATCCTTTAAATCCACTGTGGTCATGTATTGACCTTCTTGGATCATGGGTAAAATTGTCCGAATAAGTCTCCATTTTGAACGATGGAACTCTTAGGAATTTGTTTAGGATCTTTAAATCCTGGATTGGTCTGAAAGTTCCCTCTTTTTGGGATACCACAAACAGATTTGAGTAAAACCCTTGTCCCTGTTCCGATCGTGGAACTGGATGGATTACTCCATTAACAACAGCTCTTGTACGCAGCGTAGAAACGCTTCTTTCTTTGTTTGGTTTGTTGACAACCTTGACAGATGAAATCTCTCTCTTGGAGGAGAGTATTTGAAGTCCAGAAGGTATCCCCTGAGATATTATCTCTAGCGCCCAGGGATCCTGGACATCTCTTGCCCAAGCCTGGGCGAAGAGAGAAAGTCTGCCCCCCCACTAGATCCGATCCCGGATCGGGGGCCCCTCAATTCATGCTGTTTTTAGTGGCAGCAGCAGGTTTCCCTGGCCTGCTTGCCCTTGTTCCAGGACTGGTTAGGTCTCCAGCCTTGTCTGAAGCGAGCACCAGATCTTCTTGTTTTTGGAGCAGTGGAAGTTGATGCTGCTCCTGCTTTGAAATTTCCGAAAGGAACGAAAATTAGACTGTCTACGCCTTAGGTCTGGCTTTGTCTTGAGGCAGAGCCGTGGCCCCTTACCTCCCTGTAATGTCAGCGATAATTTCTTTCAAACCGGGCCCAAATAGGTCTGCCCTTTGAAAGGTATATTATGTAATTTGGACTTAGAAGTTACATCAGCTGACCAGGATTTTAGCCACAGTGCCCTGCGCGCCTGAATGGCGAATCCGGATTCTTAGCCGTAAGTTTAGTTAAATGTACTACGGCTTCCGAAATGAAAGAATTAGCTAGCTTAAGTATTCTAAGCCTGTCCGAAATGTCGTCCAGCGTAGCTGAACTAAGGTTCTCTTCCAGAGACTCAATCCAGATTGCCGCTGCAGCCGAGACCGGCGCAATGGCATGCAAGGGGTTGCAATATAAAACCTTGTTGAACAAACATTTTCTTAAGGTAACCCTCTAACTTTTTATCCATTGGATCTGAAAAGGCACAGCTATCCTCTACCGGGATAGTGGTACGCTTAGCTAAAGTAGAAACTGCTCCCCTCCACCTTAGGGACCGTTTGCCATAAGTCCGTGTGGCGGTGTCTATTGGAAACATCTTTCTAAATATCGGAGGGGGTGAGAACGGCACACCGGGTCTATCCCACTCCTTAGTAATATATTCAGTTAGTCTCTTAGGTATAGGAAAAACGTCAGTACTTGTTGGTACAGCAAAATATTTATCCAACCTACACATTTTCTCTGGTATTGCAACTGTGTTACAATCATTCAGAGCCGCTAACACCTCCCCTAGTAATACACAGAGGTTTTCCAGCTTAAATTTAAAATTTGAAATATCTGAATCCAATCTGTTTGGATCAGAACCGTCAGCCGCAGAATGAAGCTCTCCGTCCTCATGCTCTGCAAGTTGTGACGCAGTATCTGACATGGCCCTAGCATTATCAGCGCACTCTGTTCTCACCCCAGAGTGATCACGCTTGCCTCTTAGTTCTGGTAATTTAGCCAAAACTTCCGTCATAACAGTAGCCATATCTTGTAATGTTATTTGTAATGGCCGCCCAGATGTACTGGGTGCCACTATATCGCGCATCTCCCGGGCGGGAGATGCAGGTACTGTCACGTGAGGCGAGTTAGTCGGCATAACTCTCCCCTCGTTGTTTGGTGAAATTTGTTCAATTTGTACAGATTGACTTTTATTTAAAGTAGCATCAATACAGTTAGTACATAAATTTCTATTGGGCTCCACATTGGCGTTATTACAAATAGTACAGGTCTCATCCTCTGAATCAGACATGTTTAACACACTAGCAACTAAACTTGCAACTTGGAAATATTATTCAAATAAAATACAATGAAAAAGCGTACTGTGCCTAAGAAGCACAGAAGATATATAACAGTTGAAATCAATAAACTTTGCAAAACAAAACACAATTTTAGCAAAGGCTTGTTCCCATTAGCAAAGAATAACTAACCCTGATGGCATAAAAAAGTTAAAGAATAAACGTTTCTTTATCACAGTCAACTACAATCTCACAGCTCTGTTAGATTACTTCCCTCAAACAAGCTTTGAAGACCCCTGAGTTCTGTAGAGATAAACCGGAACATGCAGGAAAAAACAATGAGCTTCTGACTGAAATTTTTGATGCGTAGCAAAAGCGCCAAAAAAAAGGTCCCTCCCCCTCACACACAACAGTGAGAGAGATCAGTAAACTGTCATAATTAGATAAAGCAACTGCCAAGTGGAAAAATAGTGCCCAAACATTTTATTCACCCAGTACCTCAGAAAATGAAAACGATTTTACATTCCAGCAAAAACGTTTAACATAAATTAGTAAAAAACCAAATAGGCTAGAGATTATATACACAGTGTAATTCTAGTGATAGTACCATTCCCCAGAATACTCAAATGTAAAAAATACATACATGATATTATGTCGGTATGGCAGGATTTTTCTCATCAATTCCATTGTCAGAAAATAAAAACTGCTACATACCTCTTTGCAGATTAAACTGCCCGCTGTCCCCTGATCTGAAGTTTACCTCTCCTCAGATGGCCGAGAAACAGCAATATGATCTTAACTACTCCGGCTAAAATCATAGTAAAAAACTCTGGTAGATTCTTCTTCAAATTCTACCAGAGAAGGAATAACACACTCCGGTGCTATTAAAAAATAACAAACTTTTGATTGAAGAAATAAAACTAAATAAAATCACCATAGTCCCTCTCACACATCCTATCTAGTCGTTGGGTTGCTAGAGAATGACTGGGAGTGACGTAGAGGGGAGGAGCTATATGCAAGCTCTGCTGGGTGAATCTCTTGCACTTCCTGTTGGGGAGGAGTAATATCCCAGAAGTAATGATGACCCCTGGACTGATCACACTTAACAGAAGAAATATACTTACCAAAAGACACCCATCCACATATAGCAGATAGCCAAACCAGTACTAAAGCAGTTATTAGTAGACGTAATGGAAAATTGAGAGTATAATCGTCGATCTGGAAAAGGAGAGGTGAATCTCTAACGACCCGATAAACAGAGAACCTATGAAATAGATCCCCGTTAGGGAAATCATCATATTCAAATAAGTGATACTCCCTTCACGTCCCTCTGACATTCGCTGTACTCTGAGAGGAATCGGGCTTCAACAATGCTGAGAAGCGCATATCAACGTAGAAATCTTACTTACTTACTTACTTACTTCACCATCTCCATAGGAGGCAAAGTTTGGTGAGGGGGTGTATTTATAGGCATTTTGAGGTTTGGGAAACTTTGCCCCTCCTGGTAGGATTGTATATCCCATATGTCACTAGCTCATGGACTCTTGCCAATTACATGAAAGAAATTAAATATAGATTGTGATGTATAAACAATTGATTAGTAAATACATGAAAGAAATGAATTTTTTTGTAGCTAACATCCGGAAATGACGCAACTCGTATCATGGCAGACGCAACCTTGTGCAAGGAAACTTGGCGTCAACCAAGACGCCGGAAATGACAAATTTGCAATGCCGGAAATGACGAATTTGTGACAACGAACGTACCTTCACGCCCAAAAAATTATTGCGCCAAGAATGAAGCAATAAATATCAGCATTTTGCGAACTCGCAAACTTAATTTTTGCTCGCAAAAATTAAATGAAAAATAGTCAATTTAAAGAAAGACTATACCCCAGGTAAGAAAAAATAACTTCCTAAAAATGTTTTCCCAATTTTGAAACTGATAGCCTGCAAAAGGAAATATACATAAACCTGACTCATGGCAAATATAAGTACAATACATATATTTAGAACTTTATAATAAAACATAAAGTGTCAAACCATAGCTGAGAGTGTCTTAAGTAATGAAAACATACTTACTGAAAGACACCCATCCACATATAGCAGATAGCCAAACCAGTACTGAAACAGTTATCAGTAGAGGTAACTGAATATGGGAGTATATCGTCGATCCGAAAAGGGAGGTAGGAGATGAATCTCTACGACTGATAACAGAGAACCTTTGAAAAGATTTCTCGCGAGGAAAACCATAAAATCAATAGGTGATACTCTCTTCACAACCCTTTGACATTCACTGTACTCAGAGGAATAGGGCTTCAATATGCTGAGAAGCGCATATAACAGAAGAAAATCAAGCACAATCTTACTTCACCACCTCCATAGGGAGGCAAAGTTTGTAAAACTGAATTGTGGGTGTGGTGAGGGATGTATTTATAGGCATTTTGAGGATTGGGAAACTTTGCCCCTCCTGGTAGGATTGTATATCCCATACGTCACTAGCTCATGGACTCTTTCCAATTACATGAAAGAAATTAAATATAGATTGTGATGTATAAACAATTGATTAGTAAATATAATAATTCAGTAAATAGCTATAAACGTAAATAATAATAATAATAATAATAATGTTACATATACAGCCCGAAGATATATTACAATTCTTTTTTTTTTTCCTTTTCTTTAAGAACAAAAAGAATTGTATAATATTGAAAAGTATAACAAAGATTGAAAACATCACAAAAAAAAGTATACTTCTATTACGATCCTGACAAGTACAGCTGTATGTCAGTATTTTTAAATCTTATAATGTGTGATGCCAGCAAGTTTGATTCTAATGATGATGATGTCAGACATGATCGTTATGTCACTGCTGATGTATTGTATGACCTCATTAAAGGGACACTAAACCAAAATTTTGTCTTTAATGATTCAGATAGATCAGCAATTTTAAGCAATGTTCTAATTTACTCCTATTATACATTTTTATTTGTTCTCTTGCTATCTTTATTTAAAAAGCAGGGATTTAAAGCTTAGGAACCTGCCCATTTTAGGTTCAGCATCCTGGATAGTGCTTGCTTATTGGTAGCTACATGTATACATTTATACATCCATGCCACTATTATTTTCATAAATACATTTGCACATCCATGCTTGTATCAAGTTGCACAACTTTTGTATAAACACATTTTTGCACATTTTTGTTGCATAAACACTTTGCCATTTGTGTACCCACACCCACATGTGAATTCACCATTATAGTTTCTTATACCCTCATTGTCATTTGCACTTTGTGAGTGAGTTTTTTAGAACATTACTTCATCTTACCATTGTGTTTAAATATTTATCCTCTATTGGTACCTATATTTTTCACTTGCAACAAACCCTTCATTGTCATTAGCACTTTGTGACTCTATCTTACCATTGTTTTTAAGCATTTTAAGATCATCAAAAACCACAGGCAGACTCTTCAACTTTCTGCCTGAGGCTAAAATGGTACAACTCCGGTACCATTTGAAAATAATAAACTTTTGATTGAAGATAAACTACATTAATGCACCACATCTCTCTAGCTACTTCCCTTGTCGAGAGCTGCAAGAGAATGACTGGGAGGTGGCAGTTAGGGTAGGAGCTATATAGACAGCTCTGCTGTGGGTGATCCTCTTGCAGATTCCTGTTGGGAAGGAGAATATCCCACAAGTAATGGATGAATCCGTGGACTGGATACACCTTACAAGAGAAATGATAATAGGAGTAAATTAGAAAGTTGCTTAAAAGTGCTGCTCTATCTGAATCATGAAAGAAAAAAATGGGTTTAATGTCCCTTTAATGAGTAATGTGACCACAAATTTACAGGTGTAAATCATTTTGCTGTTTTTTTAAAGATAATATAAAAATAATGCCCAATCAGACACAATACATTTAATAGTTTTTCTCATTGTTATGTTATTGTTAAGTACCACCATATTCTGTAGCACTGAGAATAACTTACACGAAGTTAAACACATAATACAAATAGGTACACAAGGAGGACAGTTTACTGAGTAGAACGTCAGGGATGAATGAGGTGAGATATATTAGATATAGGGGTCGTGTTTCCTATGGTACCTGCTGGGATGGTTATACACACACAGCCACAGGTTTATATAAAATGGCAAGCCTTGGTAGATAGCACAGCCTTCAAACTAAAAGTAGGATCCTATACACTTTATCCTGACAGGTTCTTGCCAAGTGTTTAATTAGCCAACAGACACACTGCTCTCAAAGACACTCAATAAAACAGATACAAGTTAGTCCTGTTAGGGCCACACTTTCTACTTTATTCCAAAATGAATATAAATCAATGTGTTTTAATCAAGAATTAATTTGTATGATAATCTGTGATGTGCCCTTCTAATAAAATTCTGCAAACATCAAATGCAGAGGCCCAAATTCTTATTTCACCCTGAGATCAGGGATTGAAATGTTTATATAAAAAAAAGGAGGCAAATACAGTTTTTCTTTCTTTCATGTAATTGGCAAGAGTCCATGAGCTAGTGACGTATGTAATTTACATTCCTACCAGGAGGGACAAAGTTTCCCAAACCTCAAAATGCCTATAAATACACACCTCACCACACCCACAATTCAGTTTTACCAACTTTGCCTCCTATGGAGGTGGTGAAGTAAGTTTGTGCTAAGATTTCTACGTTGATATGCGCTTCTCAGCATTGTTGAAGCCTGATTCCTCTCAGAGTACAGTGAATATCAGAGGGATGTGAAGGGAGTATCACCTATTGAATACAATGATTTCCCTAACGGGGATCTATTTCATAGGTTCTCTGTTATCGGTCGTAGAGATTCATCTCCTACCTCCCTTTTCAGATCGACAATATACTCTTATATTCAATTACCTCTACTGATAACCGTTTCAGTACTGGTTTGGCTATCTGCTATATGTGGATGGGTGTCTTCAGGTAAGTATGTTTTTATTACTTAAGACACTCTCAGCTATGGTTTGGCACTTTATGTATTTTATAAAGTTCTAAATATATGTATTGTACTTCTATTTGTCATGATTCAGGTTTTCAGTATATTTCCTTTTGCAGACTTTCAGTTTCATATCTTGGAAATGTTTTTTTTTAGAAAAAATGTATTTCTTACCTGGGGTATAGTCTCTTTTTCAAATTGACTGTTTTTAAATTCGTGGGGCAGAATTAGGCTCGCAAGGGCGCAAAATGCCAAAGTATATTGAGACATTCTTGGCGCAAGGATTTTTTTGGCGCGAAGTTAGGTTCGTTGACGCAAATGCGTAATTTCCGGCGTCTTAGTCGACGTTCGAGTCCTTCACAAGGTTGCGTCTTCTGTGACGCAAGTGTGTCACTTCTGTGCGTTTTCGGCGCAAAAAAAATATTTTTTCGGTTTGTGTGTGTCATACTTGGCGCCATATATTTCATTATTTAAGACCCCATTCCTATATGCCTCTTTTCTCTATCAGAGGGTTATGCTGTTTGCATTTTTTTCCCATTCCTGAAACTCCCATATAAGGAAATTGATCATTTTGCTTATATGTTGTATGTTTCTCTTACATTTGCAAGATGTCTCAATCTGATCCTGCTCAGAAATCACTGTTTGGAACCCTGCTGCCTGTTAACAGTTCTACCAAAGCTAAGTGCATTTGTTGTAAACTTGTGGAGGTTATATCTCCAGCTGTGGTTTGTAATAGTTGTCATGATAAACTTTTACATGCAGAGAATGTATCCATCAGTAGCAGTTCATTACCTGTCGCTGTTCCCTCAACATCTAATGCACAAGATATACCTGTAAATTTAAAGGAATTTATTTCTGATTCTATTCAGAAGGCTTTATCTGCATTCCGCCTTTTAATAAACGTAAAAGGTCCTTTTACAACTTCTCATAAGGTTGATGAAATTTCAAATGACCGGCAACATGCTGAATTATCCTGCTCTGATGAGGATCTATCTG
Source organism: Bombina bombina (assembly GCF_027579735.1). Classification (NCBI taxonomy): domain Eukaryota; kingdom Metazoa; phylum Chordata; class Amphibia; order Anura; family Bombinatoridae; genus Bombina; species Bombina bombina. Next base: position 1,146,314,146 of record NC_069504.1, read on the forward strand.
GTTCAGAAGATCCTACCTCAGATATTGACACTGACAAACCTTCTTATTTATTTAAAATGGAGTATATTTGTTCTTTGTTAAAAGAAGTATTGATTACATTGGATATGGAGGAAACTAGTCCTCTGATATTAAAACTAGTAAACGTTTAAATTCTGTTTATAAACCTCCCGTGGTTATTCCAGAGGTTTTTCCAGTTCCTGATGCTATTTCTGATATGATTTCTAAGGAATGGAATAGGCCTGGTACTACTTTTATTCCTTCTTCAAGGTTTAAAAAAAATGTATCCTTTGACAGCAGTTACTTTAGAGTTTTGGGAAAAGATCCCCAAAGTTGATGGGGCTCTCTCTACTCTTGCTAAACGTACAACTATTCCTATGGAAGATAGTACTTCTTTTAAAGATCCTTTAGATAGGAAACTTGAATCTTATCTAAGGAAAGCCTATTTATATTCAGGTCATCTTCTCAGGCATGCAATTTCTTTGGCTGATGTTGCAGCTGCTTCAACTTTTTGGTTGGAAACTTTAGCGCAACAAGTATTGGATCCTGATTTGTCTAGCACTGTTAACTTGAATCAACATGCTAATAATTTTATTTGTGATGCCATTTTTTACATCATCAAAATTGATGTTTAATCTATGTCTTTAGCCATTTTAGCTAGAAGAGCTTTGTGGCTTAAATCTTGGAATGCTGACAGGACTTCTAAGTCCAGATTGCCATCTCTTTCTTTCCAAGATAATAAGTTGTTTGGTTCTCAGTTGGATTCAATAATTTCAACTGTCACTGGGGGAAGGGAGTTTTTTGCCTCAGGATAAAAGACCTAAGGGTAAATCTAAAGTTTCTAACCGTTTTCGTTCCTTAAGACAAAATAAGTACCAGAAAAAGTAATCGTTCCCCCAAGGAATCTGTTTCCAATTGGAAACCTTCCTCAAATTGGAATAAATCCAAGCCATTTAAGAGATCAAAGCCAGCCCCCAAGTCTGCATGAAGGTGTGGCACTCATTCCAGCTCAGCTGGTAGGGGGAAGATTAGGATTTTTCAAAGATGTTTGGACCAATTTGGTTCAAAATCAATGGATTCAGAGTATTGTCTCTCAGGGGTACAGAATAGGATTCAAAGTAAGACCGCCTGTGAGAAGATTTTTTCTCTCATGAATCCCAGCAAACCCAGTAAAGGCTCAGGCTTTCCTGAAGTGTGTTTCAGACCTGGAGTTATCAGGGGTAATCATGCCAGTTCCGTTTCAGGAACAGGGACTGGGGTTTTATTCAAATCTATTCATTGTCCCAAAGAAAGAAAATTCATTCAGACCAGTTTTGGATCTAAAAATTTTGAATCGATATGTGAGAGTACCAACTTTAAAAATGGTGACTATAAGGACTATTCTGCCTTTTGTTCAGCAAGGGCATTATATGTCCACAATAGACTTACAGGATGCATATCTTCATATTCGAATTCATCCAGATCACTATCAGTTTCTGAGATTCTCTTTTCTAGACAAGCATTACCAATTTGTTGCTCTTTGTAGCGACAGCTCCAATAATCTTTTCAAAGGTTCTAGGTGTCCTACTCTCTAATCAAAGAGCGGGTATTACAGTATTTCCTTATTTGGACGATATATTGGTACTCGCTCAGTCTTTACGTTCTGCAGAATCTCACACAAATCAACTAGTGTTGTTTCTTCGAAGACCTTGTTGGAGGATCAATTTACCAAAAAGTTCTTTGATTCCTCAGACAAGGGTAACCTTTTTAGGTTTTCAGATAGATTCAGTGTCCATGACTTTGTCTCTAACAGACAAGAGACGTTTGAAATTGGTTGCAGCCTGTCGGAACCTTCAGTCTCAGTCATTCCCTTCAGTAGCTATGTGCATGGAAGTTTTAGGTCTCATGACTGCAGCATTGAACGCGATCCCCTTTGCTCGTTTTCATATGAGACCTCTCCAGCTTTGTATGCTGAACCAATGGTGCAGGGATTATACAAGGATATCACAATTAATATTCTTAAATCACAATGCTCGACTATCTCTGACTTGGTGGTTAAATCACCATAGTATTGTACTAGGGGCCTCTTTCGTTCGTCCAACCTGGACTGTGATCACAACAGATGCGAGTCTTTCAGGTTGGGGAGCTGTTTGAGGATCTCTGACAGCACAAGGGGTTTGGAAATCTCAAGAGGCGAGATTACCAATCAATATTTTGGAACTCTATGCGATTCTCAGTGCTCTTCAGTTTTGTCAAACTTTACATCCGGGAGAGTGGTCTCTCCACCCAGATGTGTTTTCTCAACTTGTTCAGATGTGGGGTCTTCCAGAAATAGATCTGATGGCATCTCATCTAAACAAGAAACTTCCCAGGTACCTGTCCAGGTCCAGGGATCCTCAGGTGGAAGCAGTGGATGCGTTGACACTTCCTTGGTGTTATCAACCTGCTTATATTTTCCCGCCTCTAGTTCTTCTTCCAAGAGTGATCTCCAAAATCATCATGGAGCAATCGTTTGTGCTGCTGATGGTTACAGCATGGCCTCACAGGTTTTGATATGTGGATCTTGTTCAGATGTCCAGTTGCAAACCTTGGCTACTTCCATTAAGGTCGGACCTTCTATCTCAAGGTCCGTTTTTTCCATCAGGATCTCAAATCATTAAATTTTAAGGTATGGAAATTGAACGCTTAGTGCTTAGTCATAGAGGTTTTTCTGACTCAGTGAATAATACTATGTTGCAGGCTCGTAAATGTGTTTCTAGAAAGATTTATTATCGAGTTTGGAAGACTTACATTTCATGGTGTTCCGCTCATAAATTTTCTTGGCATTATTTTAGAATTACTAGAATTTTACAGTTTCTTCAGGATGGTTTGGATAAAGGTTTGTCTGCAAGTTCCTTGAAAGGACAAATCTCTGCTCTTTCTGTCTTATTTCACAGAAAGATTGCTAAACTTCCTGATATTCATTGTTTTGTGAAGGCTTTGGTTCATATCAAGCCTGTCATTAAATCAATCTCTCCTCCTTGGAGTTTTAATTTGGTTTTGAAGGCTTTACAGGCTCCTCCGTATGAGCCTATGCATTCTTTGGACATTAAAATACTTTCTTGGAAAGTGTTGTTTCTTTTGGCCATCTCTTCTGCTAGAAGAGTTTCTGAATTATTCGCTCTCTCTTGTGAATCTCTTTTTCTGATTTTTCATCAGGATAAAGGCAGTTTTGCGGACTTCATTTAAATTCTTACCTAAGGTTGTGAATTCTAACAACATTAATAGAGAAATTGTTATCCCTTCCTGGTGTCCTAATCCTAAGAGTTCTTTGGAGAGATCTTTACATTCTTTGGATGTGGTGAGAGCTCTGAAATATTATGTTGAAGCTACTAAAGATTTCAGGAAGACAGCTAGTCTATTTATCTTTTCTGGTTCCGGAAAGGTCAGAAGGCTTCTGCTGTTTCCTTGGCTTCGTGGTTAAAGCTTTTGATTCATCAAGCTTATTTGGAGTTGGGTCAAGCCCCGCCTTAGAGAATTACAGCTCATTCTACTAGATCAGTCTCTACTTCCTTAAGAATGAAGCTTCAGTTGATCACATTTGCAAAGCTGCAACTTGGGCTTCTTTGCATACATTTACTAAATTCTACCATTTTTTATGTATTTGCTTCTTCGGAAGGAGTTTTTGGTAGAAAAGTTCTTCAGGCAGCGGTTTCAGTTTGATTCTTCTGCTTCTAATTTAAGTTTTTTCCTTTCATTTATGAGAATAAACTTATATATTGGGTTGTGGATTATTATTTTTTTTCAGCGGAAATTACTGTTTTTATTTTTATCCCTCCCTCTCTAGTGACTCTTGCGTGGAGTTCCACATCTTGGGTATTGCTATCCCATACGTCACTAGCTCATGGACTCTTGCCAATTACATGAAAGAAAACATAATTTATGTAAGAACTTACCTGATAAATTAATTTCTTTCATATTGGCAAGAGTCCATGAGGCCCACCCCTTTTTTATAATGGTTATGATATTTTTGTACAAAGCACAATTATTTCCAAATTCCTTTGTTGATGCATTTTCCATCTTTCTTTATCACCCCACTACTTGGCTATTGGTTAAACTGAATTGTGGGTGTGGTGAGGGGTGTATTTATAGGCATTTTGAGGTTTTGGAAACTTTGCCCCTCCAGGTAGGATTGTATAACCCATACGTCACTAGCTCATGGACTGTTGCCAATATGAAGGAAATGAATTTATTAGGTAAGTTCTTACATAAATTATGTTTTTCTAACAAAACTATTCTCAGTGATGACTTCCTTGGAAGAGATTAAACACTCGCAACATCCCTCATTCACAGTTTCATCTACAAAGAGACACATAGAAACATAATTTATGTAAGAACTTACCTGATAAATTAATTTCTTTCATATTGGCAAGAGTCCATGAGCTAGTGACGTATGGGATATACGATCCTACCAGGAGGGGCAAAGTTTCACAAACCTCAAAATGCCTATAAATACACCCCTCCCCACACCCACAATTCAGTTTAACGAATAGCCAAGTAGTGGGGTGATAAAATAAGGAGTAAAAAAAGAATACAAAAAGAGGAACTGGAATAAAAATTGTGCTTTTACAAAAATCATAACCACCAAAAAGAGGGCGGGCCTCATGGACTCTTGCCAATATGAAAAATGAATTTATCAGTTAAGTTCTTACATAAATTAGGTTTTCTTTCATGTAATTGGCAAGAGTCCATGAGCTAGTGACGTATGGGATAGAAATACCCAAGATGTGGAAGACCACAGAAGAGTCACTAGAAAGGGAGGGATAAAATAAAAACAGCTATTTCCGCTCAAAAAAATTAAATCCACCAAAAAATAAGATTTTTCTCATAAATTTCAAGAAAAAAACTTAAAGGGACACTGAATTAAAATTTTTACTCCTATTATCGATTTTTCTTCATTCTCTTGCTATCTTTATTTGAAAAAGAAGGCATCTAAGCTTTTTTCTTGGTTCAGAATCATGGACAGCACTTTTTATTCAAAACAGCACAAAAGATGAGGTGCGCTCGTATCCACTGGTGTCAATGAAGGAAAGCTTTATTGTAGAATTCTTAAAACCTCATTAGCAAAGGAAGGAAAACAAACAATGTTCAAGTGGCAATGTGAGTGGTGAGAACTCCACTCCGAGGACTGTTTGCTGACGCGTTTCAGCTCAAAAGGCTGTAATCGTAGCTACAGTCTCAGATTCCCATTAGCCATTTATGCTCATTGGGGCATACTGATTAGATTGGCCTTTTGATAAAGCCGGAAACCCGGCGAAACATGTCAAGGGAGGAGAGCGAGCTAATGGGAGCTCTGTTGATTTTTTAAAATTCAAACTTGCTGGCAGTTGAATATATGAGATAATTGAGTACTAGGGCACTAGTAGAACCAATGCACCGAGTTAATAGCAGATAATTAAACCGCACTCAGTATAGAGTATTTACCAATGTGACACGTAGCATTAAGCAGAAGCACAGAACTCGGTATAGACCTATAAGTGCATAAGATATACCTTTATGGCTTATAACTACCAATTTTAAATGCTATGGAACCTTTTGGGAATCACTTTAACCCTTGTACCTTAGTTTTCCGCTTTAACTGAATGCGATGTTAATTACCATCAGCATATTTAAAGTGTTCTAATACCAGTACTGCAGTTGCTATAGTAACATTTAGCTATTACTTCTGAATTTTTAATGTGTAGTACATTGTATATGAACCATTTGAATAGCACTACTATACTGCGGTTAACTCAGGACGCTCACAATTACTATAAGTATATTTAGAGGGGTGTATTAGCACTAGTGTCGCAATATTAATATTCAGTTAATACTCAACAATAACGTTGTGGCACAGTGTATACTAATCATTTGAACAACGGCACTATACTGGGGTGAACCTAATGTGCTATAAGTACAACTTCAAATGACATATTAGCACCGCAATTGCTACAATACTATAAGATTTACACTCTTAACCCCTTAATGACCACTGCACTTTTCCATTTTCTGTCCGTTTGGGACCAAGGCTATTTTTACATTTTTGCGGTGTTTGTGTTTAGCTGTAATTTTCATCTTACTCATTTACTGTACCCACACATATTATATACCGTTTTTCTCGCCATTAAATGGACTTTCTAAAGATACGATTATTTTCATCATATCTTATAATTTACTATAAAAAAAATTATAAAATATGAGGAAAAAATTGAAGAAAAACACACTTTTTCTAACTTTGACCCCCAAAATCTGTTACACATCTACAACCACCAAAAAACACCCGTGCTAAATAGTTTCTAAATTTTGTCCTGAGTTTAGAAATACCCAATGTTTACATGTTCTTTGCTTTTTTTGTAAGTTATAGGGCCATAAATACAAGTAGCACTTTGCTATTTCCAAACCATTATTTTTCAAAATTAGCGCTAGTTACATTAGAACACTAATATCTTTCAGGAATCTCTGAATATCCATTGACATGTATATAATTTTTTTTAGTAGACATCCCAAAGTATTGATCTAGGCCCATTTTGGTATATTTCATGCCACCATTTCACCGCCAAATGCGATTAAATACAAAAAATCGTTCACTTTTTTACAAATTTTTTCACAAACTTTTGGTTTCTCACTGAAATTATTTACAAACAGCTTGTGCAATTATGGCTTAAATGGTTGTAAATTCTTCTCTGGGATCCCCTTTGTTCAGAAATAGCAGACATATATGGCTTTGGCGTTGCTTTTTAGTAATTAGAAGGCTGCTAAATGCCACTGCGCACTACACGTGTATTATGCCCAGCAGTGAAGGGGTTAATTATGGAGCATGTAGGGAGCTTCTAGGGTTAATTTTAGCTTTAGTGTAGTGTAGTAGACAACCCCAAGTATTAATCTAGGCCCATTTTGGTATATTTCATGCCACCATTTCACCGCCAAATGCGATCAAATTAAAAAAAACGTTACATTTTTCACAATTTTAGGTTTCTCACTGAAATCATTTACAAACAGCTTGTGCAATTATGGCACAAATGGTTGTAAATGCTTCTCTGGGATCCCCTTTGTTCTGAAATAGCAGACATATATGGCTTTGGCGTTGCTTTTTGGTAATTAGAAGGCCGCCAAATGCCGCTGCATTTCACACGTGTATTATGGCTAGCAGTGAAGGGGTTAATTATGTAGCTTGTAGGGAGCTTGCAGGGTTAATTTTAGCTTTAGTGTAGAGCTCAGCCTCCCACCTGAAACATGAGACTCCCTGATCTCTCCCAAACAGCTCTCTTCCCTCCCCCACCCCCCAATTGTCCCCGCCATCTTAAGTACTGGCAGAAACTCTGCCAGTACTAAAATAAAAGCTATATTTGGGGGGGGGTTTTTGTTTTTTTTTTAGCATATTTACATATGCTGCTGTGTAGGATCCCCCCTTAGCCCCCAGCCTTACTGATCCCCCACCAAAGAGCTCTCTAACCCTCCCCCTCTGCCTTAATGGGCGCCATCTTGGGTACTGCCAGTACCCAGTTTAGTGAAAAAATGTGCCTTTTTTTAAAAAAAAAAACCTTTTCTGCAGTGTAGCTTCCCCCCCCCCAAGATCAACCCCCCACCCCTTCCACATCTCTTAGCTGTTATTTACAGCTTTAAAAAGGTTATTTGATGTACTTTTTAAACTTTATTTTTCTGTAGTGTAGCGGTTCCCTCCCACTCCCGCCCCGTGCACGCGCCCGCCCGCCGCCCCCCGTGCACGTGCGCGCTCCCGCCCCTCCCGCCCCCGATCCCGCCCCCCTCCACTCCACTGGGCACATCGATGGCCGCCCACCCGCCTCCCAGACTTGCTCCCACCCACCAACGATACCGGCCACCGATGTCCGGTGCAGAGAGGGCCACAGAGTGGCTCTCTCTGCATCGGATGGCCAAGGGGGGTTATTGCAGGATGCCTCCATATCGAGGCATCACTGCAATAACCGGAAAGCAGCTGGAAGCGAGCAGGATCGCTTCCAGCTGCTTTCCAGACCAAGGACGTCATTAAGTGTATTTTTTTTGAGGACGTGTGGCGTACGTCCTTGGTCCTTAAGGGGTTAATATTGGGTGTGTGATATACAGTATATCTATTTTCTGAACCGTGTTACTATAATATACAATATATACGAGTCTGGTTTAATTTATAACTGCTTGATAATAAAGTGATCAGTGGAAATAACTGCTTGATAATATAGTGATCAGTGGAAATAACTGCTTGATAATATAGTGATCAGTGCAAATAACTGCTTGATAATATAGTGATCAGTACAAATAACTGCTTGATAATATAGTGATCAGTACAAATAACTGCTTGATAATATAGTGATCAGTGGAAATAACTGCTTGATAATATAGTGATCAGTGGAAATAACTGCTTGATAATAAAGTGATCAGTGCAAATAACTGCTTGATAATATAGTGATCAGTGCATATAACTGCTTGATAATATAGTGATCAGTGCAAATAACTGCTTGATAATATAGTGATCAGTGGAAATAACTGCTTGATAATATAGTGATCAGTGCAAATAACTGCTTGATAATATAGTGATCAGTACAAATAACTGCTTGATAATATAGTGATCAGTGGAAATAACTGCTTGATAATATAGTGATCAGTGGAAATAACTGCTTGATAATATAGTGATCAGTGCAAAATAGTGATCAGTGCAAATAACTGCTTGATAATATAGTGATCAGTACAAATAACTGCTTTATAATATAGTGATCAGTGCAAATAACTGCTTGATAATATAGTGATCAGTATAAATAACTGCTTTATAATAAAGTGATCAGTGCAAATAACTGCTTGATAATATAGTGATCAGTGCAAATAACTGCTTGATAATATAGTGATCAGTACAAATAACTGCTTGATAATATAGTGATCAGTATAAACAGCTGCTTGATAATATAGTGATCAGTATAAATAACTGCTTGATAATATAGTGATCAGTACAAATAACTGCTTGATAATATAGTGATCAGTGCAAAATAGTGATCAGTGCAAATAACTGCTTGATAATATAGTGATCAGTACAAATAACTGCTTTATAATATAGTGATCAGTGCAAATAACTGCTTGATAATATAGTGATCAGTATAAATAACTGCTTTATAATAAAGTGATCAGTGCAAATAACTGCTTGATAATATAGTGATCAGTGCAAATAACTGCTTGATAATATAGTGATCAGTACAAATAACTGCTTGATAATATAGTGATCAGTATAAACAGCTGCTTGATAATATAGTGATCAGTATAAATAACTGCTTGATAATATAGTGATCAGTGCAAATAACTGCTTGATAATAAAGTGATCAGTGCAAATAACTGCTTGATAATATAGTGATCAGTGCAAATAACTGCTTCATAATATAGTGATCAGTACAAATAACTGCTTGATAATAAAGTGATCAGTGCAAATAACTGCTTGATAGTATAGTGATCAGTACAAATAACTGCTTGATAATAAAGTGATCAGTGCAAATAACTGCTTGATAATATAGTGATCAGTATAAACAGCTGCTTGATAATATAGTGATCAGTGCAAATAACTGCTTGATAATATAGTGATCAGTACAAATAACTGCTTGATAATATAGTGATCAGTACAAATAACTGCTTGATAATATAGTGATCAGTACAAATAACTGCTTGATAATATAGTGATCAGTATAAACAGCTGCTTGATAATATAGTGATCAGTATAAATAACTGCTTGATAATATAGTGATCAGTGCAAATAACTGCTTGATAATATAGTGATCAGTACAAATAACTGCTTGATAATATAGTGATCAGTATAAACAGCTGCTTGATAATATAGTGATCAGTATAAATAACTGCTTGATAATATAGTGATCAGTGCAAATAACTGCTTGATAATATAGTGATCAGTGCAAATAACTGCTTGATAATATAGTGATCAGTACAAAAAACTGCTTGATAATATAGTGATCAGTACAAATAACTGCTTGATAATAGTGATCAGTACAAATAACTGCTTGATAATATAGTGATCAGTGCAAATAACTGCTTGATAATATAGTGATCAGTACAAATAACTGCTTGATAATATAGTGATCAGTACAAATAACTGCTTGATAATAGTGATCAGTACAAATAACTGCTTGATAATATAGTGATCAGTACAAATAACTGCTTGATAATATAGTGATCAGTACAAATAACTGCTTGATAATATAGTGATCAGTATAAATAACTGCTTGATAATATAGTGATCAGTACAAATAACTGCTTGATAATATAGTGATCAGTACAAATAACTGCTTGATAATATAGTGATCAGTGCAAATAACTGCTTGATAATATAGTGATCAGTATAAATAACTGCTTGATAATATAGTGATCAGTACAAATAACTGCTTGATAATATAGTGATCAGTATAAATAACTGCTTGATAATATAGTGATCAGTACAAATAACTACTTGATAATCTAGTGATCAGTACAAATAACTGCTTGATAATATAGTGATCAGTACAAATAACTACTTGATAATCTAGTGATCAGTGCAAATAACTGCTTGATAATATAGTGATCAGTGCAAATAACTGCTTGATAATATAGTGATCAGTATAAACAGCTGCTTGATAATATAGTGATCAGTACAAATAACTGCTTGATAATATAGTGATCAGTATAAACAGCTGCTTGATAATATAGTGATCAGTATAAACAGCTGCTTGATAATATAGTGATCAGTACAAATAACTGCTTGATAATATAGTGATCAGTGCAAATAACTGCTTGATAATATAGTGATCAGTGCAAATAACTGCTTGATAATATAGTGATCAGTACAAATAACTGCTTGATAATATAGTGATCAGTATAAACAGCTGCTTGATAATATAGTGATCAGTGCAAATAACTGCTTGATAATAGTGATCAGTACAAATAACTGCTTGATAATATAGTGATCAGTGCAAATAACTGCTTGATAATAGTGATCAGTACAAATAACTGCTTGATAATATAGTGATCAGTGCAAATAACTGCTTGATAATATAGTGATCAGTACAAATAACTGCTTGATAATATAGTGATCAGTACAAATAACTGCTTGATAATAGTGATCAGTACAAATAACTGCTTGATAATATAGTGATCAGTACAAATAACTGCTTGATAATATAGTGATCAGTATAAATAACTGCTTGATAATATAGTGATCAGTACAAATAACTGCTTGATAATATAGTGATCAGTATAAATAACTGCTTGATAATATAGTGATCAGTACAAATAACTGCTTGATAATATAGTGATCAGTGCAAATAACTGCTTGATAATATAGTGATCAGTATAAATAACTGCTTGATAATATAGTGATCAGTACAAATAACTGCTTGATAATATAGTGATCAGTATAAATAACTGCTTGATAATATAGTGATCAGTACAAATAACTACTTGATAATCTAGTGATCAGTACAAATAACTGCTTGATAATATAGTGATCAGTGCAAATAACTGCTTGATAATATAGTGATCAGTGCAAATAACTGCTTGATAATATAGTGATCAGTATAAACAGCTGCTTGATAATATAGTGATCAGTATAAATAACTGCTTGATAATATAGTGATCAGTGCAAATAACTGCTTGATAATATAGTGATCAGTGCAAATAACTGCTTGATAATATAGTGATCAGTATAAATAACTGCTTGATAATATAGTGATCAGTGCAAATTTCCTGTACTATAAACAGAAGTTTATAAAAAAAAAACTTTTCCCGAAGTGGAGCTCTAGACACACCCACTATTGCAAATGTTGCAACAATTTGAATCGCAACTATGTTTATAACAATAGCTCACATTGTCAAAAAAATGAAATTTTAAATACAATATCAGCTGAATGGCAAAAAAGCTTCAACATAAAATGGTTACTTAAATTAGACCGTTGCAAAAAAGCACAAAATTCACTGACAGGGAGCACTGATAAATACTCAGATGTACAGAGCCTAAGTAGAAACACGGGTATAAACAAATGAATAAATAAAAATGTACAATCATCATAATAAATCTAGACCTACATACTGAGGAAGTATACATTTGACACAAAGTGGCAATGCCAATGGGGATATTTCACATTGACAAATAAAGAGTATATAACAGTGGATGTTCTAATAAGGCACATACCAGTAAACATATGTATACATCAAGGGTAATTGCCTCAGAGAGTTAGAAATGCCAAACTCCTACTAAAGAGTGTCTATATATGAATGATCTCACAGAAACGATTTTAAAAAACAAATGATTCAGTGTGTGCGTATGTACTTTATTTACAATAAAATTGAAAACAGGATGATAAATTAAAAAAAGAGGATAATAAAATTGGATACACAGACCCAGGACCTCTACTCCCAGAAATTAATAAGATCATATTCTGAGCTCAGTAAATTTGGTACTCTGGTCCTGAGTCTGTGCATCCAATAAACCTCCCTCTTGGCCAGTAACTTATCTCTATTCCCTCCTCTCTCCTTACATTTGACCATTTCAATAATAGTCCACCTCAAAGAGTTAGCACTTTTGTTGTGTACCTGCTTGAAGTGCTGTACTAGCGGTGTGGTCAGTTTGCCAGCTTTTATAATGGAAATGTGCTCCCTGATTCTGTCTCGGGTCTCCCCCGTTGTGAGACCTGTGTATTGAATTCCCCAATCAATACAGGTGAGCAAATAAACAACATAACCTGTTCTACAGTTTAGACATGATAAATGTTTAAATTTTTCACCAGTAACAGTGCTTACAAAGCCCTCTCCTTGTTGTAAATATTTGCACGCTATGCATTGCGAATAACTACATTTGTACCTTTGAATCTTAACCAGGATGAGTTATCAGTGTATTCTGGCCTAAGCTGTGTTGGTGCTAATATGTTACCAAGACTCGTTCCTCTCCTGAACGCATATCTGCAACCCTTAGCTATCACCTCTACCAAACCATCGTCATCCTTCAACATATGAAAGTGTTTCCTAATGATGTTACAGACTTGATTTAACTGACTGCTATATTGTGTTATGAAGGATACTCCTTCAAATGTCGGTTTATCCCTTTTCTTTGCTTTTAGGAATTCTTTCCTATCAATAGCAGATATGCGTATTCTGGAGGCTCTGATTTCAATTCTTTTGTAGCCCCTTTCACAAAATCTCTCCTCCAACTCCAGAGATTGCTTCTCAAATTTGTCATCCATGGTGCAATTTCTTCTGAGCCTGATAAATTGTCCCTTTAGAACAGACTTAAAAACATGCTTTGGATGACCACTCCATCATCCACCAATCAGCAAAAGCAACCCAGGTTGTTCACCAAAAATGGGCCGGCATCTAAACTTGCATTCTTGCATTTCAAATAAAGATACCAAGAATAAAGAAAATTTGATAATAGGAGTAAATTAGAAAGTTTCTTAAAATGTCATGTTCTATCTGAATCACAAAAGGAAACATTTGGGTTCAGCGTCCCTTTAAATCATAAGCAGAAGAATCAAACTGAAACAGCTGCCTGAAGAACTTTTCTACCAAAGACTGCTTCAGAAGAAGCAAATGCATCAAAATGGTAAAATTTAGTAAATGTATGCAAAGAAGACCAAGTTGCTGCTTTGCAAATCTGATCAACTGAAGCTTCATTCTTAAAAGCCCGAGAAGTGGCGACTGATCTAGTAGAATGAGCTGTAATTCTCTGAGACGGAGACTGTCCCGTCTCCAAATAAGCCTTGCGAATCAAAGGTTTTAACCAAGATGCCAAAGAAATGGCAGAGGCTTTCTGACCTTTCCTAGGACCAGAAAAAAAAACAAATAGACTAGAAGTCTTCCTGAAAACCTAAGTAGCTTCGACATAATATTTCAAAGCAGTTACAACATCCAAAGAATGTTAAGATCTTTCAAGAGTATTCATAGGATTAGGACACAAGGAAGGAACAACAATTTCCCTACTAATGTTGTTAGAATTCACAACCTTAGGAAGAAATTTAAACGAAGTCCGCAAAACAGCCGTATACTGATGGAAAATCAGAAAAGGAGACTGACGAGAGAGCAGACAATTCAGAAACTCTACTAGCTGAAGAGATAGCCAAAAGAAACAACACTTTCCAAGAAAGTAGTTTAATATCCAAAGAATGCATAGGCTCAAAAGGAGGAGCCTGCAAAGCCTTCAAAACCAAAGACTCCAAGGAGGAGAAATTGATTTAATGACAGGCTTGATACGAACCAAAGCCTTCACAAAACAGTGAATAACAGGAAGTTTAGCAATCTTTCTATGAAATAAAACAGAAAGAGCAGAGATTTGTCCCTTCAAAGTATTTGCAGACAAACCCTTATCCGAACCATCCTGAAGAAACTGTAAAATTCTAAGAATTCTAAAAGAATGCCAAGAGAATCTATGAGAAAAACACCATGAAATATAGGTTTTCCAAACCCGATAATAAATCTTCCTTGAAACAGACTTACGAGCCTGTAGCATAGTATTAATCACTGAGTCAGAGAAACCACTATGACTAAGCACTAAGAGTTCAATTTCCATACCTTCAAATTTAGCAATTTGAGATCCTGATGGAAAAACAGCCCTTGAGACAGAAGGTCTGGCCTTAAAGGAAGTGGCCAAGGTTGGCAACTGGACATCCAGACAAGATCTGCATACCAGAACCTGTGAGGCCATGCTGGTGCTATTAGAAACACATGCAATTGTTCCATTATGATCGTGGAGGAGATCACCCTTGGAAGAAGAACTAGAGGCAGAAAAATGTAAGCAGGTTGGTAAAGCCAAGGGACTGCTAATGCATCCACCATCTCCGCCTGAGGATCCCTGGACCTGGAAAAGGTATTTGGGAAGCTTCTTGTTTAGATGGGAACCCATCAGATCTATTTCAGGAAGACCCCACATCTGTACAATCTGACAAAATACATCTGGATGGAGAGACCACTCCCCTGGATATAAAGACTGACGACTGAGATAATCCGCTTCCCAATTGTCTACACCTGGGATATGTATCGCTGAAATTAGACAAGAATTGGATTCCGCCCAATACAGATACTTCTTTCATCGCTAAAGGACTGCGAGTCCCCCCTGATTGACATATGCCACAGTTGTGATATTGTCTGTCTGAAAACGAATTAATGATTCTCTCTTTAATAGAGGCCAAGCCTGAAGAGCCCTGAAAATAGCACAGAGTTCTAAAATATTGATTGGTAACCTCGCCTCTTGAGGATTCCAAACTCCTTGTGCTATCAGAGACCCCCAGACAGCTCCCCAACCTGTGAGACTAGCATCTTTGAACCTTTGAAAAGATCCTTGGAGCTGTTGCTAGGCCAAAAGGAAGAGCAACAAATTGGTAATGCTTGTCTAGAAAAGAGAATCTCAGGAACTGATAGTGATCCGGATGAATAGGAATATGAAGATATGCATCCTGTAAGTCTATTGTGGACATATAATGCCCTTGCTGAACAAAAGGCAGAAAAGTCCTTATAGTCACCATTTTGAATGTTGGTATCATTACATAACGATTCAATATTTTTAGATCCAGAACTGGTCTGAAAGAATTCTCTTTCTTCGGTACAATGAACAGATTTGAATAAAACCCCAGACTCCGTTCCAGATCTGGAACTGGCACAATTACCCCAGCTGACTCCAGGTCTGAAACACATTTCAGAAAAGCCTGAGCCTTTACTGGGTTTACTGGAATGCGTGAGAGAAAGAATCTTCTCACAGGCGGTCTTATCTTGAAACCTATTCTGTACCCTTGAGAAACAATGTTCTGAATCCAATGATTTTGAATCGAACTGATCCAAACATCTTTGAAAAATCGTAACCTGCCCCCTACCAGCTGTGCTGGAATGAGGGCCGCACCTTCATGCGGACTTGGGAGATGGTTTTGATTTCCTAAAAGGCTTGGATTTATTCCAGACTGGAGAAGGTTTCCAAACAGAGACCGTTCCTTAGGGGAAGGGTCAGGCTTCTGTTCCTTATTCTGCCGAAAGGAACGAAAATGATTAGCAGCCCTATATTTACCCTTAGATTTTTTATCCTGAGGCAAAAAAGCTCCTTTCCCCCCAGTGACAGTTGAAATTATAGAATCCAACTGAGAACCAAATAACTTATTACCTTGGAAAGAAAGAGAAAGCAACGTTGATTTATAAGTCATATCTGCATTCCAAGATTTAAGCCATAAAGCTCTTCTAGCTAAAATAGCTAAAGACATATACCTGACATCAATCCTAATGATATCAAAAATGGCATCACAAACAAAGTTATTAGCATGTTGAAGAAGTTTAACAATGCTATAAGCATCATGGTCCGACACTTGTTGTGCTAAAGCCTCCAACCAGAAAGTGGAAGCTGCAGCAACATCAGCCAAAGAAATAGCAGGCCTAAGAAGATTACCTGAACATAAATAAGCCTTCCTTAGAAATGATTCAAGCTTCCTATCTAAAGGATCCTTAAAAGAAGTACTATCTGCCGTAGGAATAGTAGTACGTTTAGCAAGAGTAGAGATAGCCCCATCAACTTTGGGGATTTTCTCCCAAATCTCTAATCTATCAAACGGCAAAGGGTACAATTTCTTAAACCTTGGAGAAGGAGTAAATGAAGTACCCAGATTATTCCATTCTCTAGAAATTACATCTGAAATAGCATCAGGAACGGGAAAAACTTCTGGAATAACTACATGAGGTTTAAAAAATGAATTTAAACGCTTACTAGCTTTAACATCAAGAGGACTAGCCTCCTCCATATCTAATGCAATCAACACTTCTTTCAGTAAAGAACGAATAAACTCCATCTTAAACAAATATGAAGATTTATCAGTGTCAATATCTGAGGCAGAATCTTCTGAACCAGAAAGATCCTCATCAGAGATAGATAAGTCAGAATGATGGCGGTCATTTAAAAATTCATCTGATTTATGAGAAGTTTTAAAAGACCTTTTACGTTTACTAGAAGGAGGTATAACAGACAGAGCCTTCCGAATAGAATTAGAAACAAATTCTTTTACATTAACAGGAACATCCTGAACATTAGATGTTGACGGAGCAACAACAGATAATGGATTATTACTAATGGAAATATTATCTGCGTTTGATAGTTTATCATGACAACTAACACAAACTACAGCCGGAGGAACAGTTAGCATAAGTTTACAACAAATACACTTAGCTTTGGTAGAACCGACATCAGGCAGCGTCTTTCCAGAAGTAGATTCTGATCCAGGGTCAGGTTGTGACATCTTGCAATATGTAATAGAAAAAACAACATATAAAGCAAAATTTATCAAATTCCTTAAATGACAGTTTCAGGAATGGGAAAAATGCAAACAGAACAAGCCTCCAGAAACCAGAAGCAACTAAAAAGTGAGACTTAAATAATGTAAAGAAACTGGCGCCAAGTATGACGCCCACATATTTTTTTTGGCGCCAAAAACGTAACAAACACGAGAGTCAAAAATGACGCAACTACGTGAAAACTTCCGGCGTCAATTACGACGCCGGAAATGACGTTATTAACGTCAGACAAACGTCAATCTCGCGCCAAAAAAGTCTCGCGCCAAAAATGACACAATAAATTCTAGCAGTTTTTGCACCCGCGGGCCTAACAGCCCGCAATTTAGAGGAAAAAATTTAATGAAAATTTTAGGTAAGAAAAATATTTATTCATATGCATTTTCCCAAAAAATGAAACTGACAGTCTGAAAAAAGGAAAATAAACTGATTGACCTGAATCATGGCAAATATAAAGTTCTAAATATATGTTTTATACTATATGTAAAGTGCCAAACCATAGCTGAGAGTGTCATAAATAAAAATAAGACTTACTTACCCAAAGACACTCATCTACATAAAGTAGATAGCCAAACCAGTACTGAAACGAGAATCAGTAGAGGTAATGGTATATAAGAGTATATCGTCGATCTGAAAAGGGAGGTAGGAGAAGAAATCTCTACGACCGATAACAGAGAACCTATGAAATAGATCCCCTAGAGGAAGACCATGGCATTCAATAGGCAATACTCCCTTCACATCCCTCTGACTTTCACTGTACTCTGAGAGGAAAACCGGGCTTCAGCCTGCTGCGAAGCGCATATCAACTTAGAAATCTAGCACAAACTTACTTCACCACCTCCATGGGTGGCAAAGTTTGTAAAACTGAATTGTGGGTGTGGTGAGGGGTATATTTATGGGCATTTTAAGGTTTGGGAAACTTTGCCCCTCCTGGTAGGACTGTATATCCCATACGTCACTAGCTCATGGACTCTTGCCAATTACATGAAAGAAAGGTGACCCTTGACTGAGGAATTAAGAAACTCTTTGGTAAATTGATCCTCCAACCATGTTTTTGAAGAAACACCACAAGTTGAATTGTGTGAGATTCTGCTAAATGAAAAGATTGGGCCAGTACCAAGATATCGTCCAAATAAGGAAACACCACAATACCCTGCTCTCTGATTACAGATAGAACACTGAGTACCTTCGAAAAGATTCATGGAGCTGTTGCTAGGGCAAATGGAAGAGCAACAAATTGGTAATGCTGGTCTAGACAAGAGAATCTCAGAAACCGATAGTGGTCTGGATGAATCGGAATGTGAAGATACGCATCCTGTAAGTCTATTAAGGACATGCAATGACCTTGCTGAACAAAAGGCAGAATAGTCCTTATAGTCACCATATTAAAAGTTGGGACCCTTACAAATTGATTCAAAAACTTCAGATCCAGAACACTTTGAAAGAATTTTCCTTCTTCTGGAAAATGAATAGATTTGAATAAAAACCCAGACCCTGTTCCAGAAGTGAAACTGGTATAATTACTCCTGAAAGCTCTAGATCTGAAACACACTTCCAAAAGGCCTGAGTTTTCACAGGATTTGTTGGAATGTGAAAGAGAAAAAATCTTCTCACAGGTGGTCTTATTCTGAAACGTATTCGATACCCCTGAGAGACAATATTCTGAACGGAATCTGCCCAAAAGTCTTGAAATAATTTCAATCTCCCCCCCCCCCCACCAGCAGAACTGGATTGAGGGCCGCACCTTCATGAAGACTTGGGGGCTGGTTTTGGCTTCTTATAAGGCTTTATTCCAACTCGAAGATGGCTTCCAATTGGAGCCAGAGTCCTTAGGGGAAGGAGTGGTTTTCTGTTGTCTATTCTAACGAAAGGAACAAAACCAATTAAAAGTGTTAGATTTACCCTTAGACTTTTGATCCTGAGGCAAAAAAACTCCCTCCCCCCCCCAGTAATAGTGGAAACAATCGAATCCAACTGGGAACCACACTAATTATTGCCCTGGAATGAAAGAGATAGTAACCTAGATTTAGATACCATGTCAGCATTCCATGATTTGAGCCATAAAGCTCTTCTAGCTAAAATAGCCAAAGACATAGATTTAACATTAATCTTGATGATATAAAAAATAGCATCACTGATAAAATGATTAGCATGTTGAAGCAAACAATGCTATGCAAATCAGAATATTTTTCCCTGATGTGCTAAGCTATCTAACCAAAAAGTTGATGCAGCCACAACATCAGCCATAGAAATGGCAGGTCTAAGAATATAGCCAGAATATAAATAAGCTTTTCTTAGATAAGATTCAATCTTCCTATCTAAAGGATCCTTAAAATATCTTCCATAGGAATAGTAGTACGCTTAGCAAGAGTAGAAATAGCCCCATCAACCTTTGGGACTTTTTCCCAAAACTCTAACTTAGCCACTGGCAAAAAATACAACTTTTTAAACCGTGATGAAGGAACAAAAGAAGTACCAGGCTTAGACCATTCCCTAGGAATCATATCAAAAATAGCATCAGGAACAAGGAAAACCTCTGGAGTAACCACAGGAGGTTTATAAACAGAATGTAATCATTTACTGGATTTATTATCAAGATGTCCAGACTCCTCAATATCCAAAGTTATCAATCCTTCTTTTAACAAAGAATTAATATACTCAAACTTTAAAAGATAAGTTGATTTATCAGTATCAATATCTGAAGTAGGATCTTCTGAATCAGAGAGATCCTCATCAGAGGTGGATATGTGTCAGGGTGCCAGGAATCAGACTGAGACGAAAAGTGCAAAAATAATCACACCTTTATTAATAGCAAAAAATAATAAAAAGTCCACAAGTCAAATAACAAGCCAGGAGTCAAAACCAGAGCTGGTAGTCAGACGAGCCGAGTCAGGAGCCAAAGCGAATAGTCAGACGAGCCGAATCAGGAACAAGGAAAACAGCAGAGTCAGGAACAAGCCAGGGATCAGGAACCAGGAAGGACGTCAGGCAGCCAGGTAATACACAGGAACTCTCACAAACAGGTCTGAGACAACGCAAAGGCAAAGCATACTGAACAGAGGCCCTTTAAATAATAAGTGATGACATCACAATTCTGAGACTGCATCCTGTCTCACATGGATGATGCACACCAGTCTGGCCATAAAAGTAAGTGCAGGAAATGAGCAGCATCCCCTACAATGCACCATAGTCAGGAAGAGAGGTGAGTAAAATGGCTGCCAGCAGCACATGGCAAACAGGGAAAAAACCCTGACAATATGTCAGTATGTTGTCGGTCATTACAAATTTCATCATCATTATGAGAAGTTTTAAAATACCTTTTACGTTTATTTGAAGGAGGTATAGCAGCCATAGCCTTCTGTATCGCATCAGCAATATAATTTTTCATATTAACAGGGATATCATATATATTAGATGCTGAGGGAACAACAGATACTGTACTAGCACTAATAGACACCTTTTCTGCATGCAAAAGCTTATCATGACAACTGTTACATACTACAGCTGGAGATATAATCTCCACTAGCTTACAACAGATACACTTAGCTTTGGTAGAACTGTGTTCAGGCAGCATGGTTCCTAGCTTCTGAGACAGGATTAGATCGAGACATCTTGTAAAATGTAAAAGAAAAAATAACATTTAAACAGAAATATCTTATTTCCACATATAGCAGTTTCAGGAATGGGAAAAAATGCAAATGCTAAAATTGTCAAAAAAGCAAATAGCATAGCCCTCTGAGCATAAAGAAGGCAAGGAGCATATAGGAAGTGAGGTAAAATATAAAAGAATTTTTGGAAATGACGCAACCCGCGTCAAACACAATTCTGCGTCAAACAACCTAGTGTCAACTAAGACGCCAGAAATGACGAACTTGCGTCATTACAGACGCATATTCACGCAAAAAATCCTTTTTTTTGCACCCTCGCAAGCCTAAATTGCCCGTAAGTTTTCTAAAGAAAAAACAAGTCATATTGGATAAAAAGACTATACCCCAGGTAAGCAACTTCCTAAAACAGGATTCCCATAACAAAACTGCCAGACTACAAAGGGAAATACACATAGACCTTTCAAACATTATATCCATAAAGTACCAAACCATAGCTGAGAGTGTCTTAAATAATGATAAATACTTACCGAAAGACACCCATCCACATATAGCAGATAGCCAAACCAGTACTGAAAACTATCAGCAGAGGTAATGGTATATATAAGAGTATATCGTCGATCTGAAATGGGAGGTAGGAGATTAATCCCTACGACTGATAACAGAGAACCCTTGAAAAGATTTTCCCTCTGACAAACACTGTACTCTGAGCGGAATTGGGCTTCAAAATGCTGAGAAGCGCTTATCATAGAAGAAATCATAAAAATCAAGCACACACTTACTTCACCACCTCCATAGGAGGCAAAGTTTGTAAAACTGAATTGTGGGTGTGGTGAGGGATGTATTTATAGGCATTTTGAGGTTTGGGAAACTTTGCCCCTCATGGTAGGATTGTATATCCCATACGTCACTAGCTCATGGACTCTTGCCAATTACATGAAAGAAAGAGAAATGTCTCCCAGAAACAATAACACCCAGAACTGTGTCTCTTTAAATATAGGCTGCACCTCCTTGTTGTGTTCATCAAGTGACTTCAGGGGCTCATTTCAAGACAACAACAATGCTTTGTGCTGGGGCTCTGCCCCTCTAACAACAGTCACTGAATGAAGCTGAATAAAATGGTAATTATTGGTGCTTTATAAACACATCTGCAAATTGAATAATATTCATCTGAAAATATTAAGAGGTTTAACAATTAAAATTTAGGGGGAAATTAAAACATAACTTATATTGACTTAAAGGAATATGAAACCCAATTTTTATCTGTTAATGATTCAGATAGAGGTTGTAATTTTAAACAACTTTCTAATTTAGTTATATTATCTAATGTGCTTTGTTCTTGGTATACTTTGTTGAAAAAGGATGCCTAGGTAGGCTCAATGGGCTGTTGATTGGTGGCTGCACATTTATGCCTTATGCTATTGATCCCCCAGAGTGTTAATTAGCTCCCAGTAATGCATTGCTTCTTCTTTAACAAAAGATACCTAGGAAATTAAGCAAATTCAATAATATAATCATGAAAGAAAAATTGGGGGGTTTACGCCCCTTTAACAGGACAAAATATCATACAGTATCAGCTGATAAAGAAATTTTGTTTGTATTTCCCATCTTTAATGTTGAGCAGTAACTTTTTCACCCTGACCTCACTTTTGTCCTGATGAGAGATGTTTCTAGACCTGTTTTTAAACTGTGAAGTTAGACAAACGCCAGTGCTCATTATGCTCAAGTCGGGTAATGCAGGGCACAAAAAATATATATATTTAACTTATGAGGTAACCAGAAGAGTATAAAGCCAGGCAAGCGTTTTTATCTTTAGTTAGATCTTTAGGAGCCAGGGGTACAAAACCAGGAGACAAGTCTCTCTGGCTACCAAGATTTGTTAAGCCTTTGTAATCTATTACAGAGCATGTGATAAAGTCCCATCACACACATACAAATTACAGAATTCTTTGCCTAGCAAATCAGTGAGTTTTCAGTGTCTATGGACATTGGTGCTTGCTCCACTCCTGGGGTACTGGCATCTGATCTGCCCCCAGGGAACTGGCATTTGCTCCTCCCCTAGGGAACTGGCATTTGCTCCGCCCCCAGGGAAAACTGCAGTGAGAGTTATGTCTCAGTACATCTAACATAACTAAGTTTGGTGCTTAGTACAAATCACAGTAATTAGCTGTGATCTGATATGAAGAATACAAAATTGAATACATATCACATAGATCATAGCACAAACACATGTACACAAGGCAAAGCAATATTAAAATTAAAGACTTATAATCAGACATTTAACAGTATGATAAATCAATAAAAATAAAGCTTTCAGATCCATATGATATGGCAGTGCCCAAAACTCACAAGATTCTGGAATATGGCGCACAAGTGGGTAATGAGAGTTACGGGAGAGAGCATAGACCTGAACATTCAAGCAGTAGTATTTCTCCACACACAGTCAAACACAAACAGGCATATGGCGTTTATTCACAATGTCATACTATTTGCCAGAAAGCTCATCTTCAAGAAGTGGTTAGAAACTGAATCACCAACACTCACACACCTTAAACTAGAACTACAACAGCAAATTATCCGTGAACAAGTAGATACACAGGGGGACATCACAAAGCGAACTAAACATTTCCTCAATAAATGGGAACCATTAATTCGCAGCTTAGACTTAGCACATCAGAGACAAATCCTACACCCACTTAAAAACTCAGAATTTGTTCTTGAAGCCCAGTTAAGAGGCAAATGGAACATCTTTTAAACTATTGACAAAGGAACAAACCAATGTAGAGATTAAGATGAGAGACGAAACAGAAACCTGGGGGAGCGCCCTGGAAGGCGTTGGGGTGCAAGAGAGTTGGCAGCGGAGCTAGTTGGGGAGGGGGGGAGCTTAATGTGTTGATTTAAGAAAGTTAACAATGAACAAGAAACTCACCCACAATGGAACTGCAATGACTTGCTTATTGTGAAGGACTACAAAACACTAGAGACTCTTGGAAAGACTTGATCTAACTAATATGTTATGCAAAGTATATTGTTACCTGTTTAACTGCCTTCTAAGGGGAAACTAGATACAGTAAGTTAGAAGAGGAGTAAGGAGAATAGGTACTTTTTGGAGTAACTATGCTATTAGACATAGAAGAAAATGCAGTACTGTCTTTGGTAGCAATTTTTGTTATTATGTTTTGCAAATCTAGTTGTACAAACCATTTGTTGCTTTTTTTCAGTGCTGAATATATAAATAAACAATTTAAAAAAAAAAAAAATAAAGCTTTCAGTGACAAAAGATCCAGGGATTATTGTGCCACAACATGCTATGATAACATTTCAAACAAATGTGTGTAAGGAATGACAATATTACAGTTTAAGGACTTGCATAACCGTGAATTATCAAACATCCGTATGAATGCATTTCTATAGGGAAATTAATCCAAAACCTGTGCATTGCAAAGCACAAACATACAGTATAATAATGAAGTATGATTACCCACTGCTGCTGACCTTACCTATGTACTTGCAGGTTTACACAAACACACAATCACATGAATAACTTCTGCATGCAATGGCTCCTTCTCTTGGTCCTGGCAGCTCCAGTGCATATTGTGAAGAATTTGAATGCACAGAAATGCTCCCCAAATGGGCTTATTGCTGCAGTCAAGAGGCACACTGGCTTATCTGCATCTCAAGCCTTTAATTCTTACATAAATCATACGCAGCCCGACAGATGACATAAGGGCACTCTGTGATCCTCCTCGGCTTGTGACCGATCTAGCAGTGCTCAGGGTATCAGGCTGTGAGCTCCAGGAAACTGTATGGCATGTGAGCATGCTCACTCGGTAACGTTAACCTTTTGTGTCCCTTATCTCTCTGCTTCCCAACAAACAAGAGATCTGCAAATCTGCTATCAAATGGTGAATGCAGGAATCAAACTGCAGATACCAAATGGAACAGATTATTTTATTCCCACCTACACAACTAACATTCTGCTGAGGATCTGACAGGAAATGCTCCTTGTTTGGAATGAAATGAACAAACCTTTTAGCACTTGAATGCAGTGTTCTGTAAGGGCACAGAACCTGCTGAGTCTTTTTTTAATTAGTCATAAGCATCTTTTACCAACTATAAAACAACTACAGCCCTGCAAACAAGCCAGTCTAATCTCTTGTTATTCTCTTGGTAAAAAAAAATATTATGTGGTTATGTCAATGTGATATCTTGCTGAGTTATCTTCTAATAAGTTGTTTTCTGCCCACACAGACCTCCCTCGAATACATTCTGTACAGGGCCTTTTATCCGACAAACACTACTATGTTTGGCTTTCAATGTTGCTGAGATCTCTGCTTTTGATGTGACAGCTGCTTTGTGGGAGACAAGTGTCACTGTGACTATCTGTATAAGATCTGAATGATTAAAATCCAGGATATCAATCAAAACTATACTTTTACAATTCAGTTAAGTCTTGGAAATCTGGCATAAAAACAAAATGTATACTTACCCGATAAATTATATTCTCTTAGAATTACGATAGTCCATATTGCTCCATAACATGTGGGATATACCTCCTGCCACTAGGAGGAGGTCAAGAACCCACACAAGAGCTGAAATTCCCTCCCACCTCTACTCAGGTTAACACATAGCCGAGCACAGAATAGGAAACAGATAGGTAGGAAAATACAAAAGCAGGGTCTATAGAGGTGCAAATTAGAACTGACACCAGAAGTAGAGAAGGGTGGGGCCTATGGACTACCCTCAATCTGAAGGAAAATAATTTATCAGGGAAATATAACTTCTATTCTTTTGTATAATGATGATAGTCCATTTTTTTCTAGCAGTTCCTCTTTATCAGAAACTGCGGTCTGAAGGACTTTCCTGCCAAAAGCTGTTTGCGAAGAAGCAAAAACATAAAAAATCTGTAAAATCTTGAAAAGGTATGCAGAAGACCATGTTGCAGCTTTACAAATCTGCTCCGAAGATGCATTATTTTTTAAAGTCAAGGAAGTTGTAACTGATCTTGTAGAAACAGCTTGGATATGCTTAGGAGACAAATTTCCCGCCACCAAGTAAGCCTTGTGAATAACCTGTCCGAGCCAAGAGGTCAAAGCTACACTAGTAGCCTTTGCCTTTTACGGGTCCCAGAGTAAAGAACAAACAAGCTGGAAAGTTGTCTGAATTCCTTAGTAGCTTGAAGATAAAACGTCAATGCTCTGACTACATCATTATTATGTAAAAGTCATTTCTTGCAATTAGCAGGATCTGGAAACAAAGAACGAGATTGCTAACAAGAAAAGCACTTTCCAAGATAAAAGTTTGAAATCAGTCAAATGCTATGGTTCAAATGGAGGACCTTGCAAAACAGAAAGAACAAGATTCTAATTCCAGGGCAAAGAAATAGGTCTGACAACTGGCCTAATTCTTAGTAGCGCTTGGACAAAAGTCTGAACTTCAGGAAGCTTAGCTAAATTTCTATGAAAGAGAACAGATAAAGCAGACATTTTACCTTTTAGGACACTAGCAGACAAGCCCTTGTCAAGGTGATACTGTAAAAATTGAAGAATTCTAGGAACCCTAAAGGAATACCAAGAAAACCCTTGATTCAAAGTATGCCCTCCAAATTATGTGATGATTTTTTTTTAGGCAACAGGTTTTCTGGCTTGAGTCAATGTCAATAACTGAATCAGAGAAACATCTATGTTTTTAATACAAAGCGTTCAATCTCCACACAATTAAACTTAAAGATATGAGGTCCTGAGGGAAAAAGAGGCCCTTGAGACAATAGATCTTGGGGGAAGATGAGGACATCTGCACTAGATCCACATACCATGTTCGGCAGGGCCAGGCTGGAGCAATGAAGATTACCAAAGTTGACTCTTTTTTACATTACATTTTTTACATTGGAAGTTTGTGATTTAAATGGGAGGACATCAGATTTATTTCTGATAGACCCCATTTGATCAATAACTGATCAAAGATTCCACTCTCCTTGATGGACCGATTGACGGCTGAGGTAATTTGCTTTCCAGTTGTTCTTAACTGGTATGTTAACTGGTGATATGGAGAATTGGTCCCTCTCTGCCCAAGACAGAATCTAAAACACTCCCTGCATAGCCATAGACTGCGGATACCCCTTGATGATTTATGCAGGCCACCGCCATGATATGTCCGACTGGAACCAGAAAAACTTTTCATCTTTTAAAAGGGACCAGGACTGAAGTACACAAATAATTGCTCAGCGTTCCAGAATATTAATTGGTAACTTCGACTCCAGAGGAGACCAAACTCCTTGCGCCCTTTGAGAATTCCAGACTGCACACCCGCCTGAGGATCTGTGCATCGAGGAAGCCAGCTCCGCACCTCTGCTGCCGCCTTCGCTCCAAATGAAGATAGAAGAGGATGGAGCCGCCTGGAAGAAGACCTTCTCCGCCGGACTTCAGGAACGGTGAGTGCCTATATGATGCTTAGTTTTAGGGGTTTTTTTTTAGTTTTGGGGTTTTCTTATTTTTAAGATTAGGGATTTTATTGGGCTGTAAAAGAGCGGATTGCCCTTTTAAGGGCAATGCCCATACACATGCCCCTTATGGGGCAATGGGTAGTTTAGTTTTTTTTGGGTTAGTTTTTATTTTTTTTGGGGGTGGGGGGTTTACTGCTAGATGTGACTTAGTATTTATTTAATGTAAAAGAGCTGTTTAACTTATGGCAATGCCCTACAAAAGGCCCTTTTAAGGGCTATTGGTAGTTTAGTTTAGATTATGGGGTGTTTAAATTTTGGGGGGTTTTTTTGTTTGTTTTTTTTTTAATAGGGATTAGGTTTATTTTTTTTTATTTTTGATCATTTTGTTTATTTTTTTCTGTAATGTTAAACTTTAATATTTGTTATGTTATATTTTTTGTAATTTAATGTTAGAATTTTTTATTTTAAGTGTAATTTAGTAGTAATTGGGGTTAATTTAGGTTGTGTTAGGTTAGGGGGCTTAGTAAAAAATTAGTTATTTGCGTTGTGGGGGGTTGGCAGTTTAGGAGTTAATAGATTAATTAGATTTATTGCGATGTGGGGGTTTGTTGGTTTAGGGGTTAATAGTATAATTAGTTGGCGTTGTAGGGTTTGGTGGTTTAGGGGTTAATATTGTAATTTTTTTTTAGTTGGCGTTATGGGGTTTGGCAGAGTAAGGGTTAGGCAGTTTCTGTTGTGGGAGTTTAGCGATTTAAGGGTTTTTTTTTTTGTTAATACTTTGTGTGGGTGGTTAGTTTGTTTTTTAATACTTTACGCGGGCGGTTAGTTTTTTTTCTCTAAATACTTTGTGCGGGCGGTTCATTTTGTTTTTTATTATTATTTCTTGCGAGTGGTTGCGTGTTTTTTTTTTTTTTTTTTATTAAGGCTTCGTTTGCATACACTGCATCCAGGTGGATTCTGAAAATGGCAGGGTGGTGAAATAATCACCTTCGGTGGATTCTTTCACCACCCTGTCATTTTCGGAATCCACCGGTATTCAGCTTTGCTGCATCCAAGTGGATTCTTTTGGTTGCCTCGCACAGCCAACATTTCTTTGAGGATGTGTGCGCAACTCGCGATGGACGCGTTACAAACGCGATTATAGTATAGATATACATACATACACACATATATATGTGTAAATTGCCTGTGAAATTATTTTATTATATTTGTATTTTATGAAATGGAGGTTATTAATCTTGCGTTTTTATCTCCACTATAATTTAAATTATTTTTTTATACATACATATGCAATACAGATATCTATTTTACCCACATATGGGCTTGTTGCTTGTGTCAGGGCTGAATTCTGATGAGATGGAATGTTTGGGTTCTGAGTAAGAGCAATTCAGGAAAAAATAAATTCATCTGATAAAATATATGATATAGATTTGTGGTTACAGATTAGAGGTACTTACACAAACATTATTATGTTGATATTTAGAAAACAATAGGCAAATAACTTTCTCTCCTAAAACTATTTAAGAGATAGGAACACAAGCGCACAGAGACAGATAACTAAACTTTGCCACTTAGCGATCCTGTCAGTTGCCATGGCAGCTTAAGGAGAATCAACTGATTTAAAGTAACAATCAGCAACCTGTGAAAAAGCAGACTCGACAAGAAAATCAGCAGCTATTTAAAGATAGTACCTTCAGAAACAAAAGAGGAAGCTATCAGAACAAGAAGAAACAAGAAGAAACGTATCAATTCTGTATTGGTAATGCACAAACAAACAAATGGCAGACATCATTACGCTGAAACATAAGTGATCACAATGAGCAGGAAATTAAAATGACCACATTATGCACATCGCGCTACTGGTTATCCTGTAACTTATGTAGTACAAGGTGTACCCCCTAACTGCTGACAGGATCTCCCCATCTCCCGGATAGGTCATCATTGTATGCACAATAATGACAAATCAGAAGAAAGTCATCTTCTTAACCCCTCAAGGACTGGCACTTCAGACAAAAACTTCAGGCAAAAACTTGCTTTTTTACCTATCAAAACTATATATAGTTTTTTAGTAGATAACCCAAAGTATTGATCTAGGCCCATATTGGTATATTTCATGCCACCATTTCACCGACAAATGCGATCAAGTAAAAAATATCATTAACTTTTTCACAATTTTAGGTTTCTTACTGAAATGATTTACAAACAGCTTGTGCAATAATGGCACAAATCTTTGTAAATGCTTCTCTTGGATCCCCTTTGTTCAGAAAAAGCAGACTTATATGGCTTTGGCATTGCTTTTTGGTAATTAGAAGGCTGCTAAATGCCGCTGCGCACCACACTTGTATTATGTCCAGCAATGAAGGGGTTAATTTGGTAGCTTGTAGGGTTAATTTTAGCTTTAGTGTAGGCATCGGCCTCCCACCTGACACACCCCAACCCCTGATCCCTCCCTGAACCTTCTCAAACAGCTCTCTTCCCTCCCCCACCTACCCAAAGGTCACCCCCCATCTCAAGTACTGGCAGAAAGTCTGCAAGTAGAAAAAACATAATTTATGCTTACCTGATAAATTTATTTCTCTTGTAGTGTATCCAGTCCACGGATCATCCATTACTTGTGGGATATTCTCCTTCCCAACAGGAAGTTGCAAGAGGATCACCCACAGCAGAGCTGCTATATAGCTCCTCCCCTCACTGCCATATCCAGTCGAAACAAGACGAGAAAGGAGAAACCATAGGGTGCAGTGGTGACTGTAGTTTAATTAAAATTTAGACCTGCCTTAAAAGGACAGGGCGGGCCGTGGACTGGATACACTACAAGAGAAATAAATTTATCAGGTAAGCATAAATTATGTTTTCTCTTGTTAAGTGTATCCAGTCCACGGATCATCCATTACTTGTGGGATACCAATACCAAAGCTAAAGTACACGGATGATGGGAGGGACAAGGCAGGAACTTAAATGAAAGGAACCACTGCCTGTAGAACCTTTCTCCCAAAAACAGCCTCCGAAGAAGCAAAAGTGTCAAATTTGTAAAATTTTGAAAAGGTGTGAAGCAAAGACCAAGTCGCAGCCTTGCAAATCTGTTCAACAGAGGCCTCATTTTTAAAGGCCCAGGTGGAAGCCACAGCTCTAGTAGAATGAGCTGTAATCCTTTCAGGGGGCTGCTGTCCAGCAGTCTCATAGGCTAAGCGTATTATGCTCCGAAGCCAAAAGGAGAGAGAGGTTGCCGAAGCTTTTTGACCTCTCCTCTGTCCAGAGTAAACGACAAACAGGGCAGATGTTTGACGAAAATCTTTAGTAGCCTGTAAGTAAAACTTCAAGGCACGGACTACGTCCAGATTATGCAAAATACGTTCCTTCTTTGAAGAAGGATTAGGACACAATGATGGAACAACAATCTCTTGATTGATATTCCTGTTAGAAACCACCTTAGGTAAAAACCCAGATTTGGTACGCAGAACTACCTTGTCTGAATGAAAAATCAGATAAGGAGAATCACAATGTAAGGCAGATAACTCAGAGACTCTTCGAGCCGAGAAAATAGCCATCAAAAACAGAACTTTCCAAGATAAAAGTTTAATATCAATGGAATGAAGGGGTTCAAACGGAACACCCTGAAGAACTTTAAGAAACAAGTTTAAGCTCCATGGGGGAGCAACAGTTTTAAACACAGGCTTAATCCTAACCAAAGCCTGACAAAATGCCTGGACGTCTGGAACTTCTGCCAGACGCTTGTGAAAAAGAATAGACAGAGCAGAGATCTGTCCTTTTAAAGAACTAGCTGATAAGCCTTTGTCCAAACCCTCTTGGAGAAAGGACAATATCCTAGGAATCCTAACCTTACTCCATGAGTAACTTGGATTCACACCAATAAAGATATTTACGCCATATCTTATGGTAGATTTTCCTGGTGACAGGCTTCCGAGCCTGTATTAAGGTATCAATGACTGACTCGGAGAAGCCACGCCTTGATAGAATCAAGCGTTCAATCTCCATGCAGTCAGTCTCAGAGAAATTAGATTTGGATGATTGAAAGGACCTTGTATTAGAAGGTCCTGCCTCAGAGGCAGAGTCCATGGTGGAAGAGATGACATGTCCACTAGGTCTGCATACCAGGTCCTGCGTGGCCATGCACGCGCTATCAGAATCACCAATGCTCTCTCCTGTTTGATTTTGGCAATCAGTCGAGGGAGCAGAGGAAACGGTGGAAACACATAGGCCAGGTTGAAGAACCAAGGAGCTGCTAGAGCATCTATCAGCGTTGCTCCCGGGTCCCTGGACCTGGATCCGTAACAAGGAAGCTTGGCGTTCTGGCGAGACGCCATGAGATCCAGTTCTGGTTTGCCCCAACGATGGACCAGTTGAGCAAACACCTCCGGATGGAGTTCCCACTCCCCCGGATGAAAAGTCTGACGACTTAGAAAATCCGCCTCCCAGTTCTCTACGCCTGGGATGTGGATTGCTGACAGGTGGCAAGAGTGAGATTCTGCCCAGCGAATTATCTTTGAGACTTCTAACATCGCTAGGGAACTCCTGGTTCCCCCTTGATGGTTGATGTAAGCCACAGTCGTGATGTTGTCCAAATGAAATCTGATGAACCTCAGAGTTGCTAACTGAGGCCAAGCTAGAAGAGCCTTGAATATTGCTCTTAACTCCAGAATATTTATTGGGAGGAGTTGATCCTCCTGAGTCCACGATCCCTGAGCCTTCAGGGAGTTCCAGACTGCGCCCCAACCTAGAAGGCTGGCATCTGTTGTTACAATCGTCCAATCTGGCCTGCGAAAGGTCATACCCTTGGACAGATGGACCTGAGAAAGCCACCAGAGAAAAGAATCTCTGGTCTCTTGATCCAGATTTAGTAGAGGGGACAAATCTGAGTAATCCCCATTCCACTGACTTAGCATGTATAATTGCAGCGGTCTGAGATGCAGACGCGCAAATGGCACTATGTCCATTGCAGCTACCATTAAGCCAATTACTTCCATGCACTGAGCCACTGACGGGCGTGGAATGGAATGAAGGACACGGCAAGCATTTAGAAGTTTTGATAACCTGGATTCCGTCAGGTAAATTTTCATCTCTACAGAATCTATAAGAGTCCCTAGGAAGGAGACTCTTGTGAGTGGTGATAGAGAACTCTTTTCCACGTTCAATTTCCATCCATGCGACCTCAGAAATGCTAGAACTATCTCTGTATGAGACTTGGCAATTTGAAAGCTTGACGCCTGTATCAGGATGTCGTCTAGATACGGAGCCACCGCTATGCCTCGCGGTCTTAGAACCGCCAGAAGTGAGCCCAGAACCTTTGTAAAAATTCTCGGGGCAGTGGCCAACCCGAAGGGAAGAGCTACAAATTGGTAATGCCTGTCTAGAAAGGCAAACCTTAGGAACCGATGATTATCTTTGTGAATCGGTATGTGAAGTTAGGCATCCTTTAAGTCCACTGGGGTCATGTACTGACCCTCTTGGATCATGGGTAGGATGGTCCGAATAGTTTCCATTTTGAATGATGGAACTCTGAGGAATTTGTTTAATATCTTTAGATCCAAGATTGGTCTGAAGGTTCCCTCTTTCTTGGGAACCACAAACAGATTTGAATAAAATCCCTGTCCTTGTTCCGTCCGCGGAACTGGATGGATCACTCCCATTACTAGGAGGTCTTGCACACAGCTTAGGAATGCCTCTTTCTTTATCTGGTTTGCTGATAACCTTGAAAGATGAAATCTCCCTTGTGGAGGAGAAGCTTTGAAGTCCAGAAGATATCCCTGAGATATGATCTCCAACGCCCAGGGATCCTGAACATCTCTTGCCCACGCCTGGGCGAAGAGAGAAAGTCTGCCCCCCACTAGATCCGTTTCCGGATAGGGGGCCGTTCCTTCATGCTGTCTTGGGGGCAGCAGCAGGCTTTCTGGCCTGCTTGCCCTTGTTCCAGGACTGGTTAGGTTTCCAGGCCTGTCTGGAATGAGCAACAGTTCCCTCTTGTTTTGAAGCGGAGGAAGTTGATGCTGCTCCTGCCTTGAAATTTCGAAAGGCACGAAAATTAGACTGTTTGGCCTTTGATTTGGCCCTGTCCTGAGGAAGGGTATGACCCTTGCCTCCAGTAATGTCAGCAATAATTTCCTTCAAGCCAGGCCCGAATAAGGTCTGCCCCTTGAAAGGAATGTTGAGTAATTTAGACTTTGAAGTCACGTCAGCTGACCAGGATTTAAGCCATAGCGCCCTACGCGCCTGGATGGCGAATCCGGAATTCTTAGCCGTTAGTTTAGTCAAATGAACAATGGCATCAGAAACAAATGAGTTAGCTAGCTTAAGCGTTCTAAGCTTGTCAATAATTTCATTCAATGGAGCTGTCTGGATGGCCTCTTCCAGGGCCTCAAACCAGAATGCCGTCGCAGCAGTGACAGGCGCAATGCATGCAAGGGGCTGTAAAATAAAACCTTGTTGAATAAACATTTTCTTAAGGTAACCCTCTAATTTTTTATCCATTGTATCTGAAAAAGCACAACTGTCCTCAACCGGGATAGTGGTACGCTTTGCTAAAGTAGAAACTGCTCCCTCCACCTTAGGGACCGTCTGCCATAAGTCCCGTGTAGTGGCGTCTATTGGAAACATTTTTCTAAATATAGGAGGTGGGGAAAAGGGCACACCGGGTCTATCCCACTCCTTGCTAATAATTTCTGTAAGCCTTTTAGGTATAGGAAAAACGTCAGTACACACCGGCACCGCATAGTATCTATCCAGCCTACACAATTTCTCTGGAATTGCAACTGTGTTACAGTCATTCAGAGCAGCTAATACCTCCCCAAGCAATACACGGAGGTTCTCAAGCTTAAATTTAAAATTAGAAATCTCTGAATCAGGTTTCCCCGAGTCAGGGATGTCACCCACAGACTGAAGCTCTCCGTCCTCATGTTCTGCATACTGTGACGCAGTATCAGACATGGCTCTAACAGCATTTGCGCGCTCTGTATCTCTCCTAATCCCAGAGCTATCGCGCTTGCCTCTTAATTCAGGCAATCTAGATAATACCTCTTACAGGGTATTATTCATGATTGCAGCCATGTCCTGCAAGGTAATCGCTATGGGCGTCCCTGATGTAATTGGCGCCATATTAGCGTGCGTCCCCTGAGCGGGAGGCGAAGGGTCTGACAGGTGGGGAGAGTTAGTCGGCATAACTTCCCCCTCGACAGAACCCTCTGGTGATAATTCTTTTATAGATAAAGACTGATCTTTACTGTTTAAGGTGAAATCAATACATTTAGTACACATTCTCCTATGGGGCTCCACCATGGCTTTCAAACATAATGAACAAGTAGGTTCCTCTGTGTCAGACATGTTTAAACAGACTAGCAATGAGACTAGAAAGCTTGGAAAACACTTTAAAACAAGTTTACAAGCAATATAAAAAACGTTACTGCACCTTTAAGAAACACAAATTTTCCCAAATTTTGAAATAACAGTGAAAAAATGCAGTTACACTTACAAAAATTTTACAGTGTATGTAATAAGTTAGCAGAGCATTGCACCCACTTGCAAATGGATGATTAACCCCTTAATACCAAAAACGGAATAACAAATGACAAAAACGTTTTTTAAACAGTCACAACAACTGCCACAGCTCTACTGTGGCTTTTTACCTCCCTCAATACAACTTTTGAAGCCTTTTGAGCCCTTCAGAGAAGTCCTGGATCATGCAGGAAGAAGCTGGATGTCTGTGTCTGTAATTTTTGCAAATAAAATAGGCCCCTCCCACTCATATTACAACAGTGGGAAGCCTCAGGGAACTGTTTCTAGGCAAAATTCAAGCCAGCCATGTGGAAAAAAACTAGGCCCCAATAAGTTTTATCACCAAACATATGTAAAAAAATGATTAAACATGCCAGCAAACGTTTTAAAATACACTTTTATAAGAGTATGTATCTCTATTAATAAGCCTGATACCAGTCACTATCACTGCATTTAAGGCTTTACTTAAATTACTTCGGTATCAGCAGCATTTTCTAGCAAATTCCATCCCTAGAAAAATATTTTAACTGCACATACCTTATTACAGGAAAACCTGCACGCTATTCCCCCTCTGAAGTTACCTCACTCCTCAGAATATGTGAGAACAGCAAAGGATCTTAGTTACTTCTGCTAAGATCATAGAAAACGCAGGCAGATTCTTCTTCTAAATACTGCCTGAGATAAACAGTACACTCCGGTACCATTTAAAAATAAACTTTTGATTGAAGAAATAAACTAAGTATAAAACACCACAGTCCTCTTTACGACCTCCATCTTAGTTGAGAGTTGCAAGAGAATGACTGGATATGGCAGTGAGGGGAGGAGCTATATAGCAGCTCTGCTGTGGGTGATCCTCTTGCAACTTCCTGTTGGGAAGGAGAATATCCCACAAGTAATGGATGATCCGTGGACTGGATACACTTAACAAGAGAAAACAGAATTTATGTTTACCTGATAAATTACTTTCTCCAACGGTGTGTCCGGTCCACGGCGTCATCCTTACTTGTGGGATATTCTCTTCCCCAACAGGAAATGGCAAAGAGCCCAGCAAAGCTGGTCACATGATCCCTCCTAGGCTCCGCCTACCCCAGTCATTCGACCGACGTAAAGGAGGAATATTTGCATAGGAGAAACCATATGATACCGTGGTGACTGTAGTTAAAGAAAATAAATTATCAGACCTGATTAAAAAACCAGGGCGGGCCGTGGACCGGACACACCGTTGGAGAAAGTAATTTATCAGGTAAACATAAATTCTGTTTTCTCCAACATAGGTGTGTCCGGTCCACGGCGTCATCCTTACTTGTGGGAACCAATACCAAAGCTTTAGGACACGGATGAAGGGAGGGAGCAAATCAGGTCACCTAAATGGAAGGCACCACGGTTTGCAAAACCTTTCTCCCAAAAATAGCCTCAGAAGAAGCAAAAGTATCAAACTTGTAAAATTTGGTAAAAGTGTGCAGTGAAGACCAAGTCGCTGCCCTACATATCTGATCAACAGAAGCCTCGTTCTTGAAGGCCCATGTGGAAGCCACAGCCCTAGTGGAATGAGCTGTGATTCTTTCAGGAGGCTGCCGTCCGGCAGTCTCATAAGCCAATCTGATGATGCTTTTAATCCAAAAAGAGAGAGAGGTAGAAGTTGCTTTTTGACCTCTCCTTTTACCAGAATAAACAACAAACAAGGAAGATGTTTGTCTAAAATCCTTTGTAGCATCTAAATAGAATTTTAGAGCGCGAACAACATCCAAATTGTGCAACAAACGTTCCTTCTTTGAAACTGGATTCGGACACAAAGAAGGCACGACTATCTCCTGGTTAATGTTTTTGTTAGAAACAACTTTCGGAAGAAAAACAGAATTTATGTTTACCTGATAAATTTCTTTCTCCAACGGTGTGTCCGGTCCACGGCGTCATCCTTACTTGTGGGATATTCTCTTCCCCAACAGGAAATGGCAAAGAGCCCAGCAAAGCTGGTCACATGATCCCTCCTAGGCTCCGCCTACCCCAGTCATTCGACCGACGTTAAGGAGGAATATTTGCATAGGAGAAACCATATGGTACCGTGGTGACTGTAGTTAAAGAAAATAAAATATCAGACCTGATTAAAAAAACCAGGGCGGGCCGTGGACCGGACACACCGTTGGAGAAAGAAATTTATCAGGTAAACATAAATTCTGTTTTCTCCAACATAGGTGTGTCCGGTCCACGGCGTCATCCTTACTTGTGGGAACCAATACCAAAGCTTTAGGACACGGATGAAGGGAGGGAGCAAATCAGGTCACCTAAATGGAAGGCACCACGGCTTGCAAAACCTTTCTCCCAAAAATAGCCTCAGAAGAAGCAAAAGTATCAAACTTGTAAAATTTGGTAAAAGTGTGCAGTGAAGACCAAGTCGCTGCCCTACATATCTGATCAACAGAAGCCTCGTTCTTGAAGGCCCATGTGGAAGCCACAGCCCTAGTGGAATGAGCTGTGATTCTTTCGGGAGGCTGCCGTCCGGCAGTCTCGTAAGCCAATCTGATGATGCTTTTAATCCAAAAAGAGAGAGAGGTAGAAGTTGCTTTTTGACCTCTCCTTTTACCTGAATAAACAACAAACAAGGAAGATGTTTGTCTAAAATCCTTTGTAGCATCTAAATAGAATTTTAGAGCGCGAACAACATCCAAATTGTGCAACAAACGTTCCTTCTTTGAAACTGGTTTTGGACACAGAGAAGGTACGATAATCTCCTGGTTAATGTTTTTGTTAGAAACAACTTTTGGAAGAAAACCAGGTTTAGTACGTAAAACCACCTTATCTGCATGGAACACCAGATAAAGAGGAGAACACTGCAGAGCAGATAATTCTGAGACTCTTCTAGCAGAAGAAATCGCAACTAAAAACAAAACTTTCCAAGATAATAACTTAATATCAACGGAATGTAAGGGTTCAAACGGAACCCCCTGAAGAACTGAAAGAACTAAATTGAGACTCCAAGGAGGAGTCAAAGGTTTGTAAACAGGCTTGATTCTAACCAGAGCCTGAACAAAGGCTTGAACATCTGGCACAGCTGCCAGCTTTTTGTGAAGTAATACCGACAAGGCAGAAATCTGTCCCTTCAGGGAACTTGCAGATAATCCTTTTTCCAATCCTTCTTGAAGGAAGGATAGAATCCTAGGAATCTTAACCTTGTCCCAAGGGAATCCTTTAGATTCACACCAACAGATATATTTTTTCCAAATTTTATGGTAAATCTTTCTAGTCACAGGCTTTCTGGCCTGAACAAGAGTATCGATAACAGAATCTGAGAATCCTCGCTTCGATAAAATCAAGCGTTCAATCTCCAAGCAGTCAGCTGGAGTGAAACCAGATTCGGATGTTCGAACGGACCCTGAACAAGAAGGTCTCGTCTCAAAGGTAGCTTCCAAGGTGGAGCCGATGACATATTCACCAGATCTGCATACCAAGTCCTGCGTGGCCACGCAGGAGCTATCAAGATCACCGACGCCCTCTCCTGCTTGATCCTGGCTATCAGCCTGGGGATGAGAGGAAATGGCGGGAACACATAAGCTAGTTTGAAGGTCCAAGGTGCTACTAGTGCATCCACTAGAGCCGCCTTGGGATCCCTGGATCTGGCCCCGTAGCAAGGAACTTTGAAGTTCTGACGAGAGGCCATCAGATCCATGTCTGGAATGCCCCACAGGTGAGTGACTTGGGCAAAGATTTCCGGATGGAGTTCCCACTCCCCCGGATGCAATGTCTGCCGACTCAGAAAATCCGCTTCCCAATTTTCCACTCCTGGGATGTGGATAGCAGACAGGTGGCAGGAGTGAGACTCCGCCCAAAGAATAATTTTGGTTACTTCTTCCATCGCTAGGGAACTCCTTGTTCCCCCCTGATGGTTGATGTACGCAACAGTCGTCATGTTGTCTGATTGAAACCGTATGAACCTGGTCCTCGCAAGCTGGGGCCAGGCCTGGAGAGCATTGAATATCGCTCTCAGTTCCAGAATATTTATCGGTAGAAGAGATTCTTCCCGAGACCAAAGACCCTGAGCTTTCAGGGATCCCCAGACCGCGCCCCAGCCTATCAGACTGGCGTCGGTCGTGACAATGACCCACTCTGGTCTGTGGAACATCATCCCTTGAGACAGATTGTCCAGGGACAGCCACCAACGGAGTGAGTCTCTGGTTCTCTGATTTACTTGTATCTTCGGAGACAAGTCTGTATAGTCCCCATTCCACTGACTGAGCATGCACAGTTGTAATGGTCTTAGATGAATGCGCGCAAAAGGAACTATGTCCATCGCCGCCACCATCAACCCGATCACTTCCATGCACTGAGCTATGGAAGGAAGAGGAACGGAATGAAGTATCCGACAAGAGTCCAGAAGCTTTGTTTTTCTGGCCTCTGTTAGAAAGATCCTCATTTCTAAGGAGTCTATAATTGTTCCCAAGAAGGGAACCCTTGTTGACGGGGATAGAGAACTCTTTTCCACGTTCACTTTCCAGCCGTGAGATCTGAGAAAGGCCAGGACAATGTCCGTGTGAGCCTTTGCTTGAGGAAGGGACGACGCTTGAATCAGAATGTCGTCCAGGTAAGGTACTACTGCAATGCCCCTTGGTCTTAGCACCGCTAGAAGGGACCCTAGTACCTTTGTGAAAATCCTTGGAGCAGTGGCTAATCCGAAAGGAAGCGCCACGAACTGGTAATGTTTGTCCAGGAATGCAAACCTTAGGAACCGATGATGTTCCTTGTGGATAGGAATATGTAGATACGCACCCTTTAAATCCACCGTGGTCATGAATTGACCTTCCTGGATGGAAGGAAGGATAGTTCGAATGGTTTCCATCTTGAACGATGGGACCTTGAGAAATTTGTTTAAGATCTTGAGATCTAGGATTGGTCTGAACGTTCCCTCTTTTTTGGGAACTATGAACAGATTGGAGTAGAACCCCATCCCTTGTTCTCTTAATGGAACAGGATGAATCACTCCCATTTTTAACAGGTCTTCTACACAATGTAAGAACGCCTGTCTTTTTATGTGGTCTGAAGACAACTGCGACCTGTGGAACCTCCCCCTTGGGGGAAGTCCCTTGAATTCCAGAAGATAACCCTGGGAGACTATTTCTAGCGCCCAAGGATCCAGAACATCTCTTGCCCAAGCCTGAGCGAAGAGAGAGAGTCTGCCCCCCACCAGATCCGGTCCCGGATCGGGGGCCAATATTTCATGCTGTCTTGGTAGCAGTGGCAGGTTTCTTGGCCTGCTTTCCCTTGTTCCAGCCTTGCATTGGTCTCCAAGCTGGCTTGGCCTGAGAAGTATTACCCTCTTGCTTAGAGGACGTAGCACCTTGGGCTGGTCCGTTTTTACGAAAGGGACGAAAATTAGGTCTATTTTTTGCCTTGAAGGGCCGATCCTGAGGAAGGGCGTGGCCCTTACCCCCAGTGATATCCGAGATAATCTCTTTCAAGTCAGGACCAAACAGCGTTTTCCCCTTGAAAGGAATGTTTAGTAGCTTGTTCTTGGAAGACGCATCAGCCGACCAAGATTTCAACCAAAGCGCTCTGCGCGCCACAATAGCAAACCCAGAGTTCTTAGCCGCTAACTTAGCCAATTGCAAAGAGGCGTCTAGAGTGAAAGAATTAGCCAATTTGAGAGCATTGATTCTGTCCATAATCTCCTCATAAGGAGGAGAGTCACTATCGAGCACCTTAAGCAGTTCATCAAACCAGAAATATGCGGCAGTAGTGACAGGGACAATGCATGAAATGGGTTGTAGAAGGTAACCCTGCTGAACAAACATCTTTTTAAGCAAACCTTCTAATTTTTTATCCATAGGATCTTTGAAAGCACAACTATCCTCTATGGGAATAGTGGTGCGTTTGTTTAAAGTAGAAACCGCTCCCTCGACCTTGGGGACTGACTGCCATAAGTCCTTTCTGGGGTCGACCATAGGAAACAATTTTTTAAATATGGGGGGAGGGACGATAATCAATCGATTTAGCCCAGAAAAAGTCTACAGTTTAAATAAGCCCTTGTGAAGCCCTTATTTACAATCGTAATAAACATGGCTTACCGGATCCCATAGGGAAAATGACAGCTTCCAGCATTACATCGTCTTGTTAGAATGTGTCATACCTCAAGCAGCAAGGGACTGCAAACTGTTCCCCCAACTGAAGTTAATTGCTCTCAACAGTCCTGTGTGGAACAGCCATGGATTTTAGTTACGGTTGCTAAAATCATTTTCCTCATACAAACAGAATTCTTCATCTCTTTTCTGTTTCTGAGTAAATAGTACGTACCAGCACTATTTGAAAATAACAAACTCTTGATTGAATAATGAAAAACTACAGTTAAACACTAAAAAACTCTAAGCCATCTCCGTGGAGATGTTGCCTGTACAACGGCAAAGAGAATGACTGGGGTAGGCGGAGCCTAGGAGGGATCATGTGACCAGCTTTGCTGGGCTCTTTGCCATTTCCTGTTGGGGAAGAGAATATCCCACAAGTAAGGATGACGCCGTGGACCGGACACACCTATGTTGGAGAAACCAGGTTTAGTACGTAAAACCACCTTATCTGCATGGAAAACCAGATAAGGAGGAGAACACTGCAGAGCAGATAATTCTGAAACTCTTCTAGCAGAAGAAATTGCAACCAAAAACAAAACTTCCCAAGATAATAACTTAATATCAACGGAATGCAAGGGTTCAAACGGAACCCCCTGAAGAACTGAAAGAACTAAGTTGAGACTCCAAGGAGGAGTCAAAGGTTTGTAAACAGGCTTGATTCTAACCAGAGCCTGAACAAAGGCTTGAACATCTGGCACAGCTGCCAGCTTTTTGTGAAGTAACACAGACAAGGCAGAAATCTGTCCCTTCAAGGAACTTGCCGATAATCCTTTCTCCAATCCTTCTTGAAGAAAGGATAGAATCTTAGGAATCTTTTCCTTGTTCCAAGGGAATCCTTTAGATTCACACCAACAGATATATTTTTTCCATATTTTGTGGTAAATTTTTCTAGTTACAGGCTTTCTGGCCTGAACAAGAGTATCAATAACAGAATCTGAGAACCCTCGTTTTGATAAGATCAAGCGTTCAATCTCCAAGCAGTCAGCTGGAGTGAGACCAGATTCGGATGTTCGAACGGACCTTGAACAAGAAGGTCTCGTCTCAAAGGTAGCTTCCATGGTGGAGCCGATGACATATTCACCAGATCTGCATACCAAGTCCTGCGTGGCCACGCAGGAGCTATCAAGATCACCGACGCCCTCTCCTGATTGATCCTGGCTACCAGCCTGGGGATGAGAGGAAACGGCGGGAATACATAAGCTAGTTTAAAGGTCCAAGGTGCTACTAGTGCATCTACTAGAGTCGCCTTGGGATCCCTGGATCTGGACCCGTAGCAAGGAACCTTGAAGTTCTGACGAGAGGCCATCAGATCCATGTCTGGAATGCCCCACAATTGAGTAATTTGGGCAAAGATTTCCGGATGGAGTTCCCACTCCCCCGGATGTAATGTCTGACGACTCAGAAAATCCGCTTCCCAATTTTCCACTCCTGGAATGTGGATTGCAGACAGGTGGCAGGAGTGAGTCTCCGCCCATTGAATGATTTTGGTCACTTCTTCCATCGCCAGGGAACTCCTTGTTCCCCCCTGATGGTTGATGTACGCAACAGTCGTCATGTTGTCTGATTGAAACCGTATGAACTTGGCCTTTGCTAGCTGAGGCCAAGCCTTGAGAGCATTGAATATCGCTCTCAGTTCCAGAATATTTATCGGTAGAAGAGATTCTTCCCGAGACCAAAGACCCTGAGCTTTCAGGGGTCCCCAGACCGCGCCCCAGCCCATCAGACTGGCGTCGGTCGTGACAATGACCCACTCTGGCTGCGGAAGGTCATCCCTTGTGACAGGTTGTCCAGGGACAGCCACCAACGGAGTGAGTCTCTGGTCCTCTGATTTACTTGAATCGTCGGAGACAAGTCTGTATAGTCCCCATTCCACTGACTGAGCATGCACAGTTGTAATGGTCTTAGATGAATGCGCGCAAAAGGAACTA
The DNA here is from genome assembly GCF_027579735.1 of Bombina bombina. NCBI lineage: Eukaryota > Metazoa > Chordata > Amphibia > Anura > Bombinatoridae > Bombina > Bombina bombina. The sequence goes on from NC_069504.1 coordinate 1,146,357,020, forward strand.
TGTCCATTGCCGCTACCATCAAACCTATTACTTCCATGCACTGCGCTATGGAAGGAAGAGGAACGGAATGAAGTGTTTGACAAGAGTTTAGAAGTTTTGTTTTTCTGGCCTCTGTCAGAAAAATCCTCATTTCTAAGGAGTCTATTATTGTTCCCAAGAAGGGAACCCTTGTTGACGGAGATAGAGAACTCTTTTCTACGTTCACTTTCCATCCGTGAGATCTGAGAAAGGCCAGGACTATGTCCGTGTGAGCCTTTGCTTGAGGAAGGGACGACGCTTGAATCAGAATGTCGTCCAAGTAAGGTACTACTGCAATGCCCCTTGGTCTTAGTACCGCTAGAAGGGACCCTAGTACCTTTGTGAAAATCCTTGGAGCAGTGGCTAATCCGAAAGGAAGTGCCACGAACTGGTAATGCTTGTCCAGGAATGCGAACCTTAGGAACCGATGATGTTCCTTGTGGATAGGAATATGTAGATACGCATCCTTTAAATCCACCGTGGTCATGAATTGACCTTCCTGGATGGAAGGAAGAATTGTTCGAATAGTTTCCATTTTGAACGATGGAACCTTGAGAAACTTGTTTAGGATCTTGAGATCCAAGATTGGTCTGAACGTTCCCTCTTTTTTGGGAACTACGAACAGATTGGAGTAGAACCCCATCCCTTGTTCTCCTAATGGAACAGGATGAATCACTCCCATTTTTAACAGGTCTTCTACACAATGTAAGAATGCCTGTCTCTTTATGTGGTTTGAAGACAATTGAGACCTGTGGAACCTCCCCCTTGGGGGAGGCCCCTTGAATTCCAGAAGATAACCTTGGGAGACTATTTCTAGTGCCCAAGGATCCAGAACATCTCTTGCCCAAGCCTGAGCGAAGAGAGAGAGTCTGCCCCCCACCAGATCCGGTCCCGGATCGGGGGCCAACATTTCATGCTGTCTTGGTAGCAGTGGCAGGCTTCTTGGCCTGCTTTCCCTTGTTCCAGCCTTGCATTGGTCTCCAGGCTGGCTTGGCTTGAGAAGCATTACCCTCTTGCTTAGAGGACGTAGCACTTGGGGCTGGTCCGTTTCTACGAAAGGGACGAAAATTAGGTTTATTTTTGGCCTTGAAAGACCTATCCTGAGGAAGGGCGTGGCCCTTACCCCCAGTGATATCAGAGATAATCTCTTTCAAGTCAGGGCCAAACAGCGTTTTCCCCTTGAAAGGAATGTTAAGCAATTTGTTCTTGGAAGACGCATCCGCTGACCAAGATTTCAACCAAAGCGCTCTGCGCGCCACAATAGCAAACCCAGAATTTTTCGCCGCTAACCTAGCCAATTGCAAAGTGGCGTCTAGGGTGAAAGAATTAGCCAATTTGAGAGCACGGATTCTGTCCATAATCTCCTCATAAGGAGGAGAATCACTATCGATCGCCTTTTCTAGCTCATCGAACCAGAAACACGCGGCTGTAGTGACAGGGACAATGCATGAAATTGGTTGTAGAAGGTAACCTTGCTGAACAAACATCTTTTTAAGCAAACCTTCTAATTTTTTATCCATAGGATCTTTGAAAGCACAACTATCTTCTATGGGTATAGTGGTGCGTTTGTTTAAAGTAGAAACCGCCCCCTCGACCTTGGGGACTGTCTGCCATAAGTCCTTTCTGGGGTCGACCATGGGAAACAATTTTTTAAATATGGGGGGAGGGACGAAAGGTATACCGGGCCTTTCCCATTCTTTATTTACAATGTCCGCCACCCGCTTGGGTATAGGAAAAGCTTCTGGGGGCCCCGGGACCTCTAGGAACTTGTCCATTTTACATAGTTTCTCTGGGATGATCAAATTCTCACAATCATCCAGAGTGGATAACACCTCCTTAAGCAGAGCGCGGAGATGTTCCAACTTAAATTTAAATGTAATCACATCGGGTTCAGCTTGTTGAGAAATTTTCCCTGAATCTGAAATATCTCCCTCAGACAAAACCTCCCTGGCCCCCTCAGACTGGTGTAGGGGCATATCAGAACCATTATCATCAGCGTCCTCATGCTCTTCAGTATCTAAAACAGAGCAGTCGCGCTTACGCTGATAAGTGGGCATTTTGGCTAAAATGTTTTTGATAGAATTATCCATTACAGCTGTTAATTGTTGCATAGTAAGGAGTATTGGCGCGCTAGATGTACTAGGGGCCGCCTGAGTGGGCAAGACTGGTGTAGACGAAGGAGGGAATGATGCAGTACCATGCTTACTCCCCTCACTTGAGGAATCATCTTGGGCATCATTTTCAGTGTCACATAAATCACATCTATTTAAATGAGAAGGAACCTTGGCTTCCCCACATTCAGAACACAGTCTATCTGGTAGTTCAGACATGTTAAACAGGCATAAACTTGATAACAAAGTACAAAAAACGTTTTAAAATAAAACCGTTACTGTCACTTTAAATTTTAAACTGAACACACTTTATTACTGCAATTGCGAAAAAGTATGAAGGAATTGTTCAAAATTCACCAAAATTTCACCACAGTGTCTTAAAGCCTTAAAAGTATTGCACACCAAATTTGGAAGCTTTAACCCTTAAAATAACGGAACCGGAGCCGTTTTTATCTTTAACCCCTTTACAGTCCCTGGTATCTGCTTTGCTGAGACCCAACCAAGCCCAAAGGGGAATACGATACCAAATGACGCCTTCAGAAAGTCTTTTTTATGTATCAGAGCTCCTCACACATGCGACTGCATGTCATGCTTCTCAAAAACAAGTGCGCAATACCGGCGCGAAAATGAGGCTCTGCCTATGATTAGGGAAAGCCCCTAGAGAATAAGGTGTCTAAAACAGTGCCTGCCGATATTATTTTACAAAAATACCCATATTAAATGATTCCTCAAGGCTAAATATGTTATATATGAATCGATTTAGCCCAGAAAATGTCTACAGTCTTAACAAGCCCTTGTGAAGCCCTTATTTACTCTGTAATAAAAATGGCTTACCGGATCCCATAGGGAAAATGACAGCTTCCAGCATTACATCGTCTTGTTAGAATGTGTCATACCTCAAGCAGCAAAAGTCTGCTCACTGTTCCCCCAACTGAAGTTAATTCCTCTCAACAGTCCTGTGTGGAACAGCCATCGATTTTAGTAACGGTTGCTAAAATCATTTTCCTCTTACAAACAGAAATCTTCATCTCTTTTCTGTTTCAGAGTAAATAGTACATACCAGCACTATTTTAAAATAACAAACTCTTGATTGAATAATAAAAACTACAGTTAAACACTAAAAAACTCTAAGCCATCTCCGTGGAGATGTTGCCTGTACAACGGCAAAGAGAATGACTGGGGTAGGCGGAGCCTAGGAGGGATCATGTGACCAGCTTTGCTGGGCTCTTTGCCATTTCCTGTTGGGGAAGAGAATATCCCACAAGTAAGGATGACGCCGTGGACCGGACACACCTATGTTGGAGAAAACAGAATTTATGTTTACCTGATAAATTTCTTTCTCCAACGGTGTGTCCGGTCCACGGCGTCATCCTTACTTGTGGGATATTCTCTTCCCCAACAGGAAATGGCAAAGAGCCCAGCAAAGCTGGTCACATGATCCCTCCTAGGCTCCGCCTACCCCAGTCATTCGACCGACGTTAAGGAGGAATATTTGCATAGGAGAAACCATATGGTACCGTGGTGACTGTAGTTAAAGAAAATAAAATATCAGACCTGATTAAAAAACCAGGGCGGGCCGTGGACCGGACACACCGTTGGAGAAAGAAATTTATCAGGTAAACATAAATTCTGTTTTCTCCAACATAGGTGTGTCCGGTCCACGGCGTCATCCTTACTTGTGGGAACCAATACCAAAGCTTTAGGACACGGATGAAGGGAGGGAGCAAATCAGGTCACCTAAATGGAAGGCACCACGGCTTGCAAAACCTTTCTCCCAAAAATAGCCTCAGAAGAAGCAAAAGTATCAAATTTGTAAAATTTGGTAAAAGTGTGCAGTGAAGACCAAGTCGCTGCCCTACATATCTGATCAACAGAAGCCTCGTTCTTGAAGGCCCATGTGGAAGCCACAGCCCTAGTGGAATGAGCTGTGATTCTTTCGGGAGGCTGCCGTCCGGCAGTCTCGTAAGCCAATCTGATGATGCTTTTAATCCAAAAAGAGAGAGAGGTAGAAGTTGCTTTTTGACCTCTCCTTTTACCTGAATAAACAACAAACAAGGAAGATGTTTGTCTAAAATCCTTTGTAGCATCTAAATAGAATTTTAGAGCGCGAACAACATCCAAATTGTGCAACAAACGTTCCTTCTTTGAAACTGGTTTTGGACACAGAGAAGGTACGATAATCTCCTGGTTAATGTTTTTGTTAGAAACAACTTTTGGAAGAAAACCAGGTTTAGTACGTAAAACCACCTTATCTGCATGGAACACCAGATAAGGAGGAGAACACTGCAGAGCAGATAATTCTGAGACTCTTCTAGCAGAAGAAATCGCAACTAAAAACAAAACTTTCCAAGATAATAACTTAATATCAACGGAATGTAAGGGTTCAAACGGAACCCCCTGAAGAACTGAAAGAACTAAATTGAGACTCCAAGGAGGAGTCAAAGGTTTGTAAACAGGCTTGATTCTAACCAGAGCCTGAACAAAGGCTTGAACATCTGGCACAGCTGCCAGCTTTTTGTGAAGTAATACCGACAAGGCAGAAATCTGTCCCTTCAGGGAACTTGCAGATAATCCTTTTTCCAATCCTTCTTGAAGGAAGGATAGAATCCTAGGAATCTTAACCTTGTCCCAAGGGAATCCTTTAGATTCACACCAACAGATATATTTTTTCCAAATTTTGTGGTAAATCTTTCTAGTCACAGGCTTTCTGGCCTGAACAAGAGTATCGATCACAGAATCTGAGAATCCTCGCTTCGATAAAATCAAGCGTTCAATCTCCAAGCAGTCAGCTGGAGTGAAACCAGATTCGGATGTTCGAACGGACCCTGAACAAGAAGGTCTCGTCTCAAAGGTAGCTTCCAAGGTGGAGCCGATGACATATTCACCAGATCTGCATACCAAGTCCTGCGTGGCCACGCAGGAGCTATCAAGATCACCGACGCCCTCTCCTGCTTGATCCTGGCTATCAGCCTGGGGATGAGAGGAAATGGCGGGAACACATAAGCTAGTTTGAAGGTCCAAGGTGCTACTAGTGCATCCACTAGAGCCGCCTTGGGATCCCTGGATCTGGCCCCGTAGCAAGGAACTTTGAAGTTCTGACGAGAGGCCATCAGATCCATGTCTGGAATGCCCCACAGGTGAGTGACTTGGGCAAAGATTTCCGGATGGAGTTCCCACTCCCCCGGATGCAATGTCTGACGACTCAGAAAATCCGCTTCCCAATTTTCCACTCCTGGGATGTGGATAGCAGACAGGTGGCAGGAGTGAGACTCCGCCCAAAGAATAATTTTGGTTACTTCTTCCATCGCTAGGGAACTCCTTGTTCCCCCCTGATGGTTGATGTACGCAACAGTCGTCATGTTGTCTGATTGAAACCGTATGAACCTGGTCCTCGCAAGCTGGGGCCAGGCCTGGAGCGCATTGAATATCGCTCTCAGTTCCAGAATATTTATCGGTAGAAGAGATTCTTCCCGAGACCAAAGACCCTGAGCTTTCAGGGATCCCCAGACCGCGCCCCAGCCTATCAGACTGGCGTCGGTCGTGACAATGACCCACTCTGGTCTGTGGAACATCATCCCTTGAGACAGATTGTCCAGGGACAGCCACCAACGGAGTGAGTCTCTGGTCCTCTGATTTACTTGTATCTTCGGAGACAAGTCTGTATAGTCCCCATTCCACTGACTGAGCATGCACAGTTGTAATGGTCTTAGATGAATGCGCGCAAAAGGAACTATGTCCATCGCCGCCACCATCAACCCGATCACTTCCATGCACTGAGCTATGGAAGGAAGAGGAACGGAATGAAGTATCCGACAAGAGTCCAGAAGCTTTGTTTTTCTGGCCTCTGTTAGAAAGATCCTCATTTCTAAGGAGTCTATAATTGTTCCCAAGAAGGGAACCCTTGTTGACGGGGATAGAGAACTCTTTTCCACGTTCACTTTCCAGCCGTGAGATCTGAGAAAGGCCAGGACAATGTCCGTGTGAGCCTTTGCTTGAGGAAGGGACGACGCTTGAATCAGAATGTCGTCCAGGTAAGGTACTACTGCAATGCCCCTTGGTCTTAGCACCGCTAGAAGGGACCCTAGTACCTTTGTGAAAATCCTTGGAGCAGTGGCTAATCCGAAAGGAAGCGCCACGAACTGGTAATGTTTGTCCAGGAATGCAAACCTTAGGAACCGATGATGTTCCTTGTGGATAGGAATATGTAGATACGCATCCTTTAAATCCACCGTGGTCATAAATTGACCTTCCTGGATGGAAGGAAGGATAGTTCGAATGGTTTCCATCTTGAACGATGGGACCTTGAGAAATTTGTTTAAGATCTTGAGATCTAGGATTGGTCTGAACGTTCCCTCTTTTTTGGGAACTATGAACAGATTGGAGTAGAACCCCATCCCTTGTTCTCTTAATGGAACAGGATGAATCACTCCCATTTTTAACAGGTCTTCTACACAATGTAAGAACGCCTGTCTTTTTATGTGGTCTGAAGACAACTGCGACTTGTGGAACCTCCCCCTTGGGGGAAGTCCCTTGAATTCCAGAAGATAACCCTGGGAGACTATTTCTAGCGCCCAAGGATCCAGAACATCTCTTGCCCAAGCCTGAGCGAAGAGAGAGAGTCTGCCCCCCACCAGATCCGGTCCCGGATCGGGGGCCAATATTTCATGCTGTCTTGGTAGCAGTGGCAGGTTTCTTGGCCTGCTTTCCCTTGTTCCAGCCTTGCATTGGTCTCCAAGCTGGCTTGGCCTGAGAAGTATTACCCTCTTGCTTAGAGGACGTAGCACCTTGGGCTGGTCCGTTTTTACGAAAGGGACGAAAATTAGGTCTATTTTTTGCCTTGAAGGGCCGATCCTGAGGAAGGGCGTGGCCCTTACCCCCAGTGATATCAGAGATAATCTCTTTCAAGTCAGGACCAAACAGCGTTTTCCCCTTGAAAGGAATGTTTAGTAGCTTGTTCTTGGAAGACGCATCAGCCGACCAAGATTTCAACCAAAGCGCTCTGCGCGCCACAATAGCAAACCCAGAGTTCTTAGCCGCTAACTTAGCCAATTGCAAAGAGGCGTCTAGAGTGAAAGAATTAGCCAATTTGAGAGCATTGATTCTGTCCATAATCTCCTCATAAGGAGGAGAGTCACTATCGAGCACCTTAAGCAGTTCATCAAACCAGAAATATGCGGCTGTAGTGACAGGGACAATGCATGAAATGGGTTGTAGAAGGTAACCCTGCTGAACAAACATCTTTTTAAGCAAACCTTCTAATTTTTTATCCATAGGATCTTTGAAAGCACAACTATCCTCTATGGGAATAGTGGTGCGTTTGTTTAAAGTAGAAACCGCTCCCTCGACCTTGGGGACTGACTGCCATAAGTCCTTTCTGGGGTCGACCATAGGAAACAATTTTTTAAATATGGGGGGAGGGACGAAAGGAATACCGGGCCTTTCCCATTCTTTATTAACAATGTCCGCCACCCGCTTGGGTATAGGAAAAGCTTCTGGGAGCCCCGGCACCTCTAGGAACTTGTCCATTTTACATAGTTTCTCTGGGATGACTAAATTTTCACAATCATCCAGAGTGGATAATACCTCCTTAAGCAAAATGCGGAGATGTTCCAATTTAAATTTAAATGTAATCACATCAGATTCAGCCTGCTGAGAAATGTTCCCTAAATCAGTAATTTCTCCCTCAGACAAAACCTCCCTGGCCCCCTCAGATTGGGTTAGGGGCCCTTCAGAGATATTAATATCAGCGTCGTCATGCTCTTCAGTAACTAAAACAGAGCAGCCACGCTTACGCTGACAAGGGTTCATTTTGGCTAAAATGTTTTTGACAGAATTATCCATTACAGCCGTTAATTGTTGCATAGTAAGGAGTATTGGCGCGCTAGATGTACTAGGGGCCTCCTGAGTGGGCAAGACTCGTGTAGACGAAGGAGGGAATGATGCAGTACCATGCTTACTCCCCTCACTTGAGGAATCATCTTGGGCATCATTGTCATTATCACATAAATCACATTTATTTAAATGAATAGGAATTCTGGCTTCCCCACATTCAGAACACAGTCTATCTGGTAGTTCAGACATGTTAAACAGGCATAAACTTGATCAGAAAGTACAAAAAACGTTTTAAAATAAAACCGTTACTGTCACTTTAAATTTTAAACTGAACACACTTTATTACTGCAATTGCGAAAAAACATGAAGGAATTGTTCAAAATTCACCAAATTTTCACCACAGCGTCTTAAAGCCTTGAAAATATTGCACACCAATTTTGGAAGCTTTAACCCTTAAAATAACGGAACCGGAGCCGTTTTAAGCTTTAAACCCCTTTACAGTCCCTGGTATCTGCTTTGCTGAGACCCAACCAAACCCAAAGGGGAATACGATACCAAATGACGCCTTCAGAAGTCTTTTATAAGTATCAGAGCTCCTCTCACATGCGACTGCATGCCATGCCTCTCAAAAACAAGTGCGCAACACCGGCGCGAAAATGAGACTCTGCCTATGCTTTGGGAAAGCCCCTAAAGAATAAGGTGTCTAAAACAGTGCCTGCCGATATTATTAAATCAAAATACCCAGAATAAATGATTCCTCAAGGCTAAATAAGTGTTAATATCAATCGATTTAGCCCAAAAAAAGTCTACAGTTTAAATAAGCCCTTGTGAAGCCCTTATTTACAATCGTAATAAACATGGCTTACCGGATCCCATAGGGAAAATGACAGCTTCCAGCATTACATCGTCTTGTTAGAATGTGTCATACCTCAAGCAGCAAGAGACTGCAAACTGTTCCCCCAACTGAAGTTAATTGCTCTCAACAGTCCTGTGTGGAACAGCCATGGATTTTAGTTACGGTTGCTAAAATCATTTTCCTCATACAAACAGAATTCTTCATCTCTTTTCTGTTTCTGAGTAAATAGTACGTACCAGCACTATTTGAAAATAACAAACTCTTGATTGAATAATGAAAAACTACAGTTAAACACTAAAAAACTCTAAGCCATCTCCGTGGAGATGTTGCCTGTACAACGGCAAAGAGAATGACTGGGGTAGGCGGAGCCTAGGAGGGATCATGTGACCAGCTTTGCTGGGCTCTTTGCCACTTCCTGTTGGGGAAGAGAATATCCCACAAGTAAGGATGACGCCGTGGACCGGACACACCTATGTTGGAGAAATAAGGTTTTTTTTGTGTTTTTTTGTTTTACTTTATTTTTTTAATTATATATTTCCCAAACAGTTCTCTAACCCTCCCCCTCTATTTGCGGCCATCTTAGGTACAGGCAGCTGTATGCCAGTACCCTGTTTGCTGCAAAATAGGCAATTTAAAAAAATATATATATAATAATTTTTCTGTAGTGTAGTTGCCCCCTCTCAATACCCAAACTACCCTCCCAGATCCATTTTCCTCAAATTACTCCACATATGATGCACCTCATTGCCCCTTCTCCCTCACGCAGCTGGAGTTTTTTGTTTTATCCCCTTTAGCGTTGCCGAGTGGTCCCGCCCACTCCAGCGATGGGCCAACCCACCCGTCTCCCTTCTTACGCTCTCACCCACCAACGATTGCCCCCACCGCTGTTCTGATGCAGAGAGGGCCACAGAGTACTGCTTCAGTAACTCTGCAACTCTATTTCTGCAGTGCCCCACTCATGCAGAAATAGCGCAATCTCACCATTTTGAGCGAGATCGCGGCAGAGAGAAACCCAGGACTGCAGCGACGTGAGAGTACATCAATGGTCCTTAAGGTCGTTAAGGGGCCCTGGTCGTTAAGAGATTAAAAGCATAGTGCATGCCGGTTGCAGATAAATACAGCCTGACATGTTTCGTACAGCACTACTGCAGTTACTTCCTCAGGCAGTATAATTAGCGGGAGCACAAAGCAGTATTTAAATTAACTTCAGCTGTTAATAGTTTTCCTGTTCTGCATTGATGTTCACAGTCTGTATAGGAAGGAAAACCATGTTTCATATACATCTTGTATGTGTACAATGTTTAAACAATAAAAACAGGGAGAAACAAAAAAAAAAAAAAAACTCTACATTTAAAACCATAAAACAATTTTGTCATGATGATAATAACGATGGCAGTAAATTAACAATACTTTAGGGAAGTATGAAGAACACACAAAATTTAAAGGGACAGTCTTGGCTATACGTCAGACTAGTTTCTAGTAAGGTGATAGGGGTTTTTAGGGTTCTAGGAATTTGAGGAGCTTTGCCTCCTCCTAGTGGCCAGAAGTATAATTCCCAGGAGTAAAAGACTGTGGACACTCAGGTAAGCATAAATTAAATTATGTGTGGAAATTCCTGCTGTATAACATTTCTTAAACTTGGTTTATTTAATCAATAAGGTCTCTATACATTTTTATTTTTATATATACAGCTCTGGAAAGAATTGAGAGACCTCTGCAAAATTATTATTTTCTCTGGTTTATTTATAGCTTTGTGTTTGAGTAAAATTAACATTTATGTTTTATTCTATACACTACTGACATTTCTCCCAAATTCCACATAAAAATAGTCATTTAGAGCATTTATTTGCAGAAAATGACAACTGGTGAAAATAAAAACGATGCAGTGTTTTCGGACCTTGAATAAAGCAAAGAAAACTAGTTCACATTCACTTTTAAACAAAACAATACTAATGTTGTAACTTAGCAAGAGTTCAGAAATCAATATTTGGTGGAATAACCCTGATTTTCAAATCACAGCTTTCAAGTATCTTTTCAAGCTCCCCATCAGTCTTTCACATTGCTGTTGGGTAACATTATACCACTCCTGGCGCAAAAAGTCAAGCAGCTCAACTTTGTTTAACGGCTTTTGACCATCCACCTTCACCTTCCTCTTGATCACATTCAATAAGTTTTCAGTGGGGTTCAGGTATGGAGATTGGGGTGACCATGACAGGGTCTTGATCTGGTGGTCCTCCATCCACACCTTGAGTGACCTAGCTGTGTGGCATGGAGCATTGTCCTGCTGGAAAAAAACAATCTTCTGAGTTTGGGAACATTGTCAGAGCAGAAGGAAGCAAGTTTTCTTCCAGGATAACCTTGTATGTGGCTTGATTCATGTGTCCTTCACAAATATAAATCTGCCAGAATCAGGATCATCTTTTCTGATGAGTCCAATTGAAAGCTTTGCCCAACACCTGGTCGTCTAATGGTTAGACGGAGACCGGGAGAGGACTACAAGCCACAGTGTCTCGCAACCTCTGTGAAATTTGGTGGAGGATTGGTGATGATCTGGGGGTGCTTCAGAAAGGTTTGAATTGGGCAGATTTATCTTTGTGTAAGATGTATGAATCAAGCCAAGGATATCCTGGAAGAAAACTTGCTTCCTTCTGTTCTGAGGCTTGGTCTTTCCAGCAGGACAAAGCTCCATGTCACACACCCACGTCAATCAAGGTGTGGATAGAGGACTACCAGATCAAGACCCTGTCATGGCCAGCACAATTTTCCGACCTGAAACCCATTGAAAACCTCTTGAATGTGATAAAAAGGTTCCAAGCCATCAAACAAAGCCAGGCTGTTTGAATTTTTGATCTGTAAGACCAATTAGAATCACCAGCTTGATTCTAGCTAACACCAAGGTTAGCAACACAACAAACGAAAATGTTACATAAGTCTGAACAACCAAGAATCACTAAAGTAAGAAGGATTTCAAAACAAGCAAGAGGTCACAAAAGGTGTCTCTGGTCAATCCCAACATCTCACTATTTAGTTGAATATCTCCTAAAGTAGAGATCACTTCAATGGATGCTGACTTCCTGTCATGGCCAGCACAATCTTCCGACCTGAAACTCATTGAAAACCTCTGTAATGTGATAAAAAAGGAAGATGGCTGGTCCCAAGCCATCAAACAAAGCCAGGCTGTTTGAATTTTTGATAGACCAACTAGAATCACCTGCTTGATTCTAGCTAACATCCAGGTTAGCAACAAAACAAAGGAACATGTTACATAAGTCTGAACAACCAAGAATCACTAAATAAAGAAGGATTGCAAAACAAGCTAGATGTCACAAAAGGTGTCTCTGGTCAATCCCAACATCTCACTATTAAGTTGAATATCTCCTAACGTAGAGATCACTTCAATGGATGCCGACTTCCTGGATGGGTATTGTATCCAGTCCACGGGTTCATCCATTTCTTGTGGGATACCAATACCAAAGCTTTAGGACACGGATGAAGGGAGGGACAAGGCAGGAAACTTAAACAGAAGGCACCACTGCCTGTAAGACCTTTCTCCCAAAAATAGCCTCCGAAGAAGCAAAAGTATCAAATTTATAGAATTTAGAAAAGGTATGAAGCGAAGACCAAGTCGCCGCCTTACAAATCTGTTCAACAGAGGCCTCATGTTTAAAAGCCCATGTGGAAGCTACTGCTCTAGTAGAATGAGCTGTAATTCTTTCAGGAGGCTGCTGGCCAGCAGTCTCATAAGCTAAGCTAATTATGCTTCTTAGCAAAAAGGAAAGAGAAGTTGCCGAAGCCTTTTGGCCTCTCCTCTGTCCAGAGTAGACAACAAACAAAGCAGATGTTTGACGAAAATCTTTCGTAGCTTGTAAATAAAACTTTAAAGCACGAACCACATCAAGATTGTGTAATAGACGTTCCTTCTTTGAAAAAGGATTAAGGCATAGGGAAGGAACAACAATCTCCTGATTGAAATTCTTATTAAATACCACCTTAGGCAGAAACCCAGGTTTGGTACGTAACACTACCTTATCTGCATGGAAAATCAGATAAGGGGAATCACACTGTAAAGCAGATAACTCTGAAACTCTTCGAGCCGAGGAGATAGCTACTAAAAATAGAACTTTCCAAGATAAAAGCTTAATATCCATGGAATGCAAGGGTTCAAACGGAACCCCTTGAAGAACTTTAAGAACTAAATTTAAACTCCATGGCGGAGCAACAGGTTTAAACACAGGCTTGATTCTAACCAAAGCCTGACAAAACGCCTGAACGTCTGGAACCTCAGCCAGACGTTTGTGCAAAAGAATAGACAGAGCAGAAATCTGTCCCTTTAAGGAACTAGCTGACAATCCCTTCTCCAATCCTTCTTGGAGAAAAGATAATATCCTAGGAATCCTGACCTTACTCCATGAGTAACCCTTGGATTCACACCAATGAAGATATTTACACCATATCTTATGATAGATTTTCCTGATGACAGGCTTTCGAGCCTGAATTAAGGTATCAATTACTGATTCAGAAAAAACACGCTTTGATAGAATCAAGCGTTCAATCTCCAAGCAGTCAGACGTAGAGAAATTAGATTTGGATGTTTGAAGGAACCTTGAAGTAGAAGGTCCTGCCTTAGCGGCAGAGTCCAGCGTGTCCATGCAGGGACTATCAAGATCACCGAAGCTCTCTCCTGCTTGATCTTGGCAGTCAGACGAGGGAGCAGAGGAAACAGTGGTAACACATAAGTCAGGCTGAAGGACCAGGGCGCTGCTAGAGCATCTATCAGCGCTGCCTTGGGATCCCTGGACCTGGACCCGTAACAAGGAAGCTTAGCGTTCTGACGAGACGCCATGAGATCCAGTTCTGGTTTGCCCCAAAGTTGGATCAACTGGGCAAATACCTCAGGATGGAGCTCCCACTCCCCCAGATGAAAAGTCTGCCGACTTAGAAAATCCGCCTCCCAGTTCTCTACTCCTGGGATATGGATGGCAAGAGTGAACCTCTGCCCATAGAATTATCTTTGAAACCTCCAACATTGCCAGGGGGCTCCTTGTTCCCCCCTGATGGTTGATATAGGCTACAGTTGTGATGTTGTCTGACTGAAATCTGATGAACCTGACCGCAGCTAGCTGAGGCCAAGCCTGAAGAGCATTGAATATCGCGCTTAGTTCCAGAATGTTTACCGGAAGGAGGGCCTCCTCCTGAGTCCACGAACCCTGAGCCTTCAGGGAGTTCCAGACTGCACCCCAGCCCAGAAGACTGGCATCTGTCGTTACTATAGTCCATTCTGGCCTGCGGAAACTCATTCCCTTGGACAGATGGACCCGAGATAGCCACCAGAGAAGAGAATCCCTGGTCTCTTGATCCAGATTCAGTAGAGGGGACAAATCTGTGTAATCCCCATTCCACTGATTGAGCATGCAAAGTTGCAGTGGTCTGAGATGTAGGCGGGCAAACGGAACTATGTCCATTGCCGCTACCATTAATCCGATTACCTCCATACACTGAGCCACTAACGGATGAGAAATGGAATAAAGAGCAAGGCAGGAAGTTAGAAGTTTTGACAACCTGACATCTGTCAGATAAATCTTCATTTCTACTGAATCTATCAGAGTTCCTAGGAAGGAAACTCTTATGAGAGGTGAGAGAGAACTCTTTCCTTCGTTCACCTTCCACCCGTGAGAACTTAGGAATGCCAGAACAATGTCCGTATGGGACCTGGCGATTTGAAAAGTTGACGCCTGTATTAGGATGTCGTCTAGGTAAGGGGCTACTGCTATACCCCACGGTCTTAGAACCACTAGAAGGGACCCTAGAACCTTTGTAAAGATTCTTGGTGCCGTGGATAACCCAAAAGGAAGAGCCACAAACTGGTAATGCCTGTCTAGGAAGGCGAACCTGAGAAACTGATGATGATCCCTATGTATCGGAATATGTAGATAAGCATCCTTTAAATCCACGGTAGTCATATATTGACCCTCCTGGATCATAGGTAGGATGGTTCGAATAGTCTCCATCTTGAAGGATGGGACCCTGAGAAATTTGTTTAGGATCTTGAGATCCAAGATTGGTCTGAAAGTTCCCTCTTTCTTGGGAACTATAAACAGATTTGAATAGAAGCCCTGCCCCTGTTCCTCCTTTGGAACTGGGTGGATCACTCCCATAACTAGTAGGTCTTGAACGCAATGTAAGAATGCCTCTCTCTTTATCTGGAGCTTTGAAATACAGAAGATATCCCTGGGAAACAATCTCCAGAGCCCAGGAATACTGGAAGTCTCTTGCCCAAGCCTGGGCGAAGAGAGAAAGTCTGCCCACCACTAGATCCGGTCCCGGATCGGGGGCTACTCCTTCATGCTGTCTTAGAGGCAGCAGCAGGCTTTTTGGCCTGTTTCCCCTTGTTCCAAACCTGGTTAGGTCTCCAGACTGGCTTGGACTGGGCAAAATTTCCCTCTTGTTTTGTAGAAGAGGAAGATGAAGCTGCGCCACTCGAAGTTTAGAAAGGAACGAAAATTAGTCTGTTTGGTCCATAACTTGTTGGACCTATCCTGGGGAAGGGCGTGGCCTTTTCCTCCAGTAATATCAGAAATGATCTCCTTCAGTCCAGGCCCAAATAGGGTCTGCCCTTTGAAGGGGATCTTGAGAAGTTTAGACTTTGAAGTGACATCAGCTGACCAGGATTTAAGCCATAGCGCCCTACGTGCCTGAATGGCAAAGCCTGAATTTTTAGCCATTAGCTTGGTTAAATGAAAAACGGCGTCAAAAGTAAATGAATTGGCTAACTTAAGAGCTTTAAGCCTGTCAAGGATATCATCCAAAGGGGTCTCTACCTGTAAAGCCTCCTCCAGAGACTCGAACCAGAAAGCCGCTGCAGCAGTGACTGGGGCAATGCATGCAAGAGGCTGGAGAATAAAACCTTGTTGTATAAAGATTTTCTTAAGGAAACCATCTAATTTCTTATCCATAGGATCTAGGAAAGCACAACTGTCCTCGACAGGAATAGTTGTACGCTTAGCTAGGGTAGAGACTGCTCCCTCCACCTTAGGGACCGTCTGCCACAAGTCCCGTGTACCGGCATCTATAGGAAATATTTTCTTAAAAGCAGGAGGGGGAAAGAACGGCACACCTGGTCTATCCCATTCCTTAGTATTAATTTCTGAAAACCTCTTAGGGATTGGAAAAACGTCAGTGTAAACAGGCACTGCAAAGTATTTGTCCATTTTACACAATTTCTCTGGGACTACAATGGTGTCAGTCATCCAGAGTTGCTAAAACCTCCCTGAGCAACATGCAGAGGTGTTCAAGCTTAAATTTAAATGCTGTCATTTCAGAGTCAGACTGAAGTAACGCCTTCCCTGAATCAGAGAAGTCACCCACAGATAGAAGCTCTCCTGCTTCAACTTCTGCACATTGTGAGGGTATATCAGACATAGCTACTAAAGCGTCAGAGCTCTGTATTTGTTCTAGCCCCAGAGCTGTCCCGCTTTCCTTGTAACCCTGGCAGTTTGGACAATACCTCTGTGAGGGTATGATTCATAACTGCCGCCATGTCTTGTAAAGTAAACGCATTGGACGCGCTAGATGTACTTGGCGTCCCTTGAGCGGGAGTTATAGGTTCTGACACGTGGGGAGAGCTAGATGGCATAACCTCCCTTTTGTCAGTCTCAGAAACCTCAGGTGATAAATCTTTAAAAGCCATAATATGGTCTTTATAACTTATAGAAATGTCAGTGCTTTTGGTACACATTCTAAGAGGGGGTTCCACAATGGCTTCTAAACATAATGAACAAGGAGTTTCCTCTATGTCAGACATGTTTAACAGACTAGTAATCAGACCAGCAAGCTTGGAAAAAACTTTAATAAATGTGAAAAAAGCAATAATAAAAAACGGTACTGTGCCTTTAAGAGAAAAAACATAATTTATGCTTACCTGATAAATTTATTTCTCTTGTAGTGTGTTCAGTCCACGGGTCATCCATTACTTATGGGATATATTCTCCTTCCCAACAGGAAGTTGCAAGAGGATCACCCAAGCAGAGCTGCTATATAGCTCCTCCCCTCACATGTCATATCCAGTCATTCGACCGAAACAAGACGAGAAAGGAAAAACTATAGGGTGCAGTGGTGACTGGAGTTTTAATTAAAATTTAGAACTGCCTCAAAAAAAGGACAGGGCGGGCCGTGGACTGAACACACTACAAGAGAAATACATTTATCAGGTAAGCATAAATTATGTTTTCTCTTGTTAAGTGTGTTCAGTCCACGGGTCATCCATTACTTATGGGATACCAATACCAAAGCTAAAGTACACGGATGATGGGAGGGACAAGGCAGGAACATTAAACAGAAGGAACCACTGCCTGTAGAACCTCTCTCGCAAAACCAGCCTCCGAAGAAGCAAAAGTGTAAAATTTGTAAAATTTTGAAAAGGTATGAAGTGAAGACCAAGATGCAGCCTTGCAAATCTGTTCAACAGAGGCCTCATTTTTAAAGGCCCAGGTGGAAGCCACAGCTCTAGTGGAATGAGCTGTAATTCTTTCAGGAGGCTGCTGTCCAGCAGTCTCATAGGCTAAACGTATTATGGTACGAAGCCAAAAAGAGAGAGAGGTGGCCGAAGCCCTTTGACCTCTCCTCTGACCAGAATAAACGACAAACAGAGAAGAAGTTTGCCGAAAATCTTTAGTTGCCTGTAAGTAGAACTTCAGGGCACGGACTACGTCCAGATTATGCAAAAGGATTTCCTTCTTTGAGGAAGGATTAGGACATAATGATGGAACAACAATCTCTTGATTGATATTCCTGTTAGAAACAACCTTAGGTAAAAACCCAGGTTTAGTACGCAGAACTACCTTGTCTGAATGAAAAATCAGATAAGGAGAATCGCAATGTAAGGCAGATAACTCAGAGACTCTTCGAGCCGAGGAAATAGCAATCAAAAACAGAACTTTCCAAGATAAAAGCTTAATATCAATGGAATTAAGGGGTTCAAACGGAACACCCTGAAGAACTTTAAGAACCAAGTTTAAGCTCCACGGAGGAGCAACAGTCTTAAACACAGGCTTAATCCTAGCCAAAGCCTGACAAAAGGCCTGAACGTCTGGATTCTCTGCCAGACGTTTGTGTAAAAGAATAGACAGAGCAGAAATCTGTCCCTTTAACGAACTAGCGGATAAACCCTTTTCTAAACCTTCTTGTAGAAAAGCCAATATCCTAGGAATCCTAACCTTACTCCATGAGTAACTCTTGGATTCACACCAATATAAATATTTACGCCATATCTTATGGTAAATTTTTCTGGTAACAGGTTTCCGAGCCTGTATTAATGTATCAATTACCGACTCCGAAAAACGCTTTGATAGAATCAAGCGTTCAATCTCCATGCAGTCAGCCTCAGAGAAATTAGGCTTGGATGGTTGAAAGGACCCTGAATTAGAAGGTCCTGCCTCAGAGGCAGAGACCATGGTGGACAGGACGACATGTCCACTAGGTCTGCATACCAGGTCCTGCGTGGCCACGCAGGCGCTATCAGAATAACCGATGCTCTCTCCTGTTTGATCCTGGCAATCAGTCGGGGTAGCAACGGAAATGGAGGAAACACATAAGCCATGTTGAAAACCCAAGGGGCTGCTAGTGCATCTACCAGCACCGCTCCCGGGTCCCTGGACCTGGATCCGTAACAAGGAAGCTTGGCGTTCTGGCGAGACGCCATGAGATCCAGTTCTGGTTTGCCCCAACGATGGATCAGTTGAGCAAACACCTCCGGATGGAGTTCCCACTCCCCCGGATGAAAAGTCTGACGACTTAGAAAATCCGCCTCCCAGTTCTCTACGCCTGGGATGTGGATCGCTGACAGGTGGCAAGAGTGAGACTCTGCCCAACGAATTATCTTTGAGACTTCTAACATCGCTAGGGAGCTCCTGGTTCCCCCTTGATGGTTGATATAAGCCACAGTCGTGATGTTGTCCGACTGAAATCTGATGAACCTCAGTGCTGCTAACTGAGGCCAAGCTAGAAGAGCATTGAATATCGCTCTTAACTCCAGAATGTTTATTGGGAGGAGTTTCTCCTCCTGAGTCCACGATCCCTGAGCCTTCAGGGAGTTCCAGACTGCACCCCAGCCTAGTAGGCTGGCATCTGTTGTTACAATCGTCCAATCTGGTCTGCGAAAAGTCATTCCTTTGGACAGATGAACCCGCGACAACCTCCAGAGAAGAGAATCTCTGGCCTCCTGGTTCAGATTTAGTAAAGGGGACAGATCTGAGTAATCCCCATTCCACTGACTTAGCATGCATAGTTGTAGCGGTCTGAGATGCAGGCGCGCAAATGGCACTATGTCCATTGCCGCGACCATTAAGCCGATTACTTCCATGCACTGAGCTACTGATGGGCTTGGAATGGAATGAAGGACACGGCAAGCATTTAGGATTTTTGATAACCTGGACTCCGTCAGGTAAATCTTCATCTCTACAGAATCTATAAGAGTCCCTAGAAAGGGAACCCTTGTGAGTGGGAACAGAGAACTCTTTTCCATGTTCACTTTCCACCCATGCGACCTCAGAAATGCTAGAACTATCTCTGTATGAGACTTTGCATTTTGAAAACTTGACGCTTGTATCAGAATGTCGTCTAGGTACGGAGGCACCGCTATGCCTCGCGGTCTTAGTACCGCCAGAAGCGAGCCCAGAACCTTTGTAAAAATTCTCGGGCCGTAGCCAACCCGAAGGGAAGAGCTACAAACTGGTAATGCCTGTCTAGAAAGGCAAACCTTAGGTACCGATAATGATCTTTGTGAATCGGTATGTGAAGGTAGGCATCCTTTAAGTCCACTGTGGTCATATATTGACCCTCTTGGATTATGGGTAGGATTGTTCGAATAGTTTCCATCTTGAACGATGGAACCCTTAGGAATTTGTTTAAGATCTTCAGGTCCAAGATTGGCCTGAAGGTTCCCTCTTTTTTGGGAACCACAAACAGATTTGAGTAAAACCCCTGCCCTTGTTCCGTCCGCGGAACCGGGTGGATCACTCCCATTACTAAGAGGTCTTGTACACATCGTAGAAATGCCTCTTTCTTTATTAGATTTGTTGATAACCTTGACAGATGAAATCTCCCTTGTGGAGGAGAAGTTTTGAAGTCCAGAAGATATCCCTGAGATATTATCTCCAATGCCCAGGGATCCTGGACATCTCTTGCCCAGGCCTGGGCGAAGAGAGAAAGTCTGCCCCCCACTAGATCCGTTTCCGGATAGGGGGCCCTTTCTTCATGCTGTCTTAGGGGCAGAAGTAGGTTTTCTGGCCTGCTTGCCCTTGTTCCAGGACTGGTTGCCTTTCCAACCCTGTCTGTAACAAGTAGCAGTCCCTTCCTGTTTTGGAGCGGAGGAAGTTGATGCCGCTCCTGCCTTGAAATTACGAAAGGCACGAAAATTAGACTGTTTGGCCTTTGATTTGGCCCTGTCCTGAGGAAGGGTGTGACCCTTACCACCAGTAATGTCAGCAATAATTTCTTTCAAACCGGGCCCGAATAAGGTTTGCCCTTTGAAAGGAATATTAAGCAATTTAGATTTAGAAGTTACATCTGCTGACCAGGATTTAAGCCATAGCGCTCTGCGCGCCTGGATGGCGAATCCGGAGTTCTTAGCCGTGAGTTTGGTTAAATGCACAACGGCATCCGAAACAAATGCATTAGCTAGCTTAAGGGCTTTAAGCTTGTTCATAACCTCATCCAATGGTGCTGTGCGAATAGCCTCTTCCAGGGACTCAAACCAGAATGCCGCTGCAGCAGTGACGGGCGCAATGCATGCAAGGGGCTGTAATATAAAACCTTGTTGAACAAACATTTTCTTAAGGTAACCTTCTAATTTTTTTATCCATTGTATCTGAGAAAGCACAACTATCCTCCACCAGGATAGTGGTACGCATGGCTAAAGTAGAAACTGCTCCCTCCACCCTAGGGACCGTCTGCCATAAGTCTCGTGTGGTGGCGTCTATTGGGAACATTTTTCTAAATATTGGAGGAGGGGAAAAGGGCACACCGGGTCTATCCCACTCCTTGCTAATAATCTCTGTAAGCCTTTTAGGTATAGGAAAAACGTCAGTACACACCGGTACCGCATAGTATTTATCCAGCCTACATAATATCTCTGGGATTGCAACCGTGTCGCAATCATTCAGAGCCGCTAACACCTCCCCTAGCAATACACGGAGGTTCTCAAGCTTAAATTTAAAATTTTAAATTTCTGAATCCGGTCTCCCCGGATCAGATCCGTCACCCACAGAATGAAGCTCTCCGTCCTCATGTTCTGCAAACTGTGACGCAGTATCAGACATGGCTCTCGTGTCATCGGCGCACTCTGTCCTTAACCCAGAGCTATCGCGCTTGCCTCTTAACTCAGGCAAATTAGATAATACTTCTTCATAACATTAGCCATATCATGCAAAGTGATTTGTAAGGGCCTTGATGTACTTGGCGCCACAATCTCACGCACCTCCTGAGCGGGAGGCGAAGGTACTGACACGTTAGGAGAGATAGGCGGCATAACTTCCCCCTCGTTGTCTGTTGATAATTTCTTTACCAGTAAAGACTGACTTTTATTTAAAGTAACATCAATACAATTGGTACACATATTTCGATTGGGCTCCACATTGGCTTTTAAACATAATGAACAAGTAGATTCATCTGTATCAGACATGTTTAAACAGACTAGCAATGAAGGCTAGCAAGCTTGGAAAAAATCTTTCAATAAATTTACAAGCAAAAGAAAAAACGCTGCAGCGCTTTTAAAAACACAAAAAAACTGTCACAGTTGAAATAACAATGAACTAATTCAGTTATAGCCAACAATTATAACAGTAAATGTATGAATTTAGCAGAGGCTTGCACCCACTAGCAAACGGATGATTAACCCCTCAATACCCAAAAAACGGATAATCAATTTAAGATTTAACGCTTTTATCACAGTCAAACACACTGTCACAGGTCTGCTGTGACTGATTACCTCCCTCAAAAATGAATTTGAAGACCCCTGAGCTCTCTGGAGATCGTCCTGGATCAAGGAGGAAGAAGCAGGAACACTGTGCTAGAATTTTAACTGCGCAACAAGGCGCTAAAAAAGGCCCCTCCCATTCATATTACAACAGTGGGGGACATGTTACAACGGTTTCTATGCAGAAATATACGTTAGCCATATGGAAAAAAATCATGCCCAAAAAGATTGATCACCAAAGTACCTCACAAAAACGAATAACATGCCAGTAAAAGTTTTAAAACAACTTTCCAGTGTTATGCAAAGTTATCACTGAGCCTGCTACCAGTCGCTTCTACTGCAGTTAAGGCTCATACATTTATTACAGTATTAACAGTATTTTCTCAGTCAAATTCTAGTCCCTAGAAAATAACTCAACTGCGCATACATTTATCAGCCTGATACCAGTCGCTACTACTGCATTAAAGGCTGTACTTACATCATATGGGTAACAGCAGTGTTTTCTTAGTCAATTCCATTCCTAGAAAATATTACTGCACATACCTCATTTGCGGGGAACTCCGCATGCTATTCCCTTTTCTGAAGTTACCCCACTCCTCAGAATGTGCGAGAACAGCCAGTGGATCTTAGTTACGTCTGCTAAGATCATAGAAAACGCAGGCAGATTCTTCTTCTAAATACTGCCTGAGAGAAAAAAACAGCACACTCCGGTGCTATTTTAAAATAACAAACTTTTGATTGAAGAATAATTAGGTAAAAAACTCCTATCTCCTCTCGCGACCTCCTCCTTTGTTGAGACTTGCAAGAGAATGACTGGATATGACATGTGAGGGGAGGAGCTATATAGCAGCTCTGCTTGGGTGATCCTCTTGCAACTTCCTGTTGGGAAGGAGAATATATCCCATAAGTAATGGATGACCCGTGGACTGAACACACTTAACAAGAGAAAAACTACCACATAAACTGCAAAACAGTGAAAAAAAGTAGTAAACTCTACGAAATTTTTACAGTGTGTATAAGGGACTAAAGCAGCATTGCACCCACTTGCAAATGGATGATTAACCCCTCAGGCCCAAAAACGAATTAGAAAAACATTAAACCTGTTAACAAACAGTCAAACACACTGCCACAGCTCTGCTGTGGCTCCTACCTGCCCTTAAAAAGATTTTTGCAGGAACAAAACCCTCTATAGAAGTCCTATAAGCCAGAGGACTCCTTCAGGGAAGCTGGATATCTCAGACTGAAAATGAAAATAGGCCCCTCCCACCATGCACTCAAAGTCAGAGGGCCTTAAAAAAGTACTCCTAGGAGTAATCTAACAAGCCATGTGGAAACTAGGCCCCAAATAAAGATTTATCACCCTCAAAGAAAAAACTTTTTTATTTATAAATCGTGCAAACGTTTTTACACTAAGTAATATAGGTATTAACATGAATATTATCCCTTTTTGCAAGCATGATCCCAGTTGTTGTTAAATCACTGTATCAGGCTTACCTTAAATATACCAGGAACTGTCAGTATTTTCTAGACCTTATCATCTCTCTAGAAAAAAATATACTTAACATACCTCAAAGCAGGTAATCTGCAGACCGTCCCCCCAACTGAAGTTTTCTTTCCATACTCTTCAGTTATGTGTGAGAACAGCAATGGACCTTAGTTACAAACCGCTAAGATCATCAAACCTCCAGGCAGAATTCTTCTTCCAATTTCTGCCTGAGAGTAAAAACAGTACAATGCTGGAACCGTTTAAAAATAACAAACTTTTGATTGAAGGTAAAAACTACACTAAGTCACCACATCTCTCTTGATACTTCCTTTCTTGTCGAGAGCTGCAAGAGAATGACTGGGGTCGCAGTTAGGGGAGGAGCTATATAGACAGCTCTGCTGTGGGTGTCCTCATGCAGCTTCCTGTTGGGAAGGAGAATATCCCACAAGTAATGGATGAACCCGTGGACTGGATACACCTTTACAAGAGAAAATTAGGTATTAATGACCAACTAGCAACCTGATTATGAGAGAAGCCTCTGTAAATGGTAACAAACTTTGAGTGCCTCCTCGAATTATATATTAAAGTCACAGTTGTGACATTATTCAACTGAAATTTGGATTTAAATTAATGTGTCCCTTTGTCTGAGTAAGCTTAACAGGATCCTGAGGATCAAACAAAAAACATAATTTATGCTTACCTGATAAATTTATTTCTCTTGTCTTGTAGTCAGTCCACGGGTCATCCATTACTTATGGGATTATATCTCCTTCCCAACAGGAAGTTGCAAGAGGATCACCCAAGCAGAGCTGCTACATAGCTCCTCCCCTCACATGTCATATTCAG
Organism: Bombina bombina; assembly: GCF_027579735.1. Classification (NCBI taxonomy): domain Eukaryota; kingdom Metazoa; phylum Chordata; class Amphibia; order Anura; family Bombinatoridae; genus Bombina; species Bombina bombina. The sequence continues at coordinate 1,146,381,139 of NC_069504.1, forward strand.
TCATTCGACCGAAACAAGACGAGAAAGGAGAAACCATAGGGTGCAGTGGTGACTGGAGTTTAATTAAAATTTAAATCTGCCTTAAAGACAGGGCGGGCCGTGGACTGACTACACTACAAGAGAAATACATTTATCAGGTAAGCATAAATTATGTTTTCTCTTGTTAAGTGTAGTCAGTCCACGGGTCATCCATTACTTATGGGATACCAATACCAAAGCAAAAGTACACGGATGATGGGAGGGACAAGGCAGGAACTTTAAACGGAAGGAACCACTGCCTGAAGAACCTTTCTCCCAAAAATAGCCTCCGAAGAAGCAAAAGTGTCAAATTTGTAAAATTTCGAAAAATTGTGAAGTGAAGACCAAGTTGCAGCCTTGCAAATCTGTTCAATAGAGGCCTCATTCTTAAAGGCCCAAGTGGAAGCCACAGCTCTAGTGGAATGAGCTGTAATTCTTTCAGGAGGCTGCTGTCCAGCAGTCTCATAGGCTAAACGTATTATGCTACGAAGCCAAAAGGAGAGAGAGTTAGCCAAAGCCTTTTGACCTCTCCTCTGTCCAGAGTAAACGACAAACAGAGAAGAAGTTTGACTAAAATCTTTAGTTGCCTGCAAATATAACTTCAGGGCACGGACTATGTCCAGATTATGCAAAAGTCGTTCCTTCTTTGAAGAAGGGTTAGGACACAAAGATGGAACAACAATCTCTTGATTGATATTCCTGTTAGAAACTACCTTAGGTAAGAACCCAGGTTTAGTACGCAGAACTACCTTGTCTGAATGAAAAATTAGATAAGGAGAATCACAATGTAAGGCAGATAACTCAGAGACTCTTCGAGCCGAGGAAATAGCCATCAAAAACAGAACTTTCCAAGATAACAGCTTGATATCAATGGAATGAAGGGGTTCAAATGGAACACCTTGCAAAACGTTAAGAACTAAGTTTAAGCTCCACGGCGGAGCAACAGTCTTAAACACAGGCTTAATCCTAGCCAAAGCCTGACAAAAAGCCTGAACATCTGGAACTTCTGCCAGACGTTTGTGTAGAAGAATAGACAGAGCAGAAATCTGTCCCTTTAACGAACTAGCAGATAAGCCCTTTTCTAAACCCTCTTGTAGAAAAGACAATATCCTAGGAATCCTAACCTTACTCCATGAGTAACTCTTGGATTCACACCAATATAAATATTTACGCCATATCTTATGGTAAATTTTTCTGGTAACAGGTTTCTGAGCCTGTATTAAGGTATCAATAACCGACTCCGAGAAGCCACGCTTTGATAGAATCAAGCGTTCAATCTCCATGCAGTCAGTCTCAGAGAAATTAGATTTGGATGGTTGAAAGGACCCTGAATTAGAAGGTCCTGCCTCAGAGGCAGAGACCATGGTGGACAAGACGACATGTCCACTAGGTCTGCATACCAGGTCCTGCGTGGCCACGCAGGCGCTATCAAAATCACTGACGCTCTCTCCTGTTTGATCTTGGCAATCAGTCGAGGCAGCAGCGGAAATGGTGGAAACACATAAGCCATGTTGAAGACCCAAGGAGCTGTCAGAGCATCTATCAGCACCGCTTCCAGGTCCCTGGATCTGGATCCGTAACAAGGAAGCTTGGCGTTCTGGCGAGACGCCATGAGATCCAGATCTGGTTTGCCCCAACGATGAATCAGTTGAGCGAAGACCTCCGGATGAAGTTCCCACTCCCCCGGATGAAAAGTCTGGCGACTTAGAAAATCCGCCTGATGAACCTCAGAGTTGCTAACTGAGGCCAAGCTAGAAGAGCATTGAATATTGCCCTTAACTCCAGAATATTTATTGGGAGGAGTTTCTCCTCCTGAGTCCATGATCCCTGAGCCTTCAGGGAATTCCAGACTGCGCCCCAACCTAGAAGGCTGGCGTCTGTTGTTACAATTGTCCAATCTGGCCTGCGAAAGGTCATCCCCTTGGACAGATGGGGCCGAGAAAGCCACCATAGAAGAGAATCTCTGGTCTCTTGATCCAGATTTAGTAGAGGGGACAAATCTGAGTAATCCCCATTCCACTGATTGAGCATGCACAATTGCAGTGGTCTGAGATGCAGGCGCGCAAATGGTACTATGTCCATTGCCGCTACCATTAAGCCGATTACTTCCATGCACTGAGCTACTGACGGGTGTGGAATGGAATGAAGGGCACGGCAAGTATTTTGAAGCTTTAATAACCTGGACTCCGTCAGGTAAATTTTCATCTCTACAGAATCTATAAGAGTCCCTAGGAAGGGAACCCTTGTGAGTGGTAATAGAGAACTCTTTTCCACGTTCACCTTCCACCCATGCGACCTCAGAAACGCCAGAACTATCTCTGTATGAGACTTGGCAATTTGAAAACTTGACGCTTGTATCAGAATGTCGTCTAGGTACGGAGCCACCGCTATGCCTCGCGGTCTTAGTACCGCCAGAAGAGAGCCCAGAACCTTTGTAAAGATTCTCGGGGCCGTAGCTAACCCGAAGGGAAGAGCTACAAACTGGTAATGCCTGTCTAGGAAGGCAAATCTTAGGTACCGATAATGATCTTCGTGAATCGGTATGTGAAGGTAGGCATCCTTTAAGTCCACCGTGGTCATGTATTGACCCTCTTGGATCATGGGTAGGATGGTTCGAATAGTTTCCATTTTGAATGATGGAACTCTTAGGAATTTGTTTAAGATCTTTAGGTCCAAGATTGGTCTGAAGGTTCCCTCTTTCTTGGGGACCACAAACAGATTAGAGTAAAATCCTTGCCCTTGTTCCGTCCGCGGAACTGGGTGGATCACCCCCATTAATAAGAGGTCTTGTACACAGCGTAGAAACGCCTCTTTCTTTATTTGGTTTGCTGATAACCTTGAAAGATGAAATCTCCCTTGTGTAGGAGAAGTTTTGAAGTCCAGAAGGTATCCCTGAGATATGATCTCCAACGCCCAGGGATCCTGGACATCTCTTGCCCAAGCCTGGGCGAAGAGAGATAGTCTGCCCCCACTAGATCCGTTTCCGGATAGGGGGCCCTCTCTTCATGCTGTCTTAGGGGCAGAAGCAGGTTTTCTGGCCTGCTTGCTCTTGTTCCAGGACTGGTTAGCTTTCCAGCCCTGTCTGTAACGAGCAACAGTTCCTTCCTGTTTTGGAGCGGAGGAAGTTGATGCTGCTCCTGTCTTGAAGTTACGAAAGGCACGAAAATTAGACTGTTTGGCCTTTGATTTGGCCTTGTCCTGAGGAAGAGTATGACCCTTACCTCCAGTAATGTCAGCAATAATTTCTTTCAAGCCGGGCCCGAATAAGGTCTGCCCTTTGAAAGGAATATTAAGCAATTTAGATTTAGAAGTCACGTCAGCTGACCATGATTTAAGCCATAGCGCTCTGCGCACTTGGATGGCGAATCCAGAGTTCTTAGCCGTTAGTTTGGTTAAATGTACAACAGCATCAGAAACAAATGCGTTAGCTAGCTTAAGTGCTTTAAGCTTGTTCATAATCTCATCCAATGGAGCTGTGCGAATGGCCTCTTCCAGAGACTCAAACCAGAATGCCGCAGCAGCAGTGACAGGCGCAATGCATGCAAGGGGCTGTAAGATAAAACCTTGTTGAACAAAAATTTTCTTACGGTAACCTTCTAATTTTTTATCCATTGGATCTGAAAAAGCACAACTATCCTCCACCGGGATAGTGGTACGCTTAGCCAAAGTAGAAACTGCTCCCTCTACCTTAGGGACCGTCTGCTGGCGTCTATTGGAAACATTTTCCTAAATATAGGAGGGGGGGAAAAGGGCACACCGGGCCTATCCCACTCCTTGCTAATAATCTCTGAAAGCCTCTTAGGTATAGGAAAAACGTCAGTACACACCGATACCGCATAGTATCTATGCAGCCTACATAATTTCTCTGGAATTGCAACCGTGTTACAATCATTCAGAGCCGCTAATACCTCCCCTAGCAGTACACGGAGGTTCTCAAGCTTAAATTTAAAATTAGAAATCTCTGAATCCAGTCTCCCTGGATCAGATCCGTCACCCACAGAATGAAGCTCTCCGTCCTCATGTTCTGCAAATTGTGACGCAGTATCGGACATGGCTCTCCCATCATCAGCGCGCTCTGTCCTTAACCCCGAGCAATCGCGCTTGCCTCTTAATTCTGGCAATTTAGATAATACTTCTGTCATAACAGTAGCCATGTCTTGCAAAGTGATTTGTATGGGCCTCTCTGATGTACTTGGCGCCACAATATCACGCACCTCCTGAGCGGGAGGCGAAGGTACTGACACGTGAGGAGAGTTAGACGGCATAACTTCCCCCTCGTTGTCTGGTGATAATTTCTTTGCATGTAAAGATTGACTTTTATTTAAAGTGACATCAATGCATTTAGTACACAAATTTCTATGGGGCTCCACATTGGCCTTCAAACATAGTGAACAAACAGATTCATCTGTGTCAGACATGTTTAAACAGACTAGCAATGAGACTAGCAAGCTTGGAAAATACTTTCAAATAAATTTACAAGCAATATAAAAAACGCTACTGCGCCTTTAAGAAGCACAAAAAGCTATCACAGTTGAAATAACAATGAACCAAATTAGTTATAGCAACCAAATTTTCACAGTAAATGTATTAAGTTAGCAAAGGATTGCACCCACCAGCAAATGGATGATTAACCCCTTAATACCCAAAAACGGATATCAATTTAACAAATAACGTTTCTTTCATGTAATTAGCAAGAGTCCATGAGCTAGTGACGTATGGGATATACATTCCTACCAGGAGGGGCAAAGTTTCCCAAACCTCAAAATGCCTATAAATACACCCCTCACCACACCCACAAATCAGTTTTACAAACTTTGCCTCCTATGGAGGTGGTGAAGTAAGTTTGTGCTAGATTCTACGTTGATATGCGCTCCGCAGCAGGTTGGAGCCCGGTTTTCCTCTCAGCGTGCAGTGAATGTCAGAGGGATGTGAGGAGAGTATTGCCTATTTGAATTCAATGATCTCCTTCTACGGGGTCTATTTCATAGGTTCTCTGTTATCGGTCGTAGAGATTCATCTCTTACCTCCCTTTTCAGATCGACGATATACTCTTATTTATATACCATTACCTCTGCTGATTTTCGTTTCAGTACTGGTTTGGCTTTCTACAACATGTAGATGAGTGTCCTGGGGTAAGTAATTCTTATTTTCTGTGACACTCTAAGCTATGGTTGGGCACTTTATTATAAAGTTCTAAATATATGTATTCAAACATTTATTTGCCTTGACTCAGGATGTTCAACATTCCTTATTTCAGACAGTCAGTTTCAAATTTGGGATAATGCATATGAATAAATCAATTTTTTTCTTACCTTAAAATTTGACTTTTTCCCTGTGGGATGTTAGGCTCGCGGGGGCTGAAAATGCTTTATTTTATTGCGTCATTCTTGGCGTGGACTTTTTTGGCACAAAATTTTTTTTCTGTTTCCGGCGTCATACGTGTCGCCGGAAGTTGCGTCATTTTTGACGTTCTTTTGCGCCAAAAGTGTCGGCGTTCCGGATGTGGCGTCATTTTTGCAGCCAAAAGCATTTAGGCGCCAAATAATGTGGGCGTCATTTTTGGCGCTAAAAAAATATGGGCGTCACTATTGTCTCCACATTATTTAAGTCTCATTATTTATTGCTTCTGGTTGCTAGAAGCTTGTTCACTGGCATTTTTTTCCCATTCCTGAAACTGTCATTTAAGGAATTTGATCAATTTTGCTTTATATGTTGTTTTTTCTATTACATATTGCAAAGATGTCCCACGTTGAAACTGAGTCAGAAGATACTTCTGGAAAATCGCTGCCTGGTGCTGGAGCTACCAAAGCTAAGTGTATCTGCTGTAAACTTATGGTATCTGTTCCTCCAGCTGTTGTTTGTACTGTTTTGTCACGACAAACTTGTTAATGCAGATAATATTTCCTTTAGTACTGTTACATTACCTGTTGCTGTTCCGTCAACATCTAATACTCAGAGTGTTCCTGATAACATAAGAGATTTTGTTTCTAAATCCATTAAGAAGGCTATGTCTGTTATTCCTCCTTCTAGTAAACGTAAAAAGTCTTTTAAAACTTCTCATTTTTCAGATGAATTTTTAAATGAACATCATCATTCTGATTAATGGTTCTTCTGGTTCAGAGGATTCTGTCTCAGAGGTTGATGCTGATAAATCTTCATATTTATTTAAAATGGAATTTATTCGTTCTTTACTTAAAGAAGTCCTAATTGCATTAGAAATTGAGGATTCTGGTCCTCTTGATACTAAATCTAAACGTTTAGATAAGGTTTTTAAATCTCCTGTAGATATTCCAGATGTTTTTCCTGTCCCTGGTGCTATTTCTGAAGTAATTTCCAGGGAATGGAATAATTTGGGTAATTCATTTACTCCTTCTAAACGTTTTAAGCAATTATATCCTGTGCCATCTGACAGATTAGAGTTTTGGGACAAAATCCCTAAGGTTGATGGGGCTGTCTCTACTCTTGCTAAGCGTACTACTATTCCTACGGCAGATGGTACTTCCTTTAAGGATCCTTTAGATAGGAAAATTGAATCCTTTCTAAGAAAAGCTTACTTGTGTTCAGGTAATCTTCTTAGACCTGCTATATCTTTAGCGGATGTTGCTGCAGCTTCAACTTTTTGGTTAGAAGCTTTAGCGCAACAAGTAACAGATCATAATTCTCATAGCATTATTATTCTTCTTCAACATGCTAATAATTTTATTTGTGATGCCATCTTTGATATCATTAGAGTTGATGTCAGGTATATGTCTCTAGCTATTTTAGCTAGAAGAGCTTTATGGCTTAAAACTTGGAATGCTGATATGTCTTCTAAGTCTACTCTGCTTTCCCTTTCTTTCCAGGGAAATAAATTGTTTGGTTCTCAGTTGGATTCTATTATCTCAACTGTTACTGGAGGGAAAGGAACTTTTTTACCACAGGATAAAAAATCTAAAGGTAAATTTAGGTCTAATAATCGTTTCCGTTCCTTTCGTCACAACAAGGAACAAAAACCTGATCCTTCATCCTCAGGAGCGGTATCAGTTTGGAAACCATCTCCAGTCTGGAATAAATCCAAGCCTTTTAGAAAATCAAAGCCAGCTCCTAAGTCCACATGAAGGTGTGGCCCTCATTCCAGCTCAGCTGGTTGGGGGCAGATTACGTTTTTTCAAAGAAATTTGTTTCAATTCCGTTCACAATCTTTGGATTCAGAACATTGTTTCAGAAGGGTACAGAATTGGCTTCAAGATAAGGCCTCCTGCAAAGAGATTTTTTCTTTCCCGTGTCCCAGTAAACCCAGCGAAGGCTCAAGCATTTCTGAAATGTGTTTCAGATCTAGAGTTGGCTGGAGTAATTATGCCAGTTCCAGTTCTGGAACAGGGACTGGGGTTTTATTCAAATCTCTTCATTGTACCAAAAAAGGAGAATTCCTTCAGACCAGTTCTGGATCTAAAAATATTGAATCGTTATGTAAGGATATCAACATTCAAAATGGTAACTGTAAGGACTATCCTGCCTTTTGTTCAGCAAGGGCATTATATGTCTACAATAGATTTACAGGATGCATATCTGCATATTCCGATTCATCCAGATCACTATCTGTTTCTGAGATTCTCTTTCCTAGACAAGCATTACCAGTTTGTGGCTCTGCCGTTTGGCCTAGCTACAGCTCCAAGAATTTTTACAAAGGTTCTCGGTGCCCTTCTGTCTGTAATCAGAGAACAGGGTATTGTGGTATTTCCTTATTTGGACGATATCTTGGTACTTGCTCAGTCTTCACATTTAGCAGAATCTCATACGAATCGACTTGTGTTGTTTCTTCAACATCATGGTTGGAGGATCAATTTACCAAAAAGTTCATTGATTCCTCAGACACAGGTAACCTTTTTAGGTTTCCAGATAGATTCAGTGTCCATGACTCTATCTTTGACAGACAAGAGACGTCTAAAATTGATATCAGCTTGTCGAAACCTTCAGTCACAATCATTCCCTTCGGTAGCCTTATGCATGGAAATTCTAGGTCTTATGACTGCTGCATCGGACGCGATCCCCTTTGCTCGTTTTCACATGCGGCCTCTTCAGCTCTGTATGCTGAACCAGTGGTGCAGGGATTACACAAAGATATCTCAATTAATATCTTTAAAACCGATTGTACGATACTCTCTGATGTGGTGGACAGATCACCATCGTTTAGTTCAGGGGGCTTCTTTTGTTCTTCTTCCGACCTGGACTGTAATTTCAACAGATGCAAGTCTTACAGGTTGGGGAGCTGTGTGGGGTCTCTGACGGCACAAGGGGTTTGGGAATCTCAGGAGGTGAGATTACCGATCAATATTTTGGAACTCCGTGCAATTTTCAGAGCTCTTCAGTCTTGGCCTCTTCTAAAGAGAGAATCGTTCATTTGTTTTCAGACAGACAATGTCACAACTGTGGCATACATCAATTATCAAGGAGGGACTCACAGTCCTCTGGCTATGAAAGAAGTATCTCGAATTCTGGTATGGGCGGAATCCAGCTCCTGTCTAGTTTCTGCGGTTCATATCCCAGGTATAGACAATTGGGAAGCGGATTATCTCAGTCGCCAAACGTTACATCCGGGCGAATAGTCTCTTCACCCAGAGGTATTTCTTCAGATTGTTCAAATATGGGGACATTTCTAGAAATAGATTTGATGGCCTCTCATCTAAACAAGAAACTTCCCAGGTATCTGTCCAGATACAGGGATCCTCAAGCGGTAGCAGTGGATGCATTGTCACTTCCTTGGAAGTATCATCCTGCCTATATCTTTCCGCCTCTAGTTCTTCTTCCAAGAGTAATCTCCAAGATTCTGAAGGAATGCTCGTTTTTTCTGCTGGTAGCTCCAGCATGGCCTCACAGGTTTTGGTATGCGGATCTTGTCCGATGGCCTCTTGCCAACCGTGGACTCTTCCGTTAAGGCCAGACCTTCTGACGCAAGGTCCTTTTTTCCATCAGGATCTCAAATCCTTAAATTTAAAGGTATGGAGATTGAACGCTTGATTCTTAGTCAAAGAGGTTTCTCTGACTCTGTGATTAATACTATGTTACAGGCTCGTAAATCTGTATCTAGGGAGATTATAATATAGAGTCTGGAAGACGTGACTTTCTCATCATTTTTCCTGGCATTCTTTTAGAATTCCGAGAATTTTACAGTTTCTTCAGGATGGTTTGGATAAAGGTTTGTCTGCAAGTTCCTTGAAAGGACAAATCTCTGCTCTTTCTGTTCTTTTTCACAGAAAGATTGCTAATCTTCCTGATATTCATTGTTTTGTACAAGCTTTGGTTCGTATAAAACCTGTCATTAAGTCAATTTCTCCTCCTTGGAGTTTGAATTTGGTTCTGAGGGCTCTTCAGGCTCCTCCGTTTGAACCTATGCATTCATTGGACATTAAATTACTTTCTTGGAAAGTTTTGTTCCTTTTGGCCATCTCTTCTGCCAGAAGAGTTTCTGAATTATCTGCTCTTTCTTGTGAGTCTCCTTTTCTGATTTTTCACCAGGATAAGGTGGTGTTGCGAACTTCTTTTAAATTTTTACCTAAGGTTGTGAATTCCAACAACATTAGTAGAGAAATTGTGGTTCCTTCATTATGTCCTAATCCTAAGAATTCTAAGGAGAAATCATTGCATTCTTTGGATGTAGTTAGAGCTTTGAAATATTATGTTGAAGCTACTAAGAATTTCCGAAAGACTTCTAGTCTATTTGTTATCTTTTCCGGTTCTAGGAAAGGTCAGAAGGCCTCTGCCATTTCTTTGGCATATTGGTTGAAATCTTTAATTCATCATGCTTATGTCGAGTCGGGTAAAACTCCGCCTCAAAGGATTACAGCTCATTCTACTAGGTCAGTTTCTACTTCCTGGGCGTTTAGGAATGAAGCTTCGGTTGATCAAATTTGCAAAGCAGCAACTTGGTCTTCTTTGCATACTTTTACTAAATTCTACCATTTTGATGTGTTTTCTTCTTCTGAGGCTGTCTTTGGTAGAAAAGCACTTCAGGCAGCTGTTTCAGTTTGAGTCTTCTGCTTATATTTTCAGTTTTTTTCTTTATAAGATTTAAACTTTATTTTTGGGTGTGGATTTTTTTCAGCGGAATTGGCTGTCTTTATTTTATCCCTCCCTCTCTAGTGACTCTTGCGTGGAAGATCCACATCTTGGGTAGTCATTATCCCATACGTCACTAGCTCATGGACTCTTGCTAATTACATGAAAGAAAACATAATTTATGTAAGAACTTACCTGATAAATTCATTTCTTTCATATTAGCAAGAGTCCATGAGGCCCACCCTTTTTTTGTGGTGGTTATGATTTTTTTGTAAAAAGCACAATTATTCCAATTCCTTATATTTATGCTTTGCACTTTTTTCTTATCACCCCACTTCTTGGCTATTCGTTAAACTGATTTGTGGGTGTGGTGAGGGGTGTATTTATAGGCATTTTGAGGTTTGGGAAACTTTGCCCCTCCTGGTAGGAATGTATATCCCATACGTCACTAGCTCATGGACTCTTGCTAATATGAAAGAAATGAATTTATCAGGTAAGTTCTTACATAAATTATGTTTTTTATCACAGTCAAACACACTGTCACAGGTCTGCTGTGACTGATTACCTCCCTCAAAATGAATTTTGAAGACCCCTGAGCTCTCTAGGGACGTCCTGGATCATGGAGGATGAAGTAGGAAGACTGTGACTGAATTTTTACTGCGCAACAAAGCGCTAAAATAGGCCCCTCACACTCATATTACAACAGTGGGAAATCTCAGTTAACTGTTTCTATGCAGAAATAAGCGTTAGCCATGTGGAAAAATCATGCCCCAATAAGTTTTATCACCAAGTACCTCACAAAAAACGATTAACATGCCAGTGAACGTTTTGAACATTTTAAAGATTATGAAGTGTTATTAATAAGCCTGCTACCAGTTGCTTTTACTGCAGTTAAGGCTCATACATTACTTCAGTATTAACAGAATTCCATTCCCTAGAAAAATACTTCAGTGCACGTACACTCATCAGCCTAATACCAGTCGCTACCACTGCATTCAAGGCTGTACTTGCATTACATTGGTAACAGCAGTATTTTCTAGTCAATTCCATTCTTTAGAAAAATAATTTACTGCACATACCTCGTTTGCAGGGGGGCCCCGCATGCTATTCCCCTTTCTGAAGTTACCTCACTCCTCAGAATGTGCGAGAAACAGCCAGTGGATCTTAGTTACTTCTGCTAAGATCATAGAAAATGCAGGCAGATTCTTCTTCTAATACTGCCTGAGAACAAACAGCACACTCCGGTGCCATTTAAAATAACAAACTTTTGATTGAAGAAATAAACTAAGTTTAAAAAAACACCACAGACCTCTCACATTGACCTATCTAGTTGAGTTGCAAGAGAATGACTGGATATGACATGTGAGGGGAGGAGCTATGTAGCAGCTCTGCTTGGGTGATCCTCTTGCAACTTCCTGTTGGGAAGGAGATATAATCCCATAAGTAATGGATGACCCGTGGACTGACTACACTTAACAAGAGAAAAAATATCACAATAATAGGAGCCTTCCCTAAAGAGGGAACCAAAGCCCCTGTGTCTAAGACTCCCAAGCAGCTCCCCAATCATTTAGGATGGCAACGGAAGATGAACATACAGATTGGCCAAGGAAGGAGGTCATTTGGGCAAGTAAGGTGAGTCTGGCACCACTACTACTGTCTTGTTTCTTAATAACAAGGATATTCCCTGTGACAGGTTCTAATAAACTACTTTCTAATAGCATAGAAGGTCAGCAGTTTCAGATGAAGCATAGCAAGGAAACTGCTTCAGAGCAGCAACCATCAGAAGTACCACTTCCAAGAAGCAGAAAGAACTAAGAATACTGCAATTTAGTCCTGCTTTCTTCTATCTAAAATTGATTTAAAGGGACACTCAATCAAAATTAAAAAAATGTATTATTCAAATAGAGCATGCCATTTTAAACAACTTTCCAATTTACTTCTATTAACAAAATGTGCACAGTCTTTTTATATTTAAACATTTTGAGTCACTAGCTCCTACTGAGCATGTGCAAGAATAAGTGTGTATGCATTTGTGATTGGCTGATGGCTGTCACATGGTACATGCATGCATTTGTGATTGGCTGATGGCTGTCACATGGTACAGGGGGAGTGGAAGAATACACAACTTTTTAAATTGTCAGAAAAAAAATCTACTACTCATTTGAAGTTCAGACTAAGTGCTATTGCATTGTCTTGTTATCTTGCATTTGTTGATTATGCAAATCTACTGTGTTGACTGGTCCTTTAAGGGAGAGACTTGAGACTTAGGAACAAGTGCTTTCTTTGGCAAGATTATATACCAACCATGACTTAGTGGTGCTTTATTTGACAAGATTATATACCAACTATGACTTAGTGGTATCAAAAAAAGCCTCTGAATGACTCATATACTGCTAAGAGATGGTAACTAGACTACGATATTATCCAATACAGTGCTACAGAGATGCCCTGGACTCAAGCTACCATTAGACAGGCACCAACACTTTGGTGAACACTGTGGAGCTGTGGACAGGTAAAAATGGTAGAGCTACAACTGGTAGCTCCTGTCTAGGAAGGCAAACCCTAGGTTTTACATAGAAATTGTGAATTTAAATATGCTACAAGCATCTTGAGTCTTTGGTAGACAAGTGACTCTATTGCACTAAAGGGAATGTACAATGGTCTACATCTCGAATTCAAGAACCTTCAGAAATGTGTTTAGAGATTATATATTCTGAATAGAATTCTGAATAGAATTTAGGCAGCATGCTTGTATCTAACTACAAGAAGTTGGAGTAGAACCCCTGACCCAATAGTGGATTGGGGCAATTTATTTACTGTTAAAGTGGAGGTCCATTTTGATAAATTAGTGCCCGGTTTTTAATAAACCTATTAAAAACAAGGGCACTTTAATTGATCAAAATTGACATTTCACTGTTTTCTTCAAAAACGTACCTTTTAATCCTGGCAGCCACTCCAGCACTTCCTCCGCCTGTCGCAAGCCGTCACTGCGGGTCCAAAATGACGAATTTGGCTTCCTCCTATCACAGCGTTGCATTAGGCCAAGATTCCCCCGGGAGGGGGGGGGGAAGCTGTGATTGGAGGAAGTCTGATTCGTCATTTCTGACGTCCGCAGAGGCTTCCGACGGCCGGGGGAATCGCTGGAGCGGCATTCAGGATTAAAAGGTAAGTTTTTGAAGAAAACAGTGAAATGTCAATTAATGAATTAAAGTGCCCTTGTTTTTATATTTTAAATGTATAGACAGTTCACTGTGTTGTCTGCGCTCCTCCCGCAGTCCTGTGTAGTGAATGAAGCCCGGCACAATGGAGAGTGGGCGGGGGACACACCCCTGTTGAGATCCAATCAAAAGGCTGCCACTTCAGGCGTGTCTGCCACACACACCCCAAACAGAGATAGAATACAAATACAGAGATGGCATCTGATAGAGAAGATAGTTGCCTAGAAAATGTTGTCAGCACACAGATAAAGTTCCAGGCAGCAGGGTATATAAAAAGACGAACTTTATTCCATAAATTAAAAAGGACAAAACCAGGATGTCCTATACAGAGCCAGCAGTGACTCTAGCAATCAGGCAAGTGAGCTGATCCCCATGCAGACATGTTTCGTGCACCAGGTGCACTTGTTCACTGCTTACCTGGAGATCAGCCCATCCGCCTATTTAAGGCTGAGCTAAATCATGACATCACAATAGTTAGATACCTGATTGGATACCTATATCCACAGGACAGGCAAACCTATTTCTCAACAGATCAGAAAATACAAATTAGCAGTAGATAAAAACTCCTATAGTCATTTAAATACTTGTCCTCTACATGTTTTTCTAAGGGAAACATTTATAAGTTACTAATAACATAACATTTCTAACATAACATTTCAACGTAGTGTAAATTATTTATAAATAAAACATTCAAAGAGCGCAGCTTATGATACAATCACTATAGGAGAGACAAGATAGATTAAAGTGAAAAAAATATATAAGTGCTGCATCTTAATGTCAATTTAATTTAGTTTTTAAAATTTTTGTTTTAGATGACACTACTCTCAATGGACTGTAATTATGTTATAGACTTAGGTAAACACATCTAAATCACGTCTGATGTTTAACCCCTCAGGTTCGCTAGTTTGTAACCTAAACATCCAGAAAATCTCCTTTTTGTTTAACAGTTTCCCCGTTACCTCCTCTTTTCCATCTAGTGATATGGTCAATTGCCTGTATTTTAAGAGAAGAGACATCTGAGTTGTGTTTTGTTTTAAAATGTCTTGATACAGGTGTATCACTATCTTCATCTTCAATAGATCTAAGGTGTTGCAAAAACCTGTCTTTTAGGGACCTTTTAGTCTTCCCTGTGTATTGAATTTTACAAAGATCACAGGTAAGAAGATAGACGACATGTGTTGTGGCACAGTTAATAAAAAATCTAATATCATACTCCATATTAGTTGTGCTGGATACAAATTTGTCACCTTCATGTACAAAACTACATGTTTTGCATATGGGACGACGGGATTTAAAGCATCCCTTCTTCTGTTTCAGCCAACATTTGTTTTTATAGGTTTTATATCTGAAGGTGACAAATAATTAGCTAAAGTTTTTGCTCTCTTTGGAATAAACTCACATCCTGAGTCTAGAATTTCTTTAATAATTGGGTCAGAGTACAAAATAGGAAGAGATTCTTTGATTATATTACATATTTTAGTGTATTCTACACTATATGTAGTAATGAATTTGATCTTACTCATATCATCTTTATCAACTTTGTGTCTCTTAGACTTGTATTGAAGTAGCTGTTCTCTGGGAATCTGATCTACGTTTTCTTTTGCGGTTAAGAGAATACCATCTCGATAGCCTCGCTGTTTGAATCTGTTTGTAGCCTCACTAGCCTGGCGCTGATATTCTCCTTCTTTAGTACAGTTTCTCTTAATGCGGATGTATTCCCCTTTAGGTATCCCCCTCAATACATGACGAGGATGACAAGATTCAAATTTTAGCAGGGTATTACCCGCAGTTTCCTTTCTGCACATTTTGGTTTGGATGAGACCCAACTTCTCTACCCTGGACAGCGAGGTCCAGAAAATCCACACTACTTTGACTGTGTGTGCCAGTAAATTCAATGCCTTGCTGGTTGCAGTTAAGATATTGACAGAAAAGATCTGCCCTGGTAGCATCACAGTCCAGGATGAAGAACAAATCATCAATATAGCGATGATATTGAATTATCTCTTCTTTAAATGGGTTACTATCTCCAAAGACGTGGGACAGCTCCCACCAACCCATAAATAGGTTGGCATAGGATGGGGCAAACTTTGCCCCCATAGCTGTCCCACGCCTCTGGAGATATTACTGTGTTTGAAACATGAAAAAATTGTGTGTTAGCAAATATTCAATTGCTCTCATCAAAAATGTCTTAGTGGCTTCTTCAAAGTCACACGTGGAGTTGATAAAAAATTCTATAGCATTAAGGTCTTCAGAATGCTCTATCGATGTATACAATTAAGTAACATCCACGACCATTAGTCTATAGTTAGATTTCCATTTTACTTTGGCAATTTTGTTTATAAAGAATGTGGTGTCTTGTATGTAGCTAGGCAATTGACATACCAAGGGCTGCAAAAATGTGTCAACAAGTTCAGAAAGTGCTTCATTAAGAGACCCTATACCCGCAATAATAGGTCTTCCAGGCGGGGATAGGGAATCCTTGTGAAGCTTAGGAAAGTGATGAAAAATCGGTGTTACCGGATGTAACACTATCAATTTTTCCTCAATAGATTGTATAATGATATTATTATTGCGGGCATATCTGACAATGTCCACAATTTCTTTTTGAAATTTACTAGTTGGATCTTCTTTTAGTTTAATATATACATCACTTTGGCCCAACTGTCTTCTTGCCTCTGTAATATAGTCAGTTCTATTAAGAACGACTACATTGCCGCCCTTGTCAGATTGTCTAATTATGATGTTTTCATTTTGAGACAATTCTTTTAGAGCTTGTTTTTAATAGGTTTATTAAAAACCGGGCACTAATTCATCAAAATGGACCTTCACTTTAAGTTCACAACATCAAATAGCAGAGCCCTGGCCTTACTGGATCTCCGGCAATACTGGAGAGAAGAACTCCTCAGTAAATCTGGATCTGATTCTGTATGCCTAAAATATAATCTCTAACACCCCAGGGTCTAAAAGACCTTTCCTAAGCCAAAAGAAAAAGGTATAACTTGCCTCCCACAGGAACCCTGCACTTGTAGTGGGTGGCACAGATTCAGGAAGACAAATGCTGCATCCAATTATGTTTTATTTCCTTTTAACATTTCAAGGAAAATTATTTTCAACATGTTTAAATGCTGTTCTTAAAGATTAGGCTCAAGAGTCTGACATCATTTAAGACAGCGCTGATTATCTATAACAAACTAAATATAGGAACACAGGATACTTGTTATCATCAGGGTTCATATACTCCTATTAAACAGTTGTGTAAATAGGATGCTGTATATTCAGTAAAATTCAGATCATTGTCATTAGGCACATACTCCCAGCACCTCAAGTTTCATGAGATTGTGTATACAGGTAGCCCTCAGTTTACGCCGGGGTTAGGTTCCAGAAGGAATGGTTGTAACTCGAAACCGTTGTAAATTGAAACCCATTTTATAATGTAAGTCAATGGGAAGTGAGGGAGATAGGTTCCAGGCCCCTCTCAAAATTGTCATAAGTAACACCTAATACATAATTTTTAACGCTTTGAAATGAAGACTTTACATGTTAAACAGCATTATAAGCATAATAAAATAAGCACACAACACAGAATATATAATTAAACTAAGTTAAATGAACAAAAACATTTGCTAAACGGCATTATAAACCTAATAAAATAATCACACAACACAGACTTCACTTGCATTTTTCTGCAAACAGTTCCTCTCTATAAATCAGTCCAGTTTGGAATGCATAGAAAGAAGATCTTGTTCCTTTGAAATCTGCTCGATAGCTCAGGTCTGGTTAAACTGATTAATTTCAGCTTACTTGACTTTGCTGCAACACAAGCGGAGAGCTCCACCTACTGGCTATTTTAATAAATGCACTGCCTCTCAATGCTTTTCAATAGCAGTCACATGACTGGAAAAAAAGGTTGCTATTCTGAAACGGTGTAAATTGAACCGTTGTAAAACGAGGGCCACCAGTATATTAATCAGTTATGGAAAATTATACAAATCCCATATAGAGTTCAATGCCTGGAACATCCATTAACATATTGCACAATACAAATATGAGTCTGCTCTGATATGGATCCTCACAAGGCCAGGAGATGTTTCAGCAGTGCTTGTGACTTGACCTGGCAGCCACCATAGGAGGATGCAGGGGATGTTAAAAATCTTCTGGAATTTACTTAAAAATCTCCCCTGGACTGTTTTATATAAAACGTATAGCTGATTTTTACTATGTTATGCACACCAATATACTGATCAATACTGACCTGCGCGATATGAACCAATATACTGATCACTAATGACCTGTGCACCTATATACAGATCATTACTGACCTGTGCACCTATATACTGATCACTACTGACCTGTGCCATGTGTACAATATATACAGATCACTACTGACTTGCGTTATGCGCACCTATATACAGATCACTACTGACCTGTGCACCTATATACTGATCACTACTGACCTGTGCCCCTACATACTGACCACTACTGACCTGTGCCATGTGTACTTATATAACGCTCGCTACTGACCTGTGTCATGTGCACCTATATACTGCTCACTACTGACCTGTGTCATGTGCACCTATATACTGCTCACTACTGACCTGTGCCATGTGCACCTATATACTGATTACTAATGACCTGTGCTATGTGTATCAATATACTGCTCGCTACTGACCTGTGCACCTATATACCGATCACTACTGACCTGCGCCATGTGAACCTATACTGTATATAGCTCACTACTGACCTGTGCCATATGCACCTATATACTGATCACCACTGACCTGTGCCATATGCACCTATATACTGATCACCACTGACCTGTGCCATGCACACCTAAATTCTGATCAATACTGTTCTCTGCCATGTGCACCTATATACTGCTCACTACTGACTTGTGTCATGTGCACCTATATACCGCTCACTACTGACCTGTGCCATGTGCACCTATATACCGATCACTAATGACCTGTGCCATGTGCACCTATACTGATCACTAATGACCATGTGCACTGATCCTAAACTTAAACACTCACATAAGACACATTCTCATCTCCTTTCACTCACCATCTTTCTTCTTGCAGCTGGAGATGTCTCACCTAACCCAGGTCCTCCCTCTGCTTCCCTCAGCGCACTACCCCAAATGACACCTCATACACCTTGCCCACATAACCCTCTAAACCTCATTAACTGCACTTCTATTAGTACACCCCAATTCTCCCGTGCCCTTTGGAATGCATGCTCGGTATGCAATAAGCTTACATCTATTCACAACCTATTTATTTCACGTTCACTTAACCTGTTGCCCTCAATGAAACTTGTCTTTCCTCCTCTAACACAACTGCTGTAGCCTCTCTGTCCTATGGCGGACTGCACTTCAGTCACTCTCCCAGGCCTGGAGATAAACAAGGAGGGGGAGTAGGTATTCAGTCTCCACACAGTACCTTTCACTGCATTCCTTTATAGTTCATACTATACGCCTCTTCTCCCCTCTAGCTCTTCGTGTTGCAGTTAGCTATCGGTCACCTGGCCCAGCATCACAATTTCTGGACCACTTTGAAGCCTGGCTTCCACATTTTCTCTCTTGTAATGTCCCTTCTGTCATCTTAGGGGACTTCAACATACCCGTTGATAACCCTAACATGCTTGCTGCCTCTAAACTTCTACCCCTTACCACCTCTTTTGGCCTGTCCCAGTGGACAACATCTCCAACCCACTGTGAAGACAACTCAATAGACCTGGTCTTCAATAATCTCTGCCGTTTCCAACTTCCTTAACTTCCCCTTTCCTCTCTCTGACCACCATCTACCTAACTTTCTCTCTTATTCTACCTGCTACATCTTTGTAAGCCCCCAAGAAACTGCTACCTTACAGGCATTTAAATGACTTGGATCTCACAGACTTTTCCACTCAACTTAATCCTCTGCTCTCCGTCATTTTATCCCTCTCTTGCCCATACCTCGTGGCTTTACAGTATAATTTGGCACTAAAAATCAACACTTGACAAAGCTGCACCCTTCACTGTTCGCCGTACACCAATCACTCGATGATAACCGTGGCACACCAAACAGATCAGATATCTTCAGCGATGTTCACAGCTGCTGAACGGCAGTGGAGGAAATCACGCACCTGTGCTGATTTCCAGCATTATAAATTATCCTCAAGTCCTATAACTCTGCGCTCAGCCTGGACAAACAATTTATTTCTCCTCCCTTGTGTCATCTCACGCATCCAACCCCAGAAAGCTGTTCTCAAACTTTAACTCCTTTCTACATCCGCCTGCACCCCGCCCAATACCAACCTCATTGCTCAGATTATTGCTGATCTCTTAAAAAATAAAAATGACACCATTAAAAAGATATCTGCACCTCAAACCCAGCAATCCTACCCACCCCTTCCATTAACAAAACTCTATGCTACTTCCCTCTTGCAACAGAGGAAGAAGTCTCTGTACTCCTATTCTTGGCTCATCGCCTTGTGGTGCAAGGTCTGTTCCGGATGGGGTAACCTGGTGGTTCCTCAGGGATTATTAGTTTGTTTAAACCCACCTATTCAGAGAGGCTTACCATCTCAGCTCCATCTCTTATCCTAACCAAACTAATACATGAACTGCCTGTCTCACTGTTGCAACTACAACCGATGTGATAAGCTACCCCAAACCTTATGTCTCTGCACCATAAACCTGTAGACTGTGAGCTCTCCGGAGCAGGGCCATCTTCCTCCTGTACTAGATTTGTTTAGTTTTATGTTTTGTATTTTATAACAAATCCTTGTCATTGTTTACCCCTATCATTGTACCCAGCACTACGGAATTTGGCAGCACTACACAAATAAAATAATAATACTAATAATGTGCACCTATATACCGCTTAGTACTGACCCGTGCCATGTGCACCCATATACTGCTTACTACTAACCTGTGCCATGTGCACCTATATACACTGCTCACTACTGATCTGTGCCACCTATATATTGCTCACTACTGTCCTGCATCGTGCATACTTACATACCGCTTACTACTGACCTGTGACACCTATATATATTGCTCACTACTGTCTTGCATTGTGCACACTTAAATACCACTAACTACTGACCTGTGACACCTATATATTGCTCACTACTGTCCTGCATTGTGCACACTAACATACCGCTCACTACTGACCTGTCTAACCTATATATTGCTCACTACTGTCCTGCATCGTGCACACTTACATACCGCTCACTACGCATAATTTGTACAGTATCGGCCATCACTAATTGCTTCTAACAACTATTTAACAACCACTACCAACCGCCCGGCGCCATACAACTTAAATACAGCTCACTATGCACTCGTAATAAGTTACACAGTGGGAAATAAGTTATATAGTAATGGCTCTCACAACTAGCTCATAAGTCTTTATCATGCTCCTGTTATCTCCAAACTGTCAGTATAGCTAGAGACTGCTGGATATACACCTGAAGGAATCTTGTTTATGGCAGTAATGGTACTTAGATGGGATGAAGCTGATTCTGTTGCACACCTTAGCGGTACTTTTATACACAGTAAATAAATGCAAGGACTCTGTATATAATGAGAGGATATCAATGTATTAGAATTAATCATCTTATACAGTAACGCATTGCAGAAAGTAAAAAATCCTGTGACATCACAAGGGTGTCAATAAGACCAAAACAGAAGCAGATGAGGTTCCCATGGAAACCATGAAATATAGCTGCATCCGATCTATCAACACAGCAAATTATTACAATAAGAAGAGAAAATGGTGTAACCTTACTTGTCATAGCTAACGGGACAAACCACAGGAGTCAATGCTGTTTTAGTACATTCAGAAAATTCATTTTAGTTCAGTATTTTACTGCACTAACTTGTAAAATACATCAATGTATTTTTAATTTTACAACATATTTAAAAGGACACTGTACACTAAAATCATCTCACATTTGTCTGGGTGCAAATTAGTACTATAGTATAGGTTTTTAAAGTGTAATGTTAACCCCCTAGCCAAAGCCAAAAGGAGAAACTGCATATATTTGTAAGACTTTGAGTCCGGCTGCCTGCGTGTGTCGTCTCTGCGCATACGTGGGAGACCCTAATGACATCACCGCTAGTGTTAAATTGGTCTAAATAGAAGTTAAATTGGGCTAAATAGAAGTTAATTCACAGAACAGCTGATCTGAGAGAGAGGATCGATCAGTGTTGCAAGAGGTACCAAAAATAATGGCTCACGACCCTGCAACACTGCAGAAAACTAGTGTTTAGTGCTTGTAGCCCTAATGTGCAAGAAAAAAATAAACATCTTTGTTGAAAATTAACTCCCATTAATGAAGGGGTTAAGCTGCTTAAGGTTTGCCACCTATTATAGAACAAATACTGGCCATGCTCATTTTAGCATGAATAATTACACAGCATATAACCGGATCTAACGCTGTTGGTCGTTTGCTGTCAGAAGAGGTTTTACCGAGCTTGCATCTTTATTTCTATATTGTATCTTCATTTCCAACATTGACCTGAACCTTAAAAATACTAGCCGTGTCAGTAAAATACGAGCTGTTTGCAGAAGCCAGACTGTTGTTATTTTATGCCCTGTCATGGAAATATCTGTGAGATTACTTCTTTGATTGTAATGTGTATTTAATCTGTGTACACAATGGCATATTGGCCGTGTTATAGCCGTAGCATAGCCATATGATAGTCATATTATAGTCGTAGTATAGCCATAGTATAGCCATAGTATAGCCATAGTATAGCCATAGTATAGCCATAGTATAGCCATAGTATAGCCATAGTATAGCCATAGTATAGCCATAGTATAGCCATAGTATAGCCATAGTATAGCCATAGTATAGCCATAGTATAGCCATAGTATAACCATAGTATAGCCATAGTATAGCCATAGTATAGCCATAGTATAACCATAGTATAACCATAGTATAGCCATAGTATAGCCATAGTATAACCATAGTATAGCCATAGTATAGCCATAGTATAGCCATAGTATAGCCATAGTATAACCATAGTATAGCCATAGTATAGCCATAGTATAGCCATAGTATAGCCATAGTATAGCCATAGTATAGCCATAGTATAACCATAGTATAACCATAGTATAGCCATAGTATAACCATAGTATAACCATAGTATAACCATAGTATAGCCATAGTATAGCCATAGTATAACCATAGTATAGCCATAGTATAACCATAGTATAGCCATAGTATAGCCATAGTATAGCCATAGTATAGCCATAGTATAACCATAGTATAGCCATAGTATAACCATAGTATAGCCATAGTATAGCCATAGTATAGCCATAGTATAGCCATAGTATAGCCATAGTATAACCATAGTATAGCCATAGTATAGCCATAAAGTAGAGAGGATACAGAACTGCTTATAAATACAAAATGCTGCTCTGTCATAAGGGGAGCTGAAGCCTTGGATTTTTATAGGCTGAAGGGACTGTGAATCTCACAAGTATCCAGAGGTATGCACTGCTGAGGCTGGGTGTAGTCAGTAAGGCACTAAGATTTAAATCATGGTTTCATTTTTAGATTATTTTCCACTTTATCAGGAAATAACTGATTTAGTTATAAACCATTAGAAATACATAGATATTTAAATTAATGGGAGGTAAACTATCCTTAGCTTCAAACTTGTCCTCAGGCCACATTTGCAGGATATCTGAATTACAGGTGAAATAATCAGCAGATTAGTAAACACGATTATTAAAAGGGACAGTATACACCAATTTTCATGTAACTGTATAGCGCTGAGGAATCTGTTGGCGCTCTACAAATAACCAATAATAATAATAATAACTGCATGTAATCAACAATGCTATAAAGAAGAGTATGCACAGGTACTAGGGCTGGGAGATATGGGGCGCCAAGCTTGCAAGCTGCATGGATCTCAAAGTGAAAGTGAACCCTGTATATTCCATAACAGCCTATGAGCCCATAACATCTCACACATAAAGCAGCATAAAATCAAATAAACCTATAAGATTATTCCCCCCTGTTCAATAATCCCCCTCAGGAGATATTAACCCTTGAATCTATCCAGGTAAAAGGAGTCACACTGTGACCCTGTCTTCGGGCGTTATCATACATGTATAAAATATGAAACCATTTTACCAGAATCTACGCTGTGGAACAGGAACACGGCCCTTCAGGTGTGACAGATAGTAGCTTTGCTTCTGACATGGACTTGAGTGTAGAAAGCGAAACTTGTCAACGCTAATTGCCTATGGAGCTGTTAATATGAGTCGGGATGGTTTTGCAGAAAGACTCTCCCTGCATCACCGGACTCTAACTTTAATCCATGCACTCACAGAGAGGCTGACAGGACTACTTAAAACTCCAGTCCCATCTCAAAGACTACTACCCTCCATAAGAGACTACTCCGAAATATTCTAACAGTTCTCTGCCAACCTCCTGAGACGAAAGGCAAAGAATGACTGGGGTTATGAGGAAGTGGGGGTGGTATTTAAGCCTTTGGCTGGTATCTTTGCCTCCTCCTGGTGGCCAGGATCAGTATTCCCCACAAGTAAGCAATGCAGCTGTGGACTCATCCCATATTAAGATGGAAAAACAAAATTTATGCTAACCTGATAAATTTATTTCTCTTGTGGTGTATCCAGTCCACGGGTTCATCCATTACTCGTGGCATATTCTCCTTCCCAACAGGAAGCTGCAAGAGGACACCCACAGCAGAGCTGTCTATATAGCTCCTCCCCTAACTGCCACCCCCAGTCATTCAACCGAAGACAAGCAAGAAAAAAAGGAGAAACTATAGGGTGCAGTGCGGACTGTAGTTTAAAAATAAAAAACACCTGCCTTTAAATGACAGGGCGGGCCGTGGACTGGATACACCACAAGAGAAATAAATTTATCAGGTAAGCATAAATTTTGTTTTCTCTTGTAAAGGTGTATCCAGTCCACGAGTTCATCCATTACTTGTGGGATACCAATACCAAAGCTTTAGGACACGGATGAAGGGAGGGACAAGGCAGGAACTCAAACGGAAGGCACCACTGCCTGTAAGACCTTTCTCCCAAAAATAGCCTCAGAGGAAGCAAAAGTATCGCATTTGTAGAATTTAGATACAAAATCCTTGGTGGTAACTAGGTACCACCACCCTTAGGCATATAGGGGCTTAGTTGGTGCGGGACCAATAGCTTTTTTCTAGAATTTAGAAAAGGTATGAAGCGAAGACCAAGTCGCCGCCTTACAAATCTGTTCAACAGAGGCCTCATTTTTAAAAGCCCATGTGGAAGCCACCGCTCTAGTAGAATGAGCTGTAATTCTTTCAGGAGGCTGCTGGCCAGCAGTCTCATAAGCAAAGCGGATTAAGCTTCTCGGCCAAAAAGAAAGAGAAGTTGATGAAGCCTTTTGGTCTCTCCTCTGTCCAGAGTGGACAACAAAGTAGATGTTTAACGAAAATCCTTCGTAGCTTGTAAATAAAACTTTAAAGCACGAACCACATCAAGATTGTGTAATAGACGTTCCTTCTTAGAGGAAGGATTAGGACATAATGAAAGAACAACAATCTCCTGATTGATATTCTTATTAGATACCACTTTAGGAAGAAACCCAGGTTTGGTACGTAAAACTACCTTATCTGCATGGAAAATCAGATAAGGGGAATCACACTGTAAAGCAGATAACTCCGAAACTCTTCGAGCCGAGGAGATAGCTACTAAAAACAGAACTTTCCAAGATAAAAGCTTAATATCTACGGAGCAACAGGTTTAAACACAGGCTTGATTCTAACCAAAGCCTGACAAAATGCCTGGACGTCTGGAACCTCAGCCAGACGTTTGTGCAAAAGAATAGACAGAGCAGAAATCTGTCCCTTTAGGGAACTAGCTGACAATCCCTTCTCCAATCCCTCTTGGAGAAAGGATAATATCCTAGGAATCCTGACTTTACTCCATGAGTAACCCTTGGATTCACACCAATGAAGATATTTACACCATATCTTATGATAGATTTTCCTGGTGACAGGCTTTCGAGCCTGAATTAAGGTATCAATGACCGACTCGGAAAAACCACGCTTTGATAGAATCAAGCGTTCAATCTCCAAGCAGTCAGACGCAGAGAAATTAGATTTGGACCTTGAAGTAGAAGGTCCTGCCTTAGCGGCAGAGTCCATGGTGGAAAGGATGACATGTCCACCAGATCTGCATACCAAGTCCTGCGTGGCCACGTAGGAGCTATCAAAATCACCAAAGCTCTCTCTTGCTTGATCTTGGCAATCAGACGAGGGAGCAGAGGAAACGGTGGAAACACATAAGCCAGGCTGAAGGACCAGGGCGCTACTAGAGCATCTATCAGCGCTGCCTTGGGATCCCTGGACCTGTAACGAGGAAGCTTGGCGTTCTGACGAGACGCCATGAGATCCAGTTCTGGTTTGCCCCATAGTTGAATCAACTGGGCAAATACCTCCGGATGGAGCTCCCACTCCCCCGGATGAAAAGTCTGCCGACTTAGAAAATCCGCCTCCCAGTTCTCTACTCCTGGGATATAGATAGCTGAGAGATGGCAAGAGTGAACCTCTGCCCATAGAATTATCTTTGAAACCTCCAACATTGCCAGGGGGCTCCTTGTTCCCCCCTGACGGTTGATATAGGCAACAGTGATGTTGTTCGACTGAAATCTGATGAACCTGACAGCAGCTAGCTGAGGCCAAGCCTGAAGAGCATTGAATATCGCTCTTAGTTCCAGAATGTTTATCGGAAGGAGGGCTTCCTCCCGAGTCCAAAAACCCTGAGCCTTCAGGGAGTTCCAGACTGCGCCCCAGCCCAGAAGGCTGGCATCTGTAGTCACTATAGTCCATTCTGGCCTGCGGAAACTCATTCCTCTGGACAGATGGACCCGAAATAGCCACCAGAGAAGAGAATCCCTGGTCTCTTGATCCAGATTTAGTAGAGGGGACAAATCTGTTTAATCCCCATTCCACTGATTGAGCATGCAAAGTTGCAGTGGTCTGAGATGTAGGCTGGCAAACGGAACTATGTCCATTGCCGCTACCATTAAGCCGATTACTTCCATACACTGAGCCACTGACGGCCGAGAAGTGGAATAAAGAGCACGGCAGGAAGTTAGAAGCTTTGACAACCTGACCTCTGTCAGAAAATTTTTCATTTCTACTGAATCTATCAGAGTTCCTCGGAAGGAAACTCTTGTCAGAGGGGAGAGATAACTCTTTCCTTCGTTCACCTTCCACCCGTGAGACCTCAGGAATGCCAGAACAATGTCCGTATGGGACCTGGCGATTTGAAAAGTCGACGCCTGTATCAGAATATCGTCTAGATAAGGAGCCACCGCTATGCCCCGCGGCCTTAGAACCGCCAGAAGTGACCCTAGAACCTTTGTAAAGATTCTTGGTGCCGTGGCTAACCCAAAGGGAAGAGTCACAAACTGGTAATGCCTGTCTAGGAAGGCGAACCTGAGAAACTGATGATCTCTGTGTATCGGAATGTGTAGATAAGCATCCTTTAAATCCATGGTAGTCATATATTGACCCTCCTGGATCATAGGTAGGATGGTTCGAATAGTCTCCATCTTGAAGAATGGGACCCTGAGAAATTTGTTTAGGATCTTGAGATCCAAGATTGGTCTGAAAGTTCCCTCTTTTTTGGGAACTATAAACAGATTTGAATAGAAGCCCTGCCCCTGTTCCTCCCTTGGAACTGGGTGGATCACTCCCATAACTAGTAGGTCTTGAACGCAAAGTAAGAATGCCTCTCTCTTTATCTGGTTTGCAGATAATTGCGAGAGATGAAATCTCCCCTTTGGAGATGAAGCTTTGAAATCCAGAAGATATCCCTGGGAAACAATCTCCAGAGCCCAGGGATCCTGGACGTCTCTTGCCCAAGCCTGGGCGAAGAGAGAAAGTCTGCCCCCCACTAGATCCGGTCCCGGATCGGGGGCTACTCCTTCATGCTGTCTTAGAGGCAGCAGCAGGTTTTTTGGCCTGCTTCCCCTTGTTTCAAGCCTGGTTAGGTCTCCAGACTGGGTTGGACTGGGCAAAATTTCTCTCTTGTTTTGCAGTAGAGGAAGTTGAAGCTGCTCCACTCTTGAAGTTTCGAAAGGAACGAAAATTAGTTTGCGTGGTCCTTAATTTGTTGGACCTATCCTGGGGAAGGGCGTGGCCTTCTCCTCCAGTAATATCAGAAATGATCTCCTTCAGTCCAGGCCCGAATAGGGTCTGCCCTTTGAAGGGGATGTTGAGAAGCTTAGACTTTGAAGTAATGTCAGCTGACCAGGATTTAAGCCATAGCACCCTACGCGCCTGAATGGCAAAACCTGAATTCTTAGCCGTTAGCTTGGTTAAATGAAAAACAGAATTTATGTTTACCTGATAAATTACTTTCTCCAACGGTGTGTCCGGTCCACGGCGTCATCCTTACTTGTGGGATATTCTCTTCCCCAACAGGAAATGGCAAAGAGCCCAGCAAAGCTGGTCACATGATCCCTCCTAGGCTCCGCCTACCCCAGTCATTCGACCGACGTTAAGGAGGAATATTTGCATAGGAGAAACCATATGGTACCGTGGTGACTGTAGTTAAAGAAAATAAATTATCAGACCTGATTAAAAAAACCAGGGCGGGCCGTGGACCGGACACACCGTTGGAGAAAGTAATTTATCAGGTAAACATAAATTCTGTTTTCTCCAACATAGGTGTGTCCGGTCCACGGCGTCATCCTTACTTGTGGGAACCAATACCAAAGCTTTAGGACACGGATGATGGGAGGGAGCAAATCAGGTCACCTAGATGGAAGGCACCACGGCTTGCAAAACCTTTCTCCCAAAAATAGCCTCAGAAGAAGCAAAAGTATCAAACTTGTAAAATTTGGTAAAAGTGTGCAGTGAAGACCAAGTCGCTGCCCTACATATCTGATCAACAGAAGCCTCGTTCTTGAAGGCCCATGTGGAAGCCACAGCCCTAGTGGAATGAGCCGTGATTCTTTCGGGAGGCTGCCGTCCGGCAGTCTCGTAAGCCAATCTGATGATGCTTTTAATCCAAAAAGAGAGAGAGGTAGAAGTTGCTTTTTGACCTCTCCTTTTACCGGAATAAACAACAAACAAGGAAGATGTTTGTCTAAAATCCTTTGTAGCATCTAAATAGAATTTTAGAGCGCGAACAACATCCAGATTGTGCAACAAACGTTCCTTCTTTGACACTGGTTTCGGACACAGAGAAGGTACGATAATCTCCTGGTTAATGTTTTTGTTAGAAACAACTTTTGGAAGAAAACCAGGTTTAGTACGTAAAACCACCTTATCTGCATGGAACACCAGATAAGGAGGAGAACACTGCAGAGCAGATAATTCTGAAACTCTTCTAGCAGAAGAAATCGCAACTAAAAACAAAACTTTCCAAGATAATAACTTAATATCAACGGAATGTAGGGGTTCAAACGGAACCCCCTGAAGAACTGAAAGAACTAAGTTGAGACTCCAAGGAGGAGTCAAAGGTTTGTAAACAGGCTTAATTCTAACCAGAGCCTGAACAAAGGCTTGAACATCTGGCACAGCTGCCAGCTTTTTGTGAAGTAACACAGACAAGGCAGAAATCTGTCCCTTCAGGGAACTAGCAGATAAACCTTTTTCCAATCCTTCTTGAAGGAAGGATAGAATCTTAGGAATCTTAACCTTGTCCCAAGGGAATCCTTTAGATTCACACCAACAGATATATTTTTTCCAAATTTTGTGGTAAATCTTTCTAGTTACAGGCTTTCTGGCCTGAACAAGAGTATCGATAACAGAATCTGAGAACCCTCGCTTCGATAAGATCAAGCGTTCAATCTCCAAGCAGTCAGCTGGAGTGAAACCAGATTCGGATGTTCGAACGGACCCTGAACAAGAAGGTCTCGTCTCAAAGGTAGCTTCCAAGGTGGAGCCGATGACATATTCACCAGATCTGCATACCAAGTCCTGCGTGGCCACGCAGGAGCTATCAAGATCACCGACGCCCTCTCCTGATTGATCCTGGCTACCAGCCTGGGGATGAGAGGAAATGGCGGGAACACATAAGCTAGTTTGAAGGTCCAAGGTGCCACTAGTGCATCCACTAGAGCCGCCTTGGGATCCCTGGATCTGGACCCGTAGCAAGGAACTTTGAAGTTCTGACGAGAGGCCATCAGATCCATGTCTGGAATGCCCCACAGCTGAGTGACTTGGGCAAAGATTTCCGGATGGAGTTCCCACTCCCCCGGATGCAATGTCTGACGACTCAGAAAATCCGATTCCCAATTTTCCACTCCTGGGATGTGGATAGCAGACAGGTGGCAGGAGTGAGACTCCGCCCATAGAATGATTTTGGTCACTTCTTCCATCGCTAGGGAACTCCTTGTTCCCCCCTGATGGTTGATGTACGCAACAGTTGTCATGTTGTCTGATTGAAACCGTATGAACTTGGCCCTCGCTAGCTGAGGCCAAGCCTTGAGAGCATTGAATATCGCTCTCAGTTCCAGAATATTTATCGGTAGAAGAGATTCTTCCCGAGACCAAAGACCCTGAGCTTTCAGGGATCCCCAGACCGCGCCCCAGCCCATCAGACTGGCGTCGGTCGTGACGATGACCCACTCCGGTCTGCGGAATGTCATCCCTTGTGACAGGTTGTCCAGGGACAGCCACCAACGGAGTGAGTCTCTGGTCCTCTGATTTACTTGTATCTTCGGAGACAAGTCTGTATAGTCCCCATTCCACTGACTGAGCATGCACAGTTGTAATGGTCTTAGATGAATGCGCGCAAAAGGAACTATGTCCATTGCCGCTACCATCAAACCGATCACTTCCATGCACTGCGCTATGGAAGGAAGAGGAACGGAATGAAGTATCCGACAAGAGTCTAGAAGTTTTGTTTTTCTGGCCTCTGTCAGAAAAATCCTCATTTCTAAGGAGTCTATTATTGTTCCCAAGAAGGGAACCCTTGTTGACGGAGATAGAGAACTCTTT
Source organism: Bombina bombina (assembly GCF_027579735.1). NCBI lineage: Eukaryota > Metazoa > Chordata > Amphibia > Anura > Bombinatoridae > Bombina > Bombina bombina. The sequence goes on from NC_069504.1 coordinate 1,146,411,373, forward strand.
TCCACGTTCACTTTCCATCCGTGAGATCTGAGAAAGGCCAGGACAATGTCCGTGTGAGCCTTTGCTTGAGGAAGGGACGACGCTTGAATCAGAATGTCGTCCAAGTAAGGTACTACAGCAATGCCCCTTGGTCTTAGCACAGCTAGAAGGGACCCTAGTACCTTTGTGAAAATCCTTGGAGCAGTGGCTAATCCGAAAGGAAGCGCCACGAACTGGTAATGCTTGTCCAGGAATGCGAACCTTAGGAACCGATGATGTTCCTTGTGGATAGGAATATGTAGATACGCATCCTTTAAATCCACCGTGGTCATGAATTGACCTTCCTGGATGGAAGGAAGAATAGTTCGAATGGTTTCCATCTTGAACGATGGAACCTTGAGAAACTTGTTTAAGATCTTGAGATCTAAGATTGGTCTGAACGTTCCCTCTTTTTTGGGAACTATGAACAGATTGGAGTAGAACCCCATCCCTTGTTCTCTTAATGGAACAGGATGAATCACTCCCATTTTTAACAGGTCTTCTACACAATGTAAGAATGCCTGTCTTTTTATGTGGTCTGAAGACAACTGAGACCTGTGGAACCTCCCCCTTGGGGGAAGCCCCTTGAATTCCAGAAGATAACCTTGGGAGACTATTTCTAGCGCCCAAGGATCCAGAACATCTCTTGCCCAAGCCTGAGCGAAGAGAGAGAGTCTGCCCCCCACCAGATCCGGTCCCGGATCGGGGGCCAACATTTCATGCTGTCTTGGTAACAGTGGCAGGTTTCTTGGTCTCCAAGCTGGCTTGGCTTGAGAATTATTACCCTCTTGCTTAGAGGACGTAGCACTTTGGGCTGGTCCGTTTCTACGAAAGGGACGAAAATTAGGTTTATTTTTTGCCTTGAAAGGCCGATCCTGAGGAAGGGCGTGGCCCTTACCCCCAGTGATATCCGAGATAATCTCTTTCAAGTCAGGGCCAAACAGCGTTTTCCCCTTGAAAGGAATGTTAAGTAGCTTGTTCTTGGAAGACGCATCAGCCGACCAAGATTTCAACCAAAGCGCTCTGCGCGCCACAATAGCAAACCCAGAATTCTTAGCCGCTAACCTAGCCAATTGCAAAGTGGCGTCTAGGGTGAAAGAATTAGCCAATTTGAGAGCATTGATTCTGTCCATAATCTCCTCATAAGGAGGAGAATCACTGTCGACCGCCTTTATCAGCTCATCGAACCAGAAACATGCGGCTGTAGCGACAGGGACAATGCATGAAATTGGTTGTAGAAGGTAACCCTGCTGAACAAACATCTTTTTAAGCAAACCTTCTAATTTTTTATCCATAGGATCTTTGAAAGCACAACTATCCTCTATGGGTATAGTGGTGCGTTTGTTTAAAGTGGAAACCGCTCCCTCGACCTTGGGGACTGACTGCCATAAGTCCTTTCTGGGGTCGACCATAGGAAACAATTTTTTAAATATGGGGGGAGGGACGAAAGGAATACCGGGCCTTTCCCATTCTTTATTAACAATGTCCGCCACCCGCTTGGGTATAGGAAAAGCTTCTGGGAGCCCCGGCACCTCTAGGAACTTGTCCATTTTACATAGTTTCTCTGGGATGACCAACTTGTCACAATCATCCAGAGTGGATAATACCTCCTTAAGCAGAATGCGGAGATGTTCCAACTTAAATTTAAATGCAATCACATCAGGTTCAGCTTGTTGAGAAATGTTCCCTGAATCAGTAATTTCTCCCTCAGACAAAACCTCCCTGGCCCCATCAGACTGAGTTAGGGGCCCTTCAGAAATATTAATATCAGCGTCGTCATGCTCTTCAGTATCTAAAACAGAGCAGTCGCGCTTACGCTGATAAGTGTTCATTTTGGCTAAAATGTTTTTGACAGAATTATCCATTACAGCCGTTAATTGTTGCATAGTAAGGAGTATTGGCGCGCTAGATGTACTAGGGGCCTCCTGAGTGGGCAAGACTCGTGTAGACGAAGGAGGGAATGATGCAGTACCATGCTTACTCCCCTCACTTGAGGAATCATCTTGGGCATCATTGTCATTGTCACATAAATCACATTTATTTAAATGAATAGGAATTCTGGCTTCCCCACATTCAGAACACAGTCTATCTGGTAGTTCAGACATGTTAAACAGGCATAAACTTGATAACAAGTACAAAAAACGTTTTAAAATAAAACCGTTACTGTCACTTTAAATTTTAAACTGAACACACTTTATTACTGCAAATGCGAAAAAACATGAAGGAATTGTTCAAAATTCACCAAATTTTCACCACAGTGTCTTAAAGCCTTAAAAGTATTGCACAGTATTTAACCCTTAAAATAACGGAACCGGAGCCGTTTTGAACTTTAACCCCTTTACAGTCCCTGGTATCTGCTTTGCTGAGACCCAACCAAGCCCCAAGGGGAATACGATACCAAATGACGCCTTCAGAAAGTCTTTTCTAAGTATCAGAGCTCCTCTCACATGCGACTGCATGCCATGCCTCTCAAAAACAAGTGCGCAACACCGGCACGAAAATGAGGCTCTGCCTATGCTTTGGGAAAGCCCCTAAAGAATAAGGTGTCTAAAACAGTGCCTGCCGATATTATTATATCAAAATACCCAGATAAAATGATTCCTCAAGGCTAAATATGTGTTAATAATCAATCGATTTAGCCCAAAAAAAGTCTACAGTCTTAATAAGCCCTTTTTGAAGCCCTTATTTACAATCGTAATAAACATGGCTTACCGGATCCCAGAGGGAAAATGACAGCTTCCAGCATTACATCGTCTTGTTAGAATGTGTCATACCTCAAGCAGCAAGAGACTGCTCACTGTTCCCCCAACTGAAGTTAATTGCTCTCAACAGTCCTGTGTGGAACAGCCATGGATTTTAGTGACGGTTGCTAAAATCATTTTCCTCATACAAACAGAAATCTTCATCTCTTTTCTGTTTCTGAGTAAATAGTACATACCAGCACTATTTCAAAATAACAAACTCTTGATTGAATAATAAAAACTACAGTTAAACACTAAAAAACTCTAAGCCATCTCCGTGGAGATGTTGCCTGTACAACGGCAAAGAGAATGACTGGGGTAGGCGGAGCCTAGGAGGGATCATGTGACCAGCTTTGCTGGGCTCTTTGCCATTTCCTGTTGGGGAAGAGAATATCCCACAAGTAAGGATGACGCCGTGGACCGGACACACCTATGTTGGAGAAAACGGCGTCAGAAATAAATGAATTGGCTAACTTAAGAGCTTTAAGCCTATCTAGGATATCATCCAACGGGGTCTCCACCTGTAGAGCCTCCTCAAGAGACTTGAACCATAAAGCCGCTGCAGCAGCGACTGGGGCAATGCATGCAAGAGGCTGGAGAATAAAACCTTGTTGTATAAAGATTTTATTAAGGAAACCCTCTAATTTTTTATCCATTGGATCTAGGAAAGCACAACTGTCCTCGACAGGGATAGTTGTACGCTTAGCTAGGGTAGAGACTGCTCCCTCCACCTTAGGGACCATCTGTCACGAGTCCCGTGTTGCGGCATCTATAGGAAACATCTTTTTAAAAGCAGGAGGGGGAGAGAACGGTACACCTGGTCTATCCCATTCCTTAGTAATAATTTCTGAAAACCTCTTAGGGATTGGAAAAATGTCAGTGTAAACAGGCACTGCAAAGTATTTGTCCATTTTACACAATTTCTCTGGGACTACAATGGTGTCACAGTCATCCAGAATCGCTAAAACCTCCCTGAGCAATAAGCGGAGGTGTTCAAGCTTAAATTTAAACGCTGTCATTTCAGAGTCAGACTGGAGTAACGCCTTCCCTGAATCAGAAATGTCACCCACAGATAGAAACTCTCCTGCTTCGGCTTCTGCACATTGTGAGGGTATATCAGACATAGCTACTAAAGCGTCAGAAAGCTCTGTATTTGTTCTAGCCCCAGAGCTGTCTCGCTTTCCTTGTAACCCAGGCAGTTTGGACAATACCTCTGTGAGGGTATGATTCATAACTGCCGCCATGTCTTGTAAGGTAAACGCATTGGACGCGCCAGATTTACTTGGCGTCACTTGAGCGGGAGATATAGGTTCTGACACATTGGGAGAGCTAGGTGGTTTGACCTTCCTTTTGTCAGTCTGAGAAACCTCTGGTGATAAATATTTAAAAGCCATAATATGGTCTTTATAACTTATAGAAAGGTCAGTGCATTTGGTACACATTTTAAGAGGGGGTTACACAATGGCTTCTAAACATAATGTCAGACATGTTTAACAGACTAGTAATGAGACCAGTGAAAAAGCAATTATACAAAAACGGTACTGTGCCTTTAAGAGAAAAAAACTACCACATAAACTGCAAAACAGTGTTAATTTTTTTTACAGTGTGTATAAGGGACTAAAGCAGCATTGCACCCACTTGCAAATGGATGATTAACCCCTTAGGCCCCAAACGGGATTAGAAAAACGTTAAATCCGTTAACAAACAGTCAAACACACTGCCACTCTGCTGTGGCTCCTACCTGCCCTTAAACATGATTTTTGCAGGAAAAAACCCTCTATAGTGGTCCTAGATGCCAGAGGACTCCTTTAGGGAAGCTGGATGTCTCAGTCTGAACATCAATTGCGCATTTAGAGAGCGAAAATAGGCCCCTCCCTCCATGCACTCAATGTCAGAGGGCCTTAAAAAAGTACTCCTAGGAGTAATCTAACAAGGCCATGTGGAAAACTAGGCCCCAAATAAAGATTTATCACCCTCAGAGAAAACATAATTTATGCTTACCTGATAAATTTATTTCTCTTGTAGTGTATCCAGTCCACGGATCATCCATTACTTGTGGGATATTCTCCTTCCCAACAGGAAGTTGCAAGAGGATCACCCACAGCAGAGCTGCTATATAGCTCCTCCCCTCACTGCCATATCCAGTCATTCGACCGAAACAAGCCGAGAAAGGAGAAACCATAAGTGCAGTGGTGACTGTAGTTTAATTAAAATTTAGACCTGCCTGAAAAGGACAGGGCGGGCCGTGGACTGGATACACTACAAGAGAAATAAATTTATCAGGTAAGTATAAATTATGTTTTCTCTTGTTAAGTGTATCCAGTCCACGGATCATCCATTACTTGTGGGATACGAATACCAAAGCTAAAGTACACGGATGATGGGAGGGACAAGGCAGGATTAAGCGGAAGGAACCACTGCCTGTAGAACCTTCCTCCCAAAAACAGCCTCCGAAATAGCAAAAGTATCAAATTTGGAAAATTTGGAAAAAGTATGAAGCGAAGACCAAGTTGCAGCCTTGCAAATCTGTTCAACAGAGGACTCATTTTTAAAGGCCCAGGTGGAAACCACAGCTCTAGTAGAATGAGCTGTAATCCTTTCAGGAGGCTGCTGTCCAGCAGTTTCATAGGCTAAACGGATTATACTCCGAAGCCAAAAAGAAAGAGAGGTTGCCGAGGCCTTCTGACCTCTCCTCTGTCCAGAGTAAACAACAAACAGGTTAGATGTTTGGCGAAAATCTTTAGTAGCCTGTAAGTAAAACTTCAAGGCACGGACTACGTCTAGATTATGCAAAAGACGTTCCTTCTTTGAAGAAGGATTAGGACATAATGATGGAACAACAATCTCTTGATTGATATTCTTGTTAGAAACCACCTTAGGTAAAAACCCAGGTTTTGTACGCAGAACAACTTTATCTTAATGAAAGATCAGATAAGGAGAATCACAATGTAAGGCAGATAACTCCGAGACTCTTCGAGCCGAGGAAATAGCCATCAGAAAAAGAACTTTCCATGAAAGAAGTTTGATATCAATAGAATGAAGGGGTTCAAACGGAACCCCTTGAAGAACTTTAAGAACCAAGTTTAAGCTCCATGGAGGAGCAACAGGTTTAAACACAGGCTTAATTCTAACTAAAGCCTGACAAAATGCCTGAACGTCTGGAACTTCTGCCAGACGCTTGTGTAAAAGAATAGACAGAGCAGAAATCTGTCCCTTTAAAGAACTAGCTGATAATCCTTTGTCCAAACCCTCTTGGAGGAAGGACAATATCCTAGGAATCCTAACCCTACTCCATGAGTAATTCTTGGATTCACACCAATGAAGATATTTACGCCATATCTTATGGTAAATTTTCCTGGTGACAGGATTACGTGCCTGTATTAAGGTATCAATTACTGACTCGGAGAAGCCACGCTTTGATAGGATCGTTCAATCTCCATGCAGTCAGTCTCAGAGAAAGTAGATTCGGATGATTGAAAGGACCTTGTATTAGAAGGTCTTGTCTCAGAGGCAGAGTCCATGGTGGAAAGGATGACATGTCCACTAGGTCTGCATACCAGGTCCTGCGTGGCCACGCAGGCGCTATCAATATCACCGATGCTCTTTCCTGTTTGATTTTGGCAATCAGACGATGGAGCAGAGGAAACGGTGGAAACACATAAGCCAGGTTGAAGAACCAAGGCGCTGCTAGAGCATCTATCAGTGCCGCTTCAGGGTCCCTGGACCTGGATTCGTAACAAGGAAACTTGGCGTTCTGGCGAGACGCCATGAGATCCAATTCTGGTTGGCCCCAACAGAGAACCAATTGAGCAAACACCTCCGGATGGAGTTCCCATTCCCCCGGATGAAAAGTCTGACGAGTTAGAAAATCCGCCTCCCAGTTCTCTACACCTGGGATATGGATCGCTGACAGGTGGCAAGAGTGAGTCTTTGCCCAGCGAATTATCTTGGAGACTTCTGACATCGCTAGGGAACTCCTGATTCCCCCCTTGATGGTTGATGTAAGCCACAGTCGTGATGTTGTCCGACTGAAATCTGATGAACCTCAGTGTTGCTAGCTGAGGCCAAGCCAGAAGAGCATTGAATATTGCTCTTAACTCCAGAATATTTATTGGGAGGAGTTTATCCTCCTGAGTCCATGAACCCTGAGCCTTCAGGGAATTCCAGACTGCACCCCAACCTAGAAGGCTGGCATCTGTTGTTACAATTGTCCAATCTGGTCTGCGAAAGGTCATAACCTTGTACAGATGGGCCCGAGATAACCACCAGAGAAGAGAATCTCTGGTTTCCTGATCCAGATTTAGTAGAGGGGACAAATCTGTGTAATCCCCATTCCACTGACTGAGCATGCATAATTGCAGCGGTCTGAGATGCAGGCGCGCGAATGGCACTATGTCCATCGCCGCTACCATTAAGCCGATTACTTCCATGCACTGAGCCACCGTGGGGCGCGGAATGGAGTGAAGAACACGGCAAGCATTTAGAAGTTTTGATAACCTGGACTCCGTCAGGTAAATTTTAATTTCTACAGAATCTATAAGAGTCCCTAGAAAGGGAACCCTTGTGAGTGGGAACAGAGAACTCTTTTCCATGATCACTTTCCACCCATGCGACCTCAGAAATGCTAGAACTATCTCTGTATGAGACTTTGCATTTTGAAAAGTTGTATCAGGATGTCGTCTAGGTACGGAGCCACCGCTATGCCTCGCGGTCTTAGTACCGCCAGAAGCGAGCCCAGAACCTTTGTAAAAATTCTCGGGGCCGTAGCCAACCCGAAGGTAAGAGCTACAAACTGGTAATGCCTGTCTAGAAAGGCAAACCTTAGGTACCGATAATGATCCTTGTGAATCGGTATGTGAAGGTAGGCATCCTTTAAGTCCACTTTGGTCATATACTGTGACCCTCTTGGATCATGGGTAGGATGGTTCGAATAGTTTCCATTTTGAACGATGGAACTCTTAGGAATTTGTTTAAGATCTTCAGGTCCAAGATTGGCCTGAAGGTTCCCTCTTTTTTGGGAACCACAAACAGATTTGAGTAAAAACCTTGCCCTTGTTCCGTCCGCGGAACCGGGTGGATCACTCCCATCACTAAGAGGTCTTGTACACATCGTAGAAATGCCTCTTTCTTTATTAGGTTTGTTGATAACCTTGACAGATGAAATCTCCCTTGTGGAGGAGAAGTTTTGAAGTCCAGAAGGTATCCCTGAGATATGATCTCCAACGCCCAGGGATCCTGGACATCTCTTGCCCAGGCCTGGGCGAAGAGAGAAAGTCTGCCCCCCACTAGATCCGTTTCCGGATAGGGGGCCCTTTCTTCATGCTGTCTTAGGGGCAGAAGTAGGATTTCTGGCCTGCTTGCCCTTGTTCCAGGACTGGTTGCCTTTCCAACCCTGTCTGTAACGAGTAGCAGTCCCTTCCTGTTTTGGAGCGGAGGAAGTTGATGCTGCTCCTGCCTTGAAATTACGAAAGGCACGAAAATTAGACTGTTTGGCCTTTGATTTGGCCCTGTCCTGAGGAAGGGTATGACCCTTACCTCCAGTAATGTCAGCAATAATTTCTTTCAAGCCGGGCCCGAATAAGGTTTGCCCTTTGAATGGAATATTAAGCAATTTAGATTTAGACGTTACATATGCTTAATCGCCGCTACCATTAAGCCGATTACTTCCATGCACTGAGCCACCGTGGGGCGCGGAATGGAGTGAAGAACACGGCAAGCATTTAGAAGTTTTGATAACCTGGACTCCGTCAGGTAAATTTTAATTTCTACAGAATCTATTAGAGTCCCTAGTAAGGAAACCCTTGTTAGAGGAGATAGAGAACTCTTTTCTTCGTTCACTTTCCACCCATGCGACCTCAGGAATGCCAAAACTATCTCTGTATGAGATTTGGCAATTTGAAAGCTTGACGCCTGTATCAGGATGTCGTCCAGGTAAGGAGCCACCGCTATGCCTCGCGGTCTTAGGACTGCCAGAAGTGAGCCCAGAACCTTTGTAAAAATTCTTGGGGCTGTAGCCAACCCGAATGGAAGAGCTACAAATTGGTAATGCCTGTCTAGAAAGGCAAACCTCAGGAACTGATGATGATTCTTGTGAATCGGAATGTGAAGGTAGGCATCCTTTAAGTCCACTGTGGTCATGTACTGACCCTCTTGGATCATGGGTAAAATGGTTCGAATAGTTTCCATCTTGAATGACGGAACTCTGAGGAATTTGTTTAGGATCTTTAAATCCAAAATTGGTCTGAAGGTTCCCTCTTTTTTGGGAACCACAAACAGATTTGAATAAAACCCCTGTCTTTGTTCCGTCCGCGGAACTGGATGGATCACTCCCATTACAAGGAGATCTTGTACGCAGCTTAGGAATGCCTCTTCTTTATCTGATTTGCAGATAATCTTGAAAGGTGAAATCTCCCTTGTGGAGGAGAAGCTTTGAAGTCCAGAAGATATCCCTGAGATATGATCTCCAACGCCCAGGGATCCTGAACATCTCTTGCCCACGCCTGGGCGAAGAGAGAGAGTCTGCCCCCTACTAGATCCGTTGTCGGATAGGGGGCCGCTCCTTCATGCTGTCTTAGAGGAAGCAGCAGGCTTTCTGGCCTGCTTGCCCTTGTTCCAGGACTGGTTAGGTTTCCAGGCCTGCTTGGATTGAGCAAAAGTTCCCTCTTGTTTTGAAGCAGAGGAAGTTGATGCTGCACCTGCCTTGAAAATTCGAAAGGCACGAAAATTAGACTGTTTGGCCTTTGATTTGGCCCTGTCCTGAGGAAGGGTATGACCCTTACCTCCAGTAATGTCAGCAATAATTTCTTTCAAACCAGGCCCGAATAAGGTCTGCCCCTTGAAAGGAATGTTGAGTAATTTAGACTTTGAAATCACATCAGCTGACCAGTATTTGAGCCATAGCGCCCTACGCGCCTGGATGGCGAATCCGGAATTCTTAGCCGTTAGTTTAGTCAAATGAACAATGGCATCAGAAACAAATGAGTTAGCTAGCTTAAGAGTTCTAAGCTTGTCAACAATTTCAGTCAATGGAGCTGTATGGATGGCCTCTTCCAGGGCCTCAAACCAGAATGCCGCCGCAGCAGTGACAGGCACAATGCATGCAAGGGGCTGTAAAATAAAACCTTCTTGAATAAACATTTTCTTAAGGTAACCCTCTAATTTTTTATCCATTGGATCTGAAAAAGCACGACTGTCCTCAACCGGGATAGTGGTACGCTTTGCTAAAGTAGAAACTGCTCCCTCCACCTTAGGGACTGTCTGCCATAAGTCCCGTGTAGTGGCATCTATTGGAAACATTTTTCTAAATATAGGAGGTGGGGAAAAGGGCACACCGGGCCTATGCCACTCCTTACTAATAATTTCTGTAAGCCTTTTAGGTATTGGAAAAACATCAGTACTCACCGGCACTGCATAGTATTTATCCAGCCTACACAATTTCTCTGGCACTGCAATTGTGTCACAGTCATTCAGAGCAGCTAATACCTCCCCAAGCAATACACGGAGGTTCTCAAGCTTAAATTTAAAATTAGAAATCTCTGAATCAGGTCTCCCCGATTCAGAGACGTCACCCACAGACTGAAGCTCTCCGTCCTCAGGTTCGGCATATTGTGACGCAGTATCAGACATGGCTCTTACAGCATCTACGCGCTCTGTATCTCGTCTAACCCCAGAGCTATCGCGCTTGCCTCTCAATTCAGGCAATCTGGATAATACCTCTGACAGGGTATTATTCATGATTGCAGCCATGTCCTGCAAAGTAATCGCTATGGGCGTTCCTGATGTACTTGGCGCCATATTAGCGTGCGTCCCTTGAGCGGGAGGCGAAGGGTCCGACACGTGGGGAGAGTTAGTCGGCATAACTTCCCCCCCGACAGACCCCTCTGGTGCCAATTCTTTTATAGATAAAGACTAATCTTTACTGTTTAAGGTGAAATCAATACTGTAACGGTGCCAACAGGATACCAAGGGTTAACACCAGATGAACAATGTCCTGCATAGGGAATCAGCAATTCACAACCCAGCCAGTTTTCAGGTTTAAAACAGAATGTCTTTATTAAGGCTCATATGCCCAGTATTTATGCAGGTCTGACCCCCCAGATGGGGGTTGAAAGAATGTTGTACATTAGATGGAGGAACCACACCCTTGGACAGACCACAATAGAATCACATTACTTTACTAGGTAGATAACAACTTAAACACACAACACATTTGGCTTTCCTTATCACCTAGGCGTCTGCTCTCTGAGGGTGATTAAACAATGGACTGTTTATCACTAACTTTAATGACAGTACACAATAGCTCTTAAAGTTGAACACAGTTAACTCCTTCAGTACTGACAGAAGGGTCTGTCATATCTACATAGCACACAATACAGCCTATAGACAACCTTTCTTACATTATAGTCCAGAAGTAGCTAGGTTTGCCACAATGCTAAATCAGAACCAAGCCGGCATACACAGTCTGATCCCAACGGATCGGCTTGGGGATGTCCGGGGAAGTACTCACAGATCACTTTTCAAGTTCAGTTTGTCTGGGCAACCCGTCGGCGTTACCGTTTTGTTTCCCTGGGCGGTTATGGATGGTAAAGTCGAAGGGCTGCAGCACCAAACTCCAGCGCAGCAGCCTGGCATTGTCCCCGGCCACAAGGTTCAGCCACACCAACGGGTTGTGATCTGTGAGTAAGGAAAAAGGTTGTCCATACAGGTACGGCTGCAACTTTTTGAGGGCCCTGATTAAAATATAAAAGGTAACAGCAACTTGTAAGTAAACCAAACTAGGTTGTAGCTCCTCAAATAGGGCTTCAGCTACCGTCTCTGCATGGATGTTGGAGAAAGCAATGGCCTCGGGGTACCTAGTGGCGTAGTCCACCACGGTAAAAATGTACCTCTTCCCGAAGTGACAGGGCTTGGGTAGTCACAGGGTTAACATCAGCGGGACCCATGGGAGCATAGGCAGAAACAAGGGGGGCCAAGTCATTTCCAAGGAGAACATCAGCAGGTAAGTCCTTCTTGACCCCCACATTCACAGGTCTAGCGCCCACTCCCCAATCCAAATGTACCCTGGCAACAGGTAGGCGGAACACAGTGCCCCCTGCTACCCTCACAGCCACAGTGTCTCCAATGTGCTGTTTCTCAGACACCAAGTTCTCTTGAAGCAAGGTCATGGTAGCACCAGTATCCTGTAGACCACTGACCTCCTTTCCATTCACTTTAACCCGTTGCCGGTTATTCCGGTGGGCAGCTTGCACGGGGTCTGCTTCATGTAGGCTGCCCCAGCATTCTGGCGCCTCTACGTAGCGGGCCGCAGGCTGAGGATTATGTGGGATTCCGCCGGCGGGTCTTCTCCAGGACTGTGCTTGATTCGCTGCGTTTAGGGGACACTCTGGTCTTTTGTGCCCTAGTTGCTTACATCAAAGCACCGAATAGGTTGTGAGTAGCCCCGCAAATTGAACCAGGCTCTCTGAGGGTAGTTCGTGGCCGGAGGCCGTGTGGTATAGCGGTGCGCCGGGGGCTGGTAACTGGCAGCTGCTGGGGTGACTGGGGGTCTGTACTCCACTCTAGCAGTGGGCAATCGGTATACTGCTCCCCCTGCCCCTCGTACTGCCACGGATCCGCCAGTGTGTGCTGTATCCGGCACCAAATGGGGAGCTATCAGGGTTAAAGTAGCTCCCGAATCCCAAAGTCCCTGGACCTCCTTCCCCTCTACGGTCACCAGCTGGCGGTGATGTTGCCGGTTATCGGTGGCCCGGACCGACATCACCTCATGCAGAATTCCCAGGGGTTCCTCGGCTTGGGTGCTCAACACCTCATGAGCGGCTGGCTCCGTTTGGTAACGGTGAGCAGCCGCCCTTGGGGCCAGGTTCTGTCTGACCTGGTTCCAAGCTTGTCTGCTCCGATTTTGGGTGCACTCACGTGCCATATGTCCCCACTGCTTGCAGGTGTGGCATTGTATATTCGCCCGTCCGTTGTATCGTGAGGGGGGTGGTGGATTCCCTGGGGCTGGGCGAAAAGGTGCCGCTGTGGGGTTGTTAGGCTGTAGTCCATGGTGCCTCCTGGCATCAAAATGCTGGTCTGCTAATCTGGCTGCTTCGGTTAAGGTGAGGGGTTTTCGATCTCTCACCCATTCTTGGGCTTCTGGGGACAAGCCGTTAAAGAATTGCTCCAACAGCATCAGTTGTCGCAATTCTTCCATGGTGGTAGCTTGGCTGGCCTGTATCCACCCTTGAGATGCTTGATCCAGCTTGTGGGCCCACTCTGCATGTGAATCTCTTTCTGGCTTGCGCAGGCCTCTAACCTTGCGCCGGTATGCCTCTGGGGTAATGGCATATCTTTCCAAGATCGCTCTCTTCACTTTAGCGTAATCCTTGCTGTCCTCCCTGGGTACAGCGCGATACGCTTCTGCTGCCCTACCGGCTAGCTTGCCTGCTAGCACCGGCACCCATACGGACTGCTCCAAATCATGTAACTCGCACAGTCTCTCAAAATCCTGTAAATACCCATCGATCTCATCCTTCTCCTCACAAAACATTTTAAATGCATGGTATGGGATTTTAGGTTTTACTGGGTTGCTGAGTGCGTCCAAAATGGATTCGGCTTGGGAGGATGCATTCCGCGGACTGTGTGCCATCACGTACTCCTGCACATCTGCCATTACCACGGATAGCATATCCCGTGGTACAGGTTGGGGTAAAAATTCCAGCCTGGTCCGCATTTCCCTCTGGTATAGGGTCTCCTCCATGGCTGCTGGAGGCGTAGCGCTGCGAGCTCTGTCACCCTCCATCAGCTCGGCAATTAATATAGCCTTGGGTTTGCTGCTGCCTATCTTTCCACTGGCTTCTAGCAGTTCCTTTAACGTTTGTCTCTTTAGCTTAGAATAATCCATCTCCATTCACTTTGGTCCCTGGTACTCCTTCCATCTTAGTCAGTATTGTAGTAATCCCCCTCTTCCTGAGGTTACTGGCTTGTGTAGTTGCTCTTCTGGGCGATAAGGTTCATTCCGTCGCTTGCCACCAATTGTAACGGTACCAACAGGATACCAAGGGTTAACACCAGATGAACAATGTCCTGCATAGGGAATCAGCAATTCACAACCCAGCCAGTTTTCAGGTTTAAAACAGAATGTCTCTATTAAGGCTCATATGCCCAGTATTTATGCAGGTCTGACCCCCCAGATGGGGGTTGAAAGAATGTTGTACATTAGATGGAGGAACCACACCCTTGGACAGACCACAATAGAATCACATTACTTTACTAGGTAGATAACAACTTAAACACACAACACATTTGGCTTTCCTTATCACCTAGGCGTCTGCTCTCTGAGGGTGATTAAACAATGGACTGTTTATCACTAACTTTAATGACAGTACACAATAGCTCTTAAAGTTAAACACAGTTAACTCCTTCAGTACTGACAGAAGGGTCTGTCACATCTACATAGCACACAATACAGCCTATAGACAACCATTCTTACATTATAGTCCAGAAGTGGCTAGGTTTGCCACAAATACATTTAGTACACATTCTCCTATGGGGCTCCACCATGGCTTTTAAACATAATGAACAAGTATCCTCTATTTCAGACATGTTTGTACAGACTAGCAATGAGACTAGCAAGCTTGGAAAACACTTTAAAATAAGGTAACAAGCAATTTAAAAAAAACGTTACTGTGCCTTTAAGAGAAACAAATTTTGACAAAATTTGAAATAACAGTGAAAAAAGGCAGTTACACTAACGAAATTTTTACAGTGTATGTAACAAGTCAGCAGAGCATTGCACCCACTTGCAAATGGATGATTAACCCCTTAATACCAAAAACGGAATAATAAATGACAAAAACGTTTTTGAAACACAGTCACAACAACTGCCACAGTCTACTGTGGTTGTTACCCTCCTCAAACACGACTTTGAAGCCTTTTGAGCCCTTCAGAGATGTCCTGTATCATGCAGAAGGAAGCTGAGTGTCTCTGTCTAATTTTAGCTGCACAGAAAAGCACTAAAATAGGCCCTTCCCACTCATATTACAACAGTGGAAAGCCTCAGGAAACTGTTTCTAGGCAAAAATCAAGCCAGCCATGTGGAAAAAAACTAGGCCCCAAAAAGTTTTGTCACCAAACATATATAAAAACGATTAACATGCCAGCAAATGTTTTATATTACACTTTTATAAGAGTATGTATCTCTGTTAATAAGCCTGATACCAGTCGCTATCACTGCATTTAAGGCTTAACTTACATTAATCCGGTATCAGCAGCATTTTTCTAGCAAATTCCATCCCTAGAAATATATTAACTGCACATACCTTATTGCAGGAAAACCTGCACGCCATTCCCCCTCTGAAGTTACCTCACTCCTCAGAATATGTGAGAACGGCAGTGGATCTTAGTTACTTCTGCTAAGATCATAGAAATCACAGGCAGATTCTTCTTCTAATGCTGCCTGAGATGAAACAGTACACTCCGGTACCATTTAAAAATAACAAACTTTTGATTGAAGTTAAAAAACTAACTATAATACACCACTCTCCTCTTACTACGTCCATCTTTGTTGAGAGTTGCAAGAGAATGACTGGATATGGCAGTGAGGGGAGGAGCTATATAGCAGCTCTGCTGTGGGTGATTCTCTTGCAACTTCCTGTTGGGAAGGAGAATATCCCACAAGTAATGGATGATCCGTGGACTGGATACACTTAACAAGAGAAAAGACGTTTTTTCTAGAAACCATGCTAACGTTTTTACACTAAGTAATATGAGTATTAACATGAATATTACCCTTTTTTGTAAGCATGATCCCAGTCGTTGTTAAATCACTGTATCAGGCTTACCTCAAATATACCAGGCACTGTCAGTATTTTCTAGACCTTATCATCTCTCTAGAAAAAAATATACTGAACATACCTCAAAGCAGGTAATCTGCAGACCGTCCCCCCAACTGAAGTTTTCTTTCCATACTCTTCAGTTATGTGCGAGAACAGCAATGGACCTTAGTTACAAACCGCTAAGATCATCAAACCTCCAGGCAGAATTCTTCTTCCAATTTCTGCCTGAGAGTAAAACAGTAAAACGCCGGTACCGTTTAAAAATAACAAACTCTTGATTGAAGGTAAAAACTACACTAAGTCACCACATATCTCTTGATACTTCCATTCTTGTCGAGAGCTGCAAGAGAATGACTGGGGGTGGCAGTTAGGGGAGGAGCTATATAGACAGCTCTGCTGTGGGTGTCCTCTTGCAGCTTCCTGTTGGGAAGGAGAATATCCCACAAGTAATGGATGAACCCGTGGACTGGATACACCTTTACAAAAGAAATTTATTTATTTTTAAAATTGCATAAAAAAAGTTAGACATGAGATCTCAGGTGTTAGAAATAAAAAGGCTTTATTATTGAGATACATACATTTTGTTACTGAGGAAAGGCTAACACTACCTGGTCTACCCTGCTAAACAACAGGCCTCAGATCGGTTAGACGAGTAGATCTTACTCTTCACTTTCACCTCACTACTCATCAAGGAGGCAAAAGTGGTAAGCTTTGGTGTGCTGTGGGTCTTCTGCCTCCACTTAGTGGTCAGGAGAGGGAGTTTACCACACGTAATGACTCATGGACTCTCACTATCTGATCTGCTATAAGTAATCTGGCTTCTCATGCAGCTATACATTTAATAGTAATGATAATTATCATAGTTCCAGAGATGGCACAGCCTGAATAAAGCCTGGAAAGCAAATACAACACTTGTTAAGGGCTGCGTATCAAGGGGGCAGGGTAAGCACACAAGAAATCAAGAGTGGCGTCAAATACATTGCTCTGAAAAATAAATCGCAATGTCCACTGCATCCTAAAGAACAACAGAAGGTAACATCTCAAGCAGGAAATAGAGGAACCCACATCTCCTGGCAGCACAGAAGCAAATCACAAGGAAGCATAGGATGAAGAAGAAGCTTAGCCTAAGGAAGGGGCCACTTTCCTTCTGTACTTTTGTTATATAATAAAGGTCACTGAATAACTATAGAGCAAAAAAAACAGAATTTATGTTTACCTGATAAATTTCTTTCTCCAACGGTGTGTCCGGTCCACGGCGTCATCCTTACTTGTGGGATATTCTCCTCCCCAACAGGAAATGGCAAAGAGCCCAGCAAAGCTGGTCACATGATCCCTCCTAGGCTCCGCCTACCCCAGTCATTCGACCGACGTTAAGGAGGAATATTTGCATAGGAGAAACCATATGGTACCGTGGTGACTGTAGTTAAAGAAAATAAAATATCAGACCTGATTAAAAAAAAACCAGGGCGGGCCGTGGACCGGACACACCGTTGGAGAAAGAAATTTATCAGGTAAACATAAATTCTGTTTTCTCCAACATAGGTGTGTCCGGTCCACGGCGTCATCCTTACTTGTGGGAACCAATACCAAAGCTTTAGGACACGGATGAAGGGAGGGAGCAAATCAGGTCACCTAAATGGAAGGCACCACGGCTTGCAAAACCTTTCTCCCAAAAATAGCCTCAGAAGAAGCAAAAGTATCAAACTTGTAAAATTTGGTAAAAGTGTGCAGTGAAGACCAAGTCGCTGCCCTACATATCTGATCAACAGAAGCCTCGTTCTTGAAAGCCCATGTGGAAGCCACAGCCCTAGTGGAATGAGCTGTGATTCTTTCGGGAGGCTGCCGTCCGGCAGTCTCGTAAGCCAATCTGATGATGCTTTTAATCCAAAAAGAGAGAGAGGTAGAAGTTGCTTTTTGACCTCTCCTTTTACCTGAATAAACAACAAACAAGGAAGATGTTTGTCTAAAATCCTTTGTAGCATCTAAATAGAATTTTAGAGCGCGAACAACATCCAAATTGTGCAACAAACGTTCCTTCTTTGAAACTGGTTTTGGACACAGAGAAGGTACGATAATCTCCTGGTTAATGTTTTTGTTAGAAACAACTTTTGGAAGAAAACCAGGTTTAGTACGTAAAACCACCTTATCTGCATGGAACACCAGATAAGGAGGAGAACACTGCAGAGCAGATAATTCTGAGACTCTTCTAGCAGAAGAAATCGCAACTAAAAACAAAACTTTCCAAGATAATAACTTAATATCAACGGAATGTAAGGGTTCAAACGGAACCCCCTGAAGAACTGAAAGAACTAAATTGAGACTCCAAGGAGGAGTCAAAGGTTTGTAAACAGGCTTGATTCTAACCAGAGCCTGAACAAAGGCTTGAACATCTGGCACAGCTGCCAGCTTTTTGTGAAGTAATACCGACAAGGCAGAAATCTGTCCCTTCAGGGAACTTGCAGATAATCCTTTTTCCAATCCTTCTTGAAGGAAGGATAGAATCCTAGGAATCTTAACCTTGTCCCAAGGGAATCCTTTAGATTCACACCAACAGATATATTTTTTCCAAATTTTGTGGTAAATCTTTCTAGTCACAGGCTTTCTGGCCTGAACAAGAGTATCGATCACAGAATCTGAGAATCCTCGCTTCGATAAAATCAAGCGTTCAATCTCCAAGCAGTCAGCTGGAGTGAAACCAGATTCGGATGTTCGAACGGACCCTGAACAAGAAGGTCTCGTCTCAAAGGTAGCTTCCAAGGTGGAGCCGATGACATATTCACCAGATCTGCATACCAAGTCCTGCGTGGCCACGCAGGAGCTATCAAGATCACCGACGCCCTCTCCTGCTTGATCCTGGCTATCAGCCTGGGGATGAGAGGAAATGGCGGGAACACATAAGCTAGTTTGAAAGTCCAAGGTGCTACTAGTGCATCCACTAGAGCCGCCTTGGGATCCCTGGATCTGGCCCCGTAGCAAGGAACTTTGAAGTTCTGACGAGAGGCCATCAGATCCATGTCTGGAATGCCCCACAGGTGAGTGACTTGGGCAAAGATTTCCGGATGGAGTTCCCACTCCCCCGGATGCAATGTCTGACGACTCAGAAAATCCGCTTCCCAATTTTCCACTCCTGGGATGTGGATAGCAGACAGGTGGCAGGAGTGAGACTCCGCCCAAAGAATAATTTTGGTTACTTCTTCCATCGCTAGGGAACTCCTTGTTCCCCCCTGATGGTTGATGTACGCAACAGTCGTCATGTTGTCTGATTGAAACCGTATGAACCTGGTCCTCGCAAGCTGAGGCCAGGCCTGGAGCGCATTGAATATCGCTCTCAGTTCCAGAATATTTATCGGTAGAAGAGATTCTTCCCGAGACCAAAGACCCTGAGCTTTCAGGGATCCCCAGACCGCGCCCCAGCCTATCAGACTGGCGTCGGTCGTGACAATGACCCACTCTGGTCTGTGGAACATCATCCCTTGAGACAGATTGTCCAGGGACAGCCACCAACGGAGTGAGTCTCTGGTCCTCTGATTTACTTGTATCTTCGGAGACAAGTCTGTATAGTCCCCATTCCACTGACTGAGCATGCACAGTTGTAATGGTCTTAGATGAATGCGCGCAAAAGGAACTATGTCCATCGCCGCCACCATCAACCCGATCACTTCCATGCACTGAGCTATGGAAGGAAGAGGAACGGAATGAAGTATCCGACAAGAGTCCAGAAGCTTTGTTTTTCTGGCCTCTGTTAGAAAGATCCTCATTTCTAAGGAGTCTATAATTGTTCCCAAGAAGGGAACCCTTGTTGACGGGGATAGAGAACTCTTTTCCACGTTCACTTTCCAGCCGTGAGATCTGAGAAAGGCCAGGACAATGTCCGTGTGAGCCTTTGCTTGAGGAAGGGACGACGCTTGAATCAGAATGTCGTCCAGGTAAGGTACTACTGCAATGCCCCTTGGTCTTAGCACCGCTAGAAGGGACCCTAGTACCTTTGTGAAAATCCTTGGAGCAGTGGCTAATCCGAAAGGAAGCGCCACGAACTGGTAATGTTTGTCCAGGAATGCAAACCTTAGGAACCGATGATGTTCCTTGTGGATAGGAATATGTAGATACGCATCCTTTAAATCCACCGTGGTCATAAATTGACCTTCCTGGATGGAAGGAAGGATAGTTCGAATGGTTTCCATCTTGAACGATGGGACCTTGAGAAATTTGTTTAAGATCTTGAGATCTAGGATTGGTCTGAACGTTCCCTCTTTTTTGGGAACTATGAACAGATTGGAGTAGAACCCCATCCCTTGTTCTCTTAATGGAACAGGATGAATCACTCCCATTTTTAACAGGTCTTCTACACAATGTAAGAACGCCTGTCTTTTTATGTGGTCTGAAGACAACTGCGACTTGTGGAACCTCCCCCTTGGGGGAAGTCCCTTGAATTCCAGAAGATAACCCTGGGAGACTATTTCTAGCGCCCAAGGATCCAGAACATCTCTTGCCCAAGCCTGAGCGAAGAGAGAGAGTCTGCCCCCCACCAGATCCGGTCCCGGATCGGGGGCCAATATTTCATGCTGTCTTGGTAACAGTGGCAGGTTTCTTGGCCTGCTTTCCCTTGTTCCAGCCTTGCATTGGTCTCCAAGCCGGCTTGGCCTGAGAAGTATTACCCTCTTGCTTAGAGGACGTAACACCTTGGGCTGGTCCGTTTTTACGAAAGGGACGAAAATTAGGTCTATTTTTTGCCTTGAAGGGCCGATCCTGAGGAAGGGCGTGGCCCTTACCCCCAGTGATATCAGAGATAATCTCTTTCAAGTCAGGACCAAACAGCGTTTTCCCCTTGAAAGGAATGTTTAGTAGCTTGTTCTTGGAAGACGCATCAGCCGACCAAGATTTCAACCAAAGCGCTCTGCGCGCCACAATAGCAAACCCAGAGTTCTTAGCCGCTAACTTAGCCAATTGCAAAGAGGCGTCTAGAGTGAAAGAATTAGCCAATTTGAGAGCATTGATTCTGTCCATAATCTCCTCATAAGGAGGAGAGTCACTATCGAGCACCTTAAGCAGTTCATCAAACCAGAAATATGCGGCTGTAGTGACAGGGACAATGCATGAAATGGGTTGTAGAAGGTAACCCTGCTGAACAAACATCTTTTTAAGCAAACCTTCTAATTTTTTATCCATAGGATCTTTGAAAGCACAACTATCCTCTATGGGAATAGTGGTGCGTTTGTTTAAAGTAGAAACCGCTCCCTCGACCTTGGGGACTGACTGCCATAAGTCCTTTCTGGGGTCGACCATAGGAAACAATTTTTTAAATATGGGGGGAGGGACGAAAGGAATACCGGGCCTTTCCCATTCTTTATTAACAATGTCCGCCACCCGCTTGGGTATAGGAAAAGCTTCTGGGAGCCCCGGCACCTCTAGGAACTTGTCCATTTTACATAGTTTCTCTGGGATGACTAAATTTTCACAATCATCCAGAGTGGATAATACCTCCTTAAGCAAAATGCGGAGATGTTCCAATTTAAATTTAAATGTAATCACATCAGATTCAGCCTGCTGAGAAATGTTCCCTAAATCAGTAATTTCTCCCTCAGACAAAACCTCCCTGGCCCCCTCAGATTGGGTTAGGGGCCCTTCAGAGATATTAATATCAGCGTCGTCATGCTCTTCAGTAACTAAAACAGAGCAGCCACGCTTACGCTGACAAGGGTTCATTTTGGCTAAAATGTTTTTGACAGAATTATCCATTACAGCCGTTAATTGTTGCATAGTAAGGAGAATTGGCGCGCTAGATGTACTAGGGGCCTCCTGAGTGGGCAAGACTCGTGTAGACGAAGGAGGGAATGATGCAGTACCATGCTTACTCCCCTCACTTGAGGAATCATCTTGGGCATCATTGTCATTATCACATAAATCACATTTATTTAAATGAATAGGAATTCTGGCTTCCCCACATTCAGAACACAGTCTATCTGGTAGTTCAGACATGTTAAACAGGCATAAACTTGATCAGAAAGTACAAAAAAACGTTTTAAAATAAAACCGTTACTGTCACTTTAAATTTTAAACTGAACACACTTTATTACTGCAATTGCGAAAAAACATGAAGGAATTGTTCAAAATTCACCAAATTTTCACCACAGCGTCTTAAAGCCTTGAAAATATTGCACACCAATTTTGGAAGCTTTAACCCTTAAAATAACGGAACCGGAGCCGTTTTAAGCTTTAAACCCCTTTACAGTCCCTGGTATCTGCTTTGCTGAGACCCAACCAAACCCAAAGGGGAATACGATACCAAATGACGCCTTCAGAAGTCTTTTATAAGTATCAGAGCTCCTCTCACATGCGACTGCATGCCATGCCTCTCAAAAACAAGTGCGCAACACCGGCGCGAAAATGAGACTCTGCCTATGCTTTGGGAAAGCCCCTAAAGAATAAGGTGTCTAAAACAGTGCCTGCCGATATTATTAAATCAAAATACCCAGAATAAATGATTCCTCAAGGCTAAATAAGTGTTAATATCAATCGATTTAGCCCAAAAAAAGTCTACAGTTTAAATAAGCCCTTGTGAAGCCCTTATTTACAATCGTAATAAACATGGCTTACCGGATCCCATAGGGAAAATGACAGCTTCCAGCATTACATCGTCTTGTTAGAATGTGTCATACCTCAAGCAGCAAGAGACTGCAAACTGTTCCCCCAACTGAAGTTAATTGCTCTCAACAGTCCTGTGTGGAACAGCCATGGATTTTAGTTACGGTTGCTAAAATCATTTTCCTCATACAAACAGAATTCTTCATCTCTTTTCTGTTTCTGAGTAAATAGTACGTACCAGCACTATTTGAAAATAACAAACTCTTGATTGAATAATGAAAAACTACAGTTAAACACTAAAAAACTCTAAGCCATCTCCGTGGAGATGTTGCCTGTACAACGGCAAAGAGAATGACTGGGGTAGGCGGAGCCTAGGAGGGATCATGTGACCAGCTTTGCTGGGCTCTTTGCCATTTCCTGTTGGGGAGGAGAATATCCCACAAGTAAGGATGACGCCGTGGACCGGACACACCTATGTTGGAGAAATGTCACTACCAAATTCATGGGTTACAGAGTTGTTTCTAGTAAATCCCACCACACACCCCCATCACCACACACACACACCCCACCCCACACACACACCCCACACACACCCCACACACACACACCCCACCGCACAAACCCCACAAACACACCCCATAAACACACCCCATAAACACTCCATCGCACAAACCCCACCACACAAAATTGAAATAATTTTCTATTAAAGGGACACTGAACCCAATTATTTTCTTTTATGATTCAGATAGAGCAATTTTAAGCAACTTTCTAATTTACTCCTATTATCAATTTTTCTTTGTTCTCTTGCTATGTTTATTTGAAAAAAGAAGGCATCTAAGCTATTTGTTTGGTTCAGGACCCTGAAAAGCACTTATTCATTGGTGGATGAATTTATCCACCAATCAGCAAGAACAACCCAGGTTGTTCACCAAAAATGGGCCGGCATCTAAATTTACATTGCATTTCAAATAAAGATACCAAGTGAATGAAGATAATTTGATAATAGGAGTAAATTAGAAAGTTACTTAAAATTGCTGCTCTATCTGAATCACGAACGAACAAATTTGGGTTCAGTGTCCCTTTAAGCAGAATCAGGGCTGCGGATTAGAAACTAAAGATTATTTTGGTCTAATTGAAGGAAAGAAGAGTGTTGGAGATATAAATATCTTCTTCCAGTTCTCAAACTACTATATATACAGTATAGGAAAGGCGTGAATATGTTCTACCAATCAGCCAAGTGCAATAATGTGTCACATAAAAAGGTGACAAGAATTTAGCACAAAACACCAACATATATCAGCCTTAAATCTAAGGAATAACCATCTACTGAGCCAACTGATTAGATTTTCTTGTTCTAACATCACAGGTCCCTTAGCAATACAGTGAGCAGCAGGTGCCCTCGTGTGGCTGCGTGTATATCGGTAAAGAAAGCCAGCTAGAGCGTTCATCCTCCTTGTAGTGAAACACAGACAATGTGCAGCTCTTTCACAAAAGGGATCCAACACCAAGGTTAACAGCTGCTGTTAGAACCTCCTACATTAATCTACTGTGCACACTGTTACATACACACTGCATACAAAAAGTATTAACCTATTCACTGCTGAGCCATATTTGTGGCATGTGCAGAAGCTTGATTTTACAGCATCTTCACTGCTTTTACTGTCCCTCGTACTATTAGCAAGTTGTTCAGTGGACTCTTCACATATCAGATGTCATTTTTACTGTTGATTATTTGAGTCATATACTAAAATCTGCAGTCATTTTACAATCCCATGTTTAACATCAACTCACTCCAAAGATCCAACATTTAGAATTGTGTTTTCCAATAAAATGTATGCTTACCTGATACTCCTTTCCTTCTTGGCAGTGAGAGTCCACAAAAACATTCTTAACCTCTGGGAATACTCTACCTGGTCACCAGGAGGCGGCAAAGACAAAATAAATATCCCTCCCACTTGCCTTACCCACCAGTAGCTCAGCCAGGGATAAGGAAAAGTGAAGAGAGAATCAGGGGTATAGAGGTGCAAAAAGAAAAAAAAAACAACTACTGGCCACCACTACACATTTAGTATCAGGGCAGGGTTGTGGACTCTCACTGCCAAGAAGCAAATCAGATAAGCATGAATTTTATATTCCTTCTATTAGCATGGAGGCCATGAAAACGTTCTTAGCCTATGGGAAACCAATACCCAAACTGTGAAGTTCACAAATGTTCGGGAGGAAAAGGTAGGGAAGGCAGAGCTATTTACTAAATAACCCACAGATTTAGATAAAAAGCCTCTGGCACAATATCAATCAAGAGATCGTAGTTACTCCTTTCTTGTCCTAAACCTTCTTCCCATTAGGAGCGTCTGTTGCACAATCTGAATGTGGTTTGTGCTTATAACTTATATCTACATGCTACCTAGGATTTCAGACTCTCTACTTCCTTGTTATGTACGCCGGTGAGCGCAAGGGTCAAAAGCACCTGCGACTAAGCCAACACTGGTTGCCAAGTGGGGCTGATAGCACAGATTGCTAGGAGGACAGAGAAGATGCCTGCGCCATCTAGCAGCTACCAATACTCTAAGAGATTTACAAGGATAAAGCATTAACCCCAGTCCTATCTTGCAAGGAAACTAGCTCTTAAAGGACTTAAATATAATTTTCTTCAGAGCACCTTCTTCGCCCACCTCCAACTTACAGAGGCAAAGAATGACTGGGGGAGTATGGGAAGTGGGAGGGATACTTAAGCTTTAGCTGGGGTGTCTTTGCCTCCTCCTGGTGGACAGGCGTTTAAATTCCCAACAGTAATGAATTAATTTGTGGGCTCTCCATGCCATTGGAAAGAAAGAGAGAATATTAATTACACAAGTCACTCAAAAGCAATAATCACTGCCATAATCACTGAGTGCAGACACCCAGGGGTGGGATAATAATCACTGCCATAAGCACCGAGTGCAGACACCCAGGGGTGGGATAATAATCACTGCCATAAGCACCGAGTGCAGACACCCAGGGGTGGGATAATAATCACTGCCATAAGCACCGAGTGCAGACACCCAGGGGTGGTATAATAATCACTGCCATAAGCACCGAGTGCAGACACCCAGGGGTGGTATAATAATCACTGCCATAAGCACCGAGTGCAGACACCCAGGGGTGGTATAATAATCACTGCCATAAGCACCGAGTGCAGACACCCAGGGGTGGTATAATAATCACTGCCATAAGCACCGAGTGCAGACACCCAGGGGTGGTATAATAATCACTGCCATAAGCACCGAGTGCAGACACCCAGGGGTGGTATAATAATCACTGCCATAAGCACCGAGTGCAGACACCCAGGGGTGGTATAATAATCACTGCCATAAGCACCGAGTGCAGACACCCAGGGGTGGTATAATAATCACTGCCATAAGCACCGAGTGCAGACACCCAGGGGTGGGATAATAATCACTGCCATAAGCACCGAGTGCAGACACCCAGGGGTGGTATAATAATCACTGCCATAAGCACCGAGTGCAGACACCCAGTGGTGGGATAATAATCACTGCCATAAGCACCGAGTGCAGACACCCAGGGGTGGGATAATAATCACTGCCATAATCACTGAGTGCAGACACCCAGGGGTGGGATAATAATCAATGCCATAATCACTGAGTGCAGACGCCCAGGGGTGGGATAATAATCACTGCCATAATCACTGAGTGCAGACGCCCAGGGGTGGGATAATAATCACTGCCATAAGCACCAAGTGCAGACACCCAGGGGTGGGATCATAATCACTGAGTGCAGACACCCAGGGGTGGGATAATAATCACTGCCATAAGCACTGAGTGCAGACACCCAGGGGTGGGATAATAATCACTGCCATAAGCACCGAGTGCAGACGCCCAGGGGTGGTATAATAATCACTGCCATAAGCACCGAGTGCAGACACCCAGGGGTGGGATAATAATCACTGCCATAAGCACCGAGTGCAGACACCCAGGGGTGGTATAATAATCACTGCCATAAGCACCGAGTGCAGACACCCAGGGGTGGGATAATAATCACTGCCATAATCACTGAGTGCAGACACCCAGGGGTGGGATAATAATCAATGCCATAATCACTGAGTGCAGACGCCCAGGGGTGGGATAATAATCACTGCCATAATCACTGAGTGCAGACGCCCAGGGGTGGGATAATAATCACTGCCATAAGCACCAAGTGCAGACACCCAGGGGTGGGATCATAATCACTGAGTGCAGACACCCAGGGGTGGGATAATAATCACTGCCATAAGCACCGAGTGCAGACACCCAGGGGTGGGATAATAATCACTGCCATAAGCACCGAGTGCAGACGCCCAGGGGTGGTATAATAATCACTGCCATAAGCACCGAGTGCAGACACCCAGGGGTGGGATAATAATCACTGCCATAAGCACCGAGTGCAGACGTCCAGGGGTGGGATAATAATCACTGCCATAAGCACCGAGTGCAGACACCCAGGGGTGGGATCATAATCACTGAGTGCAGACACCCAGGGGTGGGATAATAATCACTGCCATAAGCACCGAGTGCAGACACCCAGGGGTGGGATAATAATCACTGCCATAAGCACCGAGTGCAGACACCCAGGGTTGGGATCATAATCACTGAGTGCAGACACCCAGGGGTGGGATAATAATCACTGCCATAATCACTGAGTGCAGACGCCCAGGGGTGGGATAATAATCACTGCCATAAGCACTGAGTGCAGACGCCCAGGGGTGGGATAATAATCACTGCCATAAGCACCGAGTGCAGACACCCAGGGGTGGTATAATAATCACTGCCATAAGCACCGAGTGCAGACACCCAGGGGTGGTATAATAATCACTGCCATAATCACTGAGTGCAGACACCCAGGGGTGGGATAATAATCACTGCCATAATCACTGAGTGCAGACGCCCAGGGGTGGGATAATAATCACTGCCATAAGCACTGAGTGCAGACGCCCAGGGGTGGGATAATAATCACTGCCATAAGCACTGAGTGCAGACACCCAGGGGTGGTATAATAATCACTGCTCTAGGTACAGAGTTGTAGCTGAAACAACACTATGGCAGAATTCTGCTGGAATTAAACAACCCTTATTTAAACCAGACATTTTGAAGCCTCTTTGTTTCTCCTGTAAAAGCATCACAATTTGTGTTTGTCACATGATTACATCACTAGCCTCTACTGACACACATGATTACATCACTAGCCTCTACTGACACACATGATTACATCACTAGCCTCTACTGACACACATGATTACATCACTAGCCTCTACTGACACACATGATTACATCACTAGCCTCTACTGACACACATGATTACATCACTAGCCTCTACTGACACACATGATTACATCACTAGCCTCTACTGACACACATGATTACATCACTAGCCTCTACTGACACACATGATTACATCACTAGCCTCTACTGACACACATGATTACATCACTAGCCTCTACTGACACACATGATTACATCACTAGCCTCTACTGACACACATGATTACATCACTAGCCTCTACTGACACACATGATTACATCACTAGCCTCTACTGACACACATGATTACATCACTAGCCTCTACTGACACACATGATTACATCACTAGCCTCTACTGACACACATGATTACATCACTAGCCTCTACTGACACACATGATTACATCACTAGCCTCTACTGACACACATGATTACATCACTAGCCTCTACTGACACACATGATTACATCACTAGCCTGTACTGACACACATGATTACATCACTAGCCTCTACTGACACACATGATTACATCACTAGCCTCTACTGACACACATGATTACATCACTAGCCTCTACTGACACACATGATTACATCACTAGCCTCTACTGACACACATGATTACATCACTAGCCTCTACTGACACACATGATTACATCACTAGCCTCTACTGACACACATGATTACATCACTAGCCTCTACTGACACACATGATTACATCACTAGCCTCTACTGACACACATGATTACATCACTAGCCTCTACTGACACACATGATTACATCACTAGCCTCTACTGACACACATGATTACATCACTAGCCTCTACTGACACACATGATTACATCACTAGCCTCTACTGACACACATGATTACATCACTAGCCTCTACTGACACACATGATTACATCACTAGCCTCTACTGACACACATGATTACATCACTAGCCTCTACTGACACACATGATTACATCACCAGCCTCTACTGACACACGTTTACATCACTAGCCTCTACTGACACACATGATTACATCACTAGCCTCTACTGACACACATGATTACATCACTAGCCTCTACTGACACACATGATTACATCACCATCCTCTACTGACACACGTTTACATCACTAGCCTCTACTGACACACATGATTACATCACTAGCCTCTACTGACACACATGATTACATCACCATCCTCTACTGACACACGTTTACATCACTAGCCTCTACTGACACACATGATTACATCACTAGCCTCTACTGACACACATGATTACATCACCATCCTCTACTGACACACGTTTACATCACTAGCCTCTACTGACACACGTTTACATCACTAGCCTCTACTGACACACATGATTACATCACTAGCCTCTACTGACACACATGATTACATCACCATCCTCTACTGACACACGTTTACATCACCAGCCTCTACTGACGCACACTGCACCTTCTAACTGTGCATTTGGATCCTTCGTGAGGTTCTGAATATGGGAGTAGGGGGCCGCTAGAGCCAGATTTGTTCATGTGAAAGATCACAAACACTAAGATTTGGAATTGCACATTTCATGTTCTGATCCTCACAAAAGATATAAATGAAAATATCTACCAGACGCACTGAAGAAAGCTCACCAAGTAACTCAAGATTAAAGCATTTGGGTTTCATGTCCCTTTAAAAAGGAACAATAAATAGTTTCAGAATGTAAAATAAATGATTATTTACATTAAGTTTTAAGAAAATGCTTTACAATATATTTTCATTAATTTATTTTGTCCCCTTTTCTGCAAGCCAAGTCCGAAAATTGGTGGCTTTGCAATTCCTGCTCTAAGTGGAAGTGCAGACTCCAGACACTGCTGTATTACACATACCCATTTATAAATGTCTTTAACTGGGCTCAGCAGAGAAGAAACCCTAGGTTACAAGATGGCAGTGCCTATTGATTTATAGCCTAAAGCATTATACTTTCTATTTACTTTTACATTTAAAGGGACAGCATACTTGCAAATTGTACAAGCAAAATGATCTGTTAAACACAATAGTAGTAATGTTTACCAAGATGAGAGAGTACCTGTGTGTGCCCTGGTCCTTAACTAGGGAGCTGAAGTGTATTTATTGCTAGAGGAACAGCAGATACACAAACTGTAATTAGCACAGTTGCCAGTAGGTGGTGCTGCAGCACACATGACATTGCTCATGGTGTTCTGTATAAAAGGTACAGAATGTGTCATTCAATGATAAAGATGTTGTACTTCAGAGAGTGTGCAAGTTCCTATCTCTATGATCACATGCACCTCTTTCTCTTGGTGTTAGATGTCACATTGTCATAGACCGGAGCTATGTTTTATTTAAATAGTACACTGAATTGTGTTAGTTATTTTGTCTGTCCTTATAAAGTGACATAAAGCCGCTATACTTGCAGGCAGCGTCTGTCCCCTGTATAAAACTAGTGCACATGACAAGCTCAGTGTCACACGTTGGGGTTACTTACAGGCAGCGTCTGTCCCCTGTATAAAACTAGTGCATGACAAGCTCAGTGTCACACGTTAGGGTTACTTACAGGCAGCGTCTGTCACCTGTATAAAACTAGTGCACATGACAAGCTCAGTGTCACACGTTGGGGTTACTTACAGGCAGCGTCTGTCACCTGTATAAAACTAGTGCACATGACAAGCTCAGTGTCACACGTTAGGGTTACTTACAGGCAGTGTCTGTCCCCTGTATAAAACTAGTGCACATGACAAGCTCAGTGTCACACGTTAGGGTTACTTACAGGCAGTGTCTGTCCCCTGTATAAAACTAGTGCACATGACAAGCTCAGTGTCACACGTTGGGGTTACTTACAGGCAGCGTCTGTCACCTGTATAAAACTAGTGCACATGACAAGCTCAGTGTCACACGTTAGGGTTACTTACAGGCAGTGTCTGTCCCCTGTATAAAACTAGTGCATGACAAGCTCAGTGTCACACGTTAGGGTTACTTACAGGCAGCGTCTGTCCCCTGTATAAAACTAGTGCACATGACAAGCTCAGTGTCACACGTTGGGGTTACTTACAGGCAGCGTCTGTCCCCTGTATAAAACTAGTGCATGACAAGCTCAGTGTCACACGTTGGGGTTACTTACAGGCAGCGTCTGTCCCCTGTATAAAACTAGTGCACATGACAAGCTCAGTGTCTGTCCCCTGTATAACATTATAGATGAACATAAGTACACATCAGTTACATCACATAACATTACTCCTGTCAGGTAAAAAGTGAATCTTGGGGGGCGTGACTAAGCCACAGCCATGATAAGTCGCATAACTCTGCAGCTCTGAATTCAACCTGAATCATCAGCTGATTATCTCACCACATACAGTGGATATAAAAAGTCTACACACCCCTGTTAAAATGTCAGGTTTCTGTGATGTAAAAAAATGAGACAAAGATTAATCATTTCAGAACTTTTTCCACCTTTAATGTGACCTATAAACTGCACAACTCAATTGAAAAACCAACTGAAATCTTTTAGGTAGAGGGAAGAAAAAATATAAAAATAAAATAAATAAACTAATACTTTGTTGATGCACCTTTTGATTTTATTACAGCACTTAGTCTTTTTGGGTATGAGTCTATTAGCATGGCACATTTTGACTTGGCAAGATTTGCCCACTCTTTGCAAAAAAAAAACTCTTAATCTGTCAGATTGCGAGGGCATCTCCTGTGCACAGCCCTCTTCAGATCACCCCACAGATATTGAATTGGATTCAGGTCTGGGCTCTGGCTGGGCCATTCCAAAACTTTAATCTTCTTCTGGTGAAGCCATTCCTTTGTTGATTTGGATGTATGCTTTGGGTCGTTGTCATGCTGAAAGATGAAGTTCCTCTTCATGTTCAGCTTTCTAGCAGAAGCCTGAAGGTTTTGTGCCAATATTGTCTGGTATTCGGAACTGTTCATAATTCCCTCTAGCTTAACTAAGGCCCCAGTTCCAGCTGAAGAAAAACAGCGCCAAAGCATGATGCTGCCACCACCATGCTTCACTGTGGGTATGGTGTTCTTTTGGTGATGTGCAGTGTTGTTTTTGCGCCAAATATATCTTTTGGAATTATGGCCAAAGAGTTCAACCTTGGTTTCATCAGACCAGAACACCTTTTCCCACATGCTTTTTGGAGACTTCAGATGTGTTTTTTGCAAAATGTAGTCTGGCTTGGATGTTTTTCTTTGTAAGAAAAGGCTTCCGTCTTGCTACTCTACCCCATAGCCCAGACATATGAAGAATACGTGAGATTGTTGTCACATGTACCACACATCCAGTACTTGCCAGATATTCCTGCAGCTCCTTTAATGTTGCTGTAGGCCTCTTGGTAGCCTCCTAGACCAGTGTTCTTCTCGTCTTTTCATCAATTTTGGAGGGACGTCCAGTTCTTGGTAATGTCACTGTTGTGCCATATTTTCTCCACTTGATGATGACTGTCTTCACTGTGTTCCATGGTATATCTAATGCCTTGGAAATTCTTTTGTACCCTTCTCCTGACTGATACCTTTTAACAATGAGATCCCTCTGATGCTTTAGAAGCTCTCTGCGGACCATGGCTTTTGCTGTAGGATGCGACTAACAAAATGTCAGGAAAGACCTACTAGAGCAGCTGAACTTTATTTGGGGTTAATCAGAGGCCCTTTAAAGTGTGCACACTTATGCAACCACATTATTTTAGTTTTTTTTGTTTTCTTCCCTCCACCTAAAAGATTTCAGTTTGTTTTTCAATTGAGTTGTACAGTTTATAGATTACATTAAAGGTGGACAAAGTTCTGAAATGATTTATGTTTGTCTCATTTCTTTACATCACAGAAATCTGACATTCACAATAAGCTTTGTCTACTTATTAAGAAGTCGTTCCTGAGTTGGATGATATTAATTTTATTGTGAATTTACAAGCTGAAGAGGCAAACCGAATAGCCTGAGACAGAAGGTGCGACCTACATCACCGTACCAACACCACCCCCACCCCCCCGGTTAAGAGAGTAGCTGGGTAGAGCAGTGCTTATCTGCTGAATCTATACTCAGAATGCATAGACACAACAGGACTTTCTAACAGCTCTTGAAATCACCTGATAATTGAAGATGGCATATGATGAGACCGTGTGATACCTCTTGAGCGCAAAATGCACAAAGGCTTTGAACAATTAGTGGTGACTATCAGATCTGAGAGCGTGGAGAGGACTTTTCTAGAGTACAGTGCTGAGGGAGACACTTCTCCTGAACGTCAAGAAACTACATTGCACAAGACTGCACTCAACCTTTCTAATGCGGTGGATACTGTTGGTTCCGAACTAGCCTTGGATGTTAACCAGAAAAACACCTACGCAAGACATTACATCGAAGGGATACAGCCGGACCTTTGGTGCGAGATTCGACTGTCTACCATTTGAACAAGATGATATACTCACTGAATGAGAAGAACGCCTCACCTACTTGTCTTGGAACTCCTGGGATTGCGATCTCCAGCTCATGAGTAAGACATACCCAGTTAGAGGTACAACCCACTCCGGTAGCCGGGCTACACAACCTGAAACAGCACCTCTTGACCCAGTTGGAAGCCCGGTAACTCTTATTTCAAACTGAACCCTAACTCGCCAGTGTATGTTTTTCTTAAAAATGCATAGAACCACAAAACAGGAGTGGGCTAACTGAAGAGAGCAAATTGGAGAGATCTATTGGCTATATAAAAAGTTTGCTAATGTATATGACGGCTATATGACCGAAATTATAGCAGACATTGTTTATATGTTGAGTCTGTTATTGCAAAGCTATATCTATGATAATGTGTCCTATATCCAACTTAAATAGTCATAACATATTAAGCAACAAACAGGTGTTGGCATCCTACTTAAGTACCTACCAAAATATTTGCTGTCTGTTATATCCATTTCCGCCGAACACCAAAAGGTCCAACCCCAAAAAAGTAGGGCGCACTTAACAATGAAAAACTGACTCAAATTTTTGTATCTAAGTTATCATTTTGTTCCCAAAAAGGGGTATTGGTAAGCCTAATTAGTACAAGATACTTCTGTTATAAACGGTCTTCCTGACACTAATTTTACAAAATATATAGCTGGGTTACTGAGTCCACACTGAATGTGTAATTTGAGTTACCTCAATATATTATCTTCCGCTCTTAAACAGGTGTCGTATTTAAGACTTCTATATCTCTGTATTAGCAGTGCCCCAGTCTATATCATAATGCTCTTATAATACTATTAAAATCCAGTTTACAGCTAAAGAGCACTGCAATCTAAACGTCACTTTCAGCTACTACCCCTTTCGCTGAGCTCAGGGTACATATTATAGCAATAATTCATCAGACATAGTCATCAACCTACAGCGCCTAACTTACTATCTATCCTATTCATAGCGTAGTTAGAGATCCAGGCTTTTCATCATTCCGTGTCCTTATCATATAACCTGTTATAGCTATTATAGGTCCTGCTGCTCCAAGCAACTAGTTATGTGCACATGTGATACAGCTGATTAGGTTTGCAAGTCCCCCTGTATACCAGTAGATTGCTTCTATTGAAGTGCAAGAGTGGCCTTTAATCTTGTAGGGGAACCTATTTAGATAAAACAGAGGTTATGTCCATGCTGTCTAAATATATTTGCAGATAATTTATGTTTCTCTTGTTAAGTGTGTTCAGTCCACGGGTCATCCATTACTTATGGGATATATTCTCCTCCCCAACAGGAAGTTGCAAGAGGATCACCCAAGCAGAGCTGCTATATAGCTCCTCCCCTCACATGTCATATCCAGTCATTCTCTTGCAAGTCTCAACATAGAAGGAGGTCCGCAAGAGGAGTGGTGTTTTATACTTAATTTATTTCTTCAATCAAAAGTTTGTTATTTTTAAATGGCACCGGAGTGTGCTGTTTTTTCTCTCAGGCAGTATTTAGAAGAAGAATCTGCCTGCGTTTTCAATGATCTTAGCAGACGTAACTAAGATCCACTGGCTGTTCTCGCACATTCTGAGGAGTGGGGTAACTTCAGAAAAGGGAATAGCATGCAGGATCCCCCGCAAATGAGGTATGTGCAGTAAAATATTTTCTAGGAATGGAATTGACTATGAAAACACTGCTGTTACCCATATGACGTAAGTACAGCCTTTAATGCAGTAGTAGCGACTGGTATCAGGCTGATAAATGTATGCGCAGTTGAGTTATTTTCTAGGGACTAGAATTTGACTGAGAAAATACTGTTAATACTGAAATAAATGTATGAGCCTTAACTGCAGTAGAAGCGACTGGTAGCAGGCTTAGTGATAACTTTGCATAACACTGGAAAGTTGTTTTTAAAACGTTTACTGGCATGTTATTCGTTTTGTGAGGTACTTTGGTGATAAATCTTTTTGGGCATGATTTTTTTCCATATGGCTAACGTATATTTCTGCATAGAAACCGTTGTAACAGGTCTCCCACTGTTGTAATATGAGTGGGAGGGGCCTTTTTTAGCGCCTTGTTGCGCAGTTAAAATTCTTGCACAGTCTTCTTGCTTCTTCCTCCTTGATCCAGGACGTCTCCAGAGGGCGCAGGGGTCTTCAAAATTCATTTTTGAGGGAGGTAATCAGTCACAGCAGACCTGTGACAGTGTGTTAGACTGTGATAAAAACGTTAAATCTTAAATTGATATCCGTTTTTTGGGTATTGAGGGGTTAATCATCCGTTTGCTAGTGGGTGCAATCCTCTGCTAAATTCATACATTTACTGTTATAATTGTTGGCTATAACTGAATTAGTTCATTGTTATTTCAACTGTGACAGTTTTTTTGTGTTTTTAAAAGCGCTAAAGCGTTTTTTCTATTGCTTGTAAATTTATTGAAAGATTTTTTCCAAGCTTGCTAGCCTTCATTGCTAGTCTGTTTAAACATGTCTGATACAGATGAATCTACTTGTTCATTATGTTTAAAAGCCAATGTGGAGCCCAATAGAAATATGTGTACCAATTGTATTGATGTAACTTTAAATAAAAGTCAGTCTTTACCGGTAAAGAAATTATCACCAGACAACGAGGGGGAAGTTATGCCGCCTAACTCTCCTCACGTGTCAGTACCTTCGCCTCCCGCTCAGGAGGTGCGTGAGATTGTGGCGCCAAGTACATCAAGGCCCTTACAAATCACTTTGCATGATATGGCTAATGTTATGAAAGAAGTATTATCTAATTTGCCTGAGTTAAGAGGCAAGCGCGATAGCTCTGGGTTTAGAACAGAGCGCGCAGATGACACGAGAGCCATGTCCGATACTGCGTCACAATTTGCAGAACATGAGGACGGAGAGCTTCATTCTGTGGGTGACGGATCTGATCCGGGGAGACCGGATTCAGAAATTTCAAATTTTAAATTTAAGCTTAAGAACCTCCGTGTATTGCTAGGGGAGTTGTTAGCGGCTCTGAACGATTGCGACACGGTTGCAATCCCAGAGAAATTATGTAGGCTGGATAAATACTATGCGGTACCGGTGTGTACCAACGTTTTTCCTATACCTAAAAGGCTTACAGAGATTATTAGCAAGGAGTGGGATAGACCCGGTGTGCCTTTTTCCCCTCCTCCGATATTTAGAAAAATGTTCCCAATAGACGCCACCACACGAGACTTATGGCAGACGGTCCCTAAGGTGGAGGGAGCAGTTTCTACTTTAGCCAAGCGTACCACTATCCCGGTGGAGGATAGTTGTGCTTTCTCAGATCCAATGGACAAAAAATTAGAAGGTTACCTTAAGAAAATGTTTGTTCAACAAGGTTTTATATTACAGCCCCTTGCATGCATTGCGCCCGTCACTGCTGCAGCGGCATTCTGGTTTGAGTCTCTGGAAGAGGCTATTCGCACAGCACCATTGGATGAGATTATGAACAAGCTTAAAGCCCTTAAGCAAGCTAATGCATTTGTTTCGGATGCCGTTGTGCATTTAACCAAACTAACGGCTGAGAACTCCGGATTCGCCATCCAGGCGCGCAGAGCGCTATGGCTTAAATCCTGGTCAGCATATGTAACGTCTAAATCTAAATTGCTTAATATTCCATTCAAAGGGCAAACCTTATTCGGGCCCGGCTTGAAAGAAATTATTGCTGACATTACTGGAGGTAAGGGTCATACCCTTCCTCAGGACAGGGCCAAATCAAAGGCCAAACAGTCTAATTTTCGTGCCTTTCGTAATTTCAAGGCAGGAGCAGCATCAACTTCCTCCGCTCCAAAACAGGAAGGGACTGCTACTCGTTACAGACAGGGTTGGAAAGGCAACCAGTCCAGGAACAAGGGCAAGCAGGCCAGAAATCCTACTTCTGCCCCTAAGACAGCATGAAGAAAGGGCCCCCTATCCGGAAACGGATCTAGTGGGGGGCAGACTTTCTCTCTTCGCCCAGGCCTGGGCAAGAGATGTCCAGGATCCCTGGGCGTTGGAGATCATATCTCAGGGATACCTTCTGGACTTCAAAACTTCTCCTCCACAAGGGAGATTTCATCTGTCAAGGTTATCAACAAACCTAATAAAGAAAGAGGCATTTCTACGATGTGTACAAGACCTCTTAGTGATGGGAGTGATCCACCCGGTTCCGCGGACGGAACAAGGGCAAGGTTTTTACTCAAATCTGTTTGTGGTTCCCAAAAAAGAGGGAACCTTCAGGCCAATCTTGGACCTGAAGATCTTAAACAAATTCCTAAGAGTTCCATCGTTCAAAATGGAAACTATTCGAACCATCCTACCCATGATCCAAGAGGGTCACAGTATATGACCAAAGTGGACTTAAAGGATGCCTACCTTCACATACCGATTCACAAGGATCATTACCGGTACCTAAGGTTTGCCTTTCTAGACAGGCATTACCAGTTTGTAGCTCTTACCTTCGGGTTGGCTACGGCCCCGAGAATTTTTACAAAGGTTCTGGGCTCGCTTCTGGCGGTACTAAGACCGCGAGGCATAGCGGTGGCTCCGTACCTAGACGACATCCTGATACAACTTTTCAAAATGCAAAGTCTCATACAGAGATAGTTCTAGCATTTCTGAGGTCGCATGGGTGGAAAGTGATCATGGAAAAGAGTTCTCTGTTCCCACTCACAAGGGTTCCCTTTCTAGGGACTCTTATAGATTCTGTAGAGATGAAGATTTACCTGACGGAGTCCAGGTTATCAAAAATCCTAAATGCTTGCCGTGTCCTTCATTCCATTCCAAGCCCATCAGTAGCTCAGTGCATGGAAGTAATCGGCTTAATGGTCACGGCAATGGACATAGTGCCATTTGCGCGCCTACATCTCAGACCGCTGCAAATATGCATGCTAAGTCAGTGGAATGGGGATTACTCAGATCTGTCCCCTTTACTAAATCTGGAAGAGGAGGCCAGAGATTCTCTTCTCTGGTGGTTGTCGCGGGTTCATCTGTCCAAAGGAATGACTTTTCGCAGGCCAGATTGGACGATTGTAACAACAGATGCCAGCCTACTAGGCTGGGGTGCAGTCTGGAACTCCCTGAAGGCTCAGGGATCGTGGACTCAGGAGGAGAAAATCCTCCCAATAAACATTCTGGAATTAAGAGCAATATTCAATGCTCTTCTAGCTTGGCCTCAGTTAGCAACACTGAGGTTCATCAGATTTCAGTCGGACAACATCACGACTGTGGCTTACATCAATCATCAAGGGGGAACCAGGAGTTCCCTAGCGATGTTGGAAGTCTCGAAGATAATTCGCTGGGCAGAGTCGCACTCTTGTCACCTGTTAGCGATCTACATCCCAGGCGTGGAGAACTGGGAGGCGGACTTTCTAGGTCGCCAGAACGCCAAGCTTCCTTGTTACGGATCCAGGTCCAGGGACCCGGGAGCGGTGCTGGTAGATGCACTAGCAGCCCCTTGGGTTTTCAACATGGCTTATGTGTTTCCACCATTTCCGTTGCTACCTCAACTGATTGCCAGGATCAAACAGGAGAGAGCATCTGTGATTCAGATAGCGCCTGCGTGGCCACACAGGACCTGGTATGCAGACCTAGTGGACATGTCGTCCTGTCCACCATGGTCTCTGCCTCTGAGGCAGGACCTTCTACTTCAGGGTCCTTTCAACCATCCAAACCTAATTTCTCTGAGGCTGACTGCATGGAGATTGAACGCTTGATTCTATCAAAGCGTGGTTTTTCGGAGTCGATTATTGATACGTTAATACAGGCTCGGAAACCTGTTACCAGAAAAATTTACCATAAGATATGGCGTAAATATTTATATTGGTGTGAATCCAAGAGTTACTCATGGAGTAAGGTTAGGATTCCTAGGATATTGGCTTTTCTACAAGAAGGTTTGAAAAAGGGTTTATCCGCTAGTTCGTTAAAGGGACAGATTTCTGCTCTGTCTATTCTTTTACACTAACGTCTGGCAGAGAATCCAGACGTCCAGGCTTTTTGTCAGGCTTTGGCTAGGATTAAGCCTGTGTTTAAAACTGTTGCTCCTCCGTGGAGCTTAAACTTGGTTCTTATAGTTCTTCGGGGTGTTCCGT
The DNA here is from genome assembly GCF_027579735.1 of Bombina bombina. Taxonomy (NCBI): domain Eukaryota; kingdom Metazoa; phylum Chordata; class Amphibia; order Anura; family Bombinatoridae; genus Bombina; species Bombina bombina. The sequence goes on from NC_069504.1 coordinate 1,146,450,285, forward strand.
TTGAACCCCTTCATTCCATTGATATTAAGCTTTTATCTTGGAAAGTTCTGTTTTTGATGGCTATTTCCTCGGCTCGAAGAGTGTCTGAGTTATCTGCCTTACATTGCGATTCTCCTTATCTGATTTTTCATTCAGACAAGGTAGTTCTGCGTACTAAACCTGGGTTTTTACCTAAGGTTGTTTCTAACAGGAATATCAATCAAGAGATTGTTGTTCCTTCATTGTGTCCTAATCCTTCTTCAAAGAAGGAACGTCTTTTGCATAATCTGGACGTAGTCCGTGCCCTGAAGTTCTACTTACAGGCAACTAAAGATTTTCGGTAAACTTCTTCTCTGTTTGTCGTTTATTCTGGTCAGAGGAGAGGTCAAAAGGCTTCGGCCACCTCTCTCTCTTTTTGGCTTCGTAGCATAATACGTTTAGCCTATGAGAATGCTGGACAGCAGCCTCCTGAAAGAATTACAGCTCATTCCACTAGAGCTGTGGCTTCCACCTGGGCCTTTAAGAATGAGGCCTCTGTTGAACAGATTTGCAAGGCTGCAACTTGGTCTTCACTTCATACCTTTTCAAAATGTTACAAATTTGACACTTTTGCTTCTTCGGAGGCTGGTTTTGGGAGAAAGGTTCTACAGGCAGTGGTTCCTTCTGTTTAATGTTCCTACCTTGTCCCTCCCATCATCCGTGTACTTTAGCTTTGGTATTGGTATCCCATAAGTAATGGATGACCCGTGGACTGAACACACTTAAGAGAAAACATAATTTATGCTTACCTGATAAATTTATTTCTCTTGTAGTGTGTTCAGTCCACGGCCCGCCCTTTCTTTTTTAAGGCAGTTCTAAATTTTAATTAAAACTCCAGTCACCACTGCACCCTATAGTTTTTCCTTTCTTAAAGCACAAATGATCATTATCTGAAAGCTAAATCTGTTCCCTACAAAACATTCATAGACTTAAAGGGAGGGTGTACTGTAAAATGGGTTTCAATTTAACGTATTTCAAATTATTTGTTATACAGGTGCAAAGTTCTAACGTATGCAAAATTATTCTTATAGGTTTATTTTTGTATATGTATCTTCTTTATTACGGTTTACTTGCAGGACATTTCTAAAAGGAACACTGGGAAGTGAACATTTTAGTACCTCTCTGTCAAAGCCCTCAGTGGGAGCATCATTGTATCTAAACCATCTTCTTCACATGTTTTTTGTTTGTTTTTTGCTAACCAGAACATAAGATTAGAGAAGTTCAGTATCGGTGACAATACAATGGGCAAAACAAATTCACATGAGAATATAAATGGTGAAGAAACTATTTGTAAACAATTAAATACACTCCAGTGAGGAAAATGGATAATTGGGAAACACATTAACCCTTTAACGACCGCAACGTACCCTGTACGTTGCTGGTCGTTAAGGGAATGTGTGCCTTTATTAGCGCGTGTCTTGCAAGACTATTCCAAACGGCACCCCCAAAGAAAGACCAGTAACGTGTCATTAAGGGGTTACAGGGGATACATTTTAAAGTAAACTGTCCCTTTAAAGTTATTTAGAAATGGTATTGATCAGCAACGCCAGCTCATATACTGCTATTAACACTATACTGTGCATGAATATACAATAAAAGCAACACTGCTTTAGCACACAATGCTGCAAGGGCTGTATACAATGTGCATAATGAGACAATTATAGAGTGCAACCCTGAAAGCCAACAAACAAGTTTTTCCTGCTGGACACACCAGTCCTATTATATTATTTAGCAAGGTTAAAGGGACGGTGTGAAGAAATTGTCATATAACTGCATGTAATAGACACTACTATACAGAATATGTACAGATACTGATATAAATATACAGTATACACTAATTGTCATATAACTGCATGTAATAGACACTACTATACAGAATATGTACAGATACTGATATAAATATACAGTATACACTAATTACATATAACTGCATGTAATATACACTACTATACAGAATATGTAAAGATACTGATATAAATATACAGTATACACTAATTGTCATATAACTGCATGTAATAGACACTATTATACAGAATATGTACAGATACTGATATAAATATACAGTATACACTAATTGTCATATAACTGCATGTATTAGACACTACTATACAGAATATGTACAGATACTGATATAAATATACAGTATACACTAATTGTCATATAACTGCATGTAATAGACACTACTATACAGAATATGTACAGATACTGATATAAATATACAGTATACACTAATTGTCATATAACTGCATGTAATAGACACTACTATACAGAATATGTACAGATACTGATATAAATACATAGTATACACTAATTGTCATATAACTGCATGTAACAGACACTACTATACAGAATATGTACAGATACTGATATAAATATACAGTATACACTAATTGTCATATAACTGCATGTAATAGACACTACTATACAGAATATGTACAGATACTGATATAAATATACAGAATATAATAATTGTCATATAACTGCGTGTAATAGACACTACTATACAGAATATGTACAGATACTGATATAAATATACAGTATACACTAATTGTCATATAACTGCGTGTAATAGACACTACTATACAGAATATGTACAGATACTGATATAAATATACAGTATACACTAATTGTCATATAACTGCATGTAATAGACACTACTATACAGAATATGTACAGATACTGATATAAATATACAGTATACACCAATTGTCATATAACTGCATGTAATAGACACTACTATACAGAATATGTACAGATACCAATATAAATATACAGTATACACTAATTGTCATATAACTGCATGTAATAGACACTACTATACAGAATATGTACAGATACTGATATAAATAAACAGTATACGCTAATTGTCATATAACTACATGTAATAGGCACTACTATACAGAATATGTACAGATACTGATATAAATATACAGTATACACTAATTACATATAACTGCATGTAATAGACACTACTATACAGAATATATACAGATACTGATATAAATATACAGTATACACTAATTGTCATATAACTGCATGTAATACACTACTATACAGAATATGTAAAGATACTGATATAAATATACAGTATACACTAATTGTCATATAACTGCATGTAATACACTACTATACAGAATATGTACAGATACTGATATAAATATACAGTATACACTAATTGTCATATAACTGCATGTAACAGACACTACTATACAGAATATGTACAGATACTGATATAAATATACAGTATACACTAATTGTCATATAACTGCATGTAACAGACACTACTATACAGAATATGTATAGATACTGATATAATATACAGTATACACTAATTGTCATATAACTGCATGTAATAGACACTACTATACAGAATATGTACAGATACTGATATAAATATACAGAATACACTACTTGTCATATAACTGCATGTAATAGACACTACTATACAGAATATGTACAGATACTGATATAAATATACAGTATACACTAATTGTTATATAACTGCATGTAATAGACACTACTATACAGAATATGTACAGATACTGATATAAATATACAGTATACACTAATTGTCATATAACTGCATGTAACAGACACTACTATACAGAATATGTACAGATACTGATATAAATATACAGTATACACTAATTACATATAACTGCATGTAATAGACACTACTATACAGAATATGTACAGATACTGATATAAATATACAGTATACACTAATTGTCATATAACTGCATGTAACAGACACTACTATACAGAATATATACGGATACTGATATAAATATACAGTATACACTAATTACATATAACTGCATGTAATAGACACTACTATACAGAATATTTGCAGATACTGATATAAATATACAGTATACACTAATTGTCATATAACTGTATGTAATACACTACTATACAGAATATGTACAGATACTGATATAAATATACAGTATACACTAATTGTCATATAGCTGCATGTAATAGACACTACTATACAGAATATGTACAGATACTGATATAAATATACAGTATACACTAATTGTCATATAGCTGCATATAATAGACACTACTATACAGAATATGTACAGATACTGATATAAATATACAGTATATACTAATTGTCCTATAACTGCATGTAATAGACACTACTATACAGAATATGTACAGATACTGCTATAAATATACAGTATACACTAATTACATATAACTGCATGTAAAAGACACTACTATATAGAATATGTACAGATACTGATATAAATATACAGTATACACTAATTACATATAACTGCATGTAATAGACACTACTATATAGAATATGTACAGATACTGATATAAATAAACAGTATACACTAATTGTCATATAACTGCATGTAATAGACACTACCATACAGAATATGTACAGATACTAATATAAATATACAGTATACACTAATTACATATAACTGCATGTAATAGACACTACTATACAGAATATGTACATATACTGATATAAATATACAGTATACACTAATTGTCATATAACTGCATGTAACAGACACTACTATACAGAATATGTACAGTACTGATATAAATATACAGTATACACTAATTGTCATATAACTGCATGTAATAGACACTACTATACAGAATATGTACAGATACTGATATAAATATACAGTATACACTAATTACATATAACTGCATGTAATAGACACTACTATACAGAATATGTACAGCTGCTGATATAAATATACAGTATACACTAATTGTCATATAACTGCATGTAACAGACACTACTATACAGAATATGTACAGATACTGATATAAATATACAGTATACACTAATTGTCATATAACTGCATGTAACAGACACTACTATACAGAATATGTACAGATACTGATATAAATATACAGTATACACTAATTGTCATAACTGCATGTAATAGACACTACTATACATAATATGTACAGATACTGATATAAATATACAGTATACACTAATTGTCATATAACTGCATGTAATAAACACTATTATACAGAATATGTACAGATACTGATATAAATATATAGTATACACTAATTGTCATATAACTGCATGTAATAGACACTACTATACAGAATATGTACAGATACTGATATAAATATACAGTATACACTAATTGTCATATAACTGCATGTAACAGACACTACTATACAGAATATGTACAGATACTGATATAAATATACAGTATACACTAATTGTCATATAACTGCATGTAATAAACACTATTATACAGAATATGTACAGATACTGATATAAATATATAGTATACACTAATTGTCATATAACTGCATGTAATAGACACTACTATACAGAATATGTACAGATACTGATATAAATATACAGTATACACTAATTGTCATATAACTGCATGTAACAGACACTACTATACAGAATATGTACAGATACTGATATAAATATACAGTATACACTAATTGTCATATAACTGCATGTAATAGACACTACTATACAGAATATGTACAGATACTGATATAAATATACAGTATACACTAATTGTCATATAACTGCATGTAACACACTACTATACAGAATATGTACAGATACTGATATAAATATACAGTATACACTAATTACATATAACTGTATGTAATAGACACTACTATACAGAATATGTACATATACTGATATAAATATACAGTATATACTAATTGTCAAATAACTGCATGTAATAGACACTACTATACAGAATATGTACAGATACTGATATAAATATACAGTATACACTAATTGTCATATAACTGCATGTAATAGACACTACTATACAGAATATGTACAGATACTGATATAAATATACAGTATACACTAATTGCCATATAACTGCATGTAACAGACACTACTATACAGAATATGTACAGATACTGATATAAATATACAGTATACACTAATTACATATAACTGCATGCAATAGACACTACTATACAGACTATGTACAGATACTGATATAAATATACAGTATACACTAATTGTCATATAACTGCATGTAACAGACACTACTATACAGAATATGTACAGATACTGATATAAATATACAGTATACACTAATTGTCATATAACTGCATGTAATAGACACTACTATACAGAATATGTACAGATACTGATATAAATATACAGTATACACTAATTGTCATATAACTGCATGTAACACACTACTATACAGAATATGTACAGATACTTATATAAATATACAGTATACACTAATTGTCATATAACTGCATGTAACACACTACTATACAGAATATGTACAGATACTGATATAAATATACAGTATACACTAATTGTCATATAACTGCATGTAACAGACACTACTATACAGAATATGTACAGATACTGTTATAAATATACAGTACACACTAATTGTCATATAACTGCATGAAACAGACACTACTATACAGAATATGTACAGATACTGATATAAATATACAGTATACACTAATTGTCATATAACTGCATGTAATAGACACTACTATACAGAATATGTACAGATACTGATATAAATATACAATATACACTAATTGTCATATAACTGCATGTAATATACACTACTATACAGAATATGTACAGATACTGATATAAATATACAGTATATACTAATTGTCATATAACTGCATGTAATAGACACTACTATACACAGAATATGTACAGATACTGATATAAATATACAGTATACACTAATTACATATAACTGTATGTAATAGACACTACTATACAGAATATGTACATATACTGATATAAATATACAGTATATACTAATTGTCAAATAACTGCATGTAATAGACACTACTATACAGAATATGTACAGATACTGATATAAATATACAGTATACACTAATTGTCATATAACTGCATGTAATAGACACTACTATACAGAATATGTACAGATACTGATATAAATATACAGTATACACTAATTGCCATATAACTGCATGTAACAGACACTACTATACAGAATATGTACAGATACTGATATAAATATACAGTATACAATAACTGTCATATAACTGCATGTAATAGACACTACTATACAGAATATGTACAGATACTGATATAAATATACAGTATACACTAATTGTCATATAACTGCATGTAATAGACACTACTATACAGAAAATGTACAGATACTGATATAAATATACAGTATACACTAATTGTTATATAACTGCATGTAATAGACACTACTATACAGAATATGTACAGATACTGATATAAATATACAGTATATACTAATTGTCCTATAACTGCATGTAATAGACACTACTATACAGAATATGTACAGATACTGATATAAATATACAGTATACACTAATTACATATAACTGCATGTAACAGACACTACTATATAGAATATGTACAGATACTGAAATAAATAAACAGTATACACTAATTGTCATATAACTGCATGTAATAGACACTACCATACAGAATATGTACAGATACTGATATAAATATACAGTATACACTAATTACATATAACTGCATGTAATAGACACTACTATACAGAATATGTACATATACTGATATAAATATACAGTATACACTAATTGTCATATAACTGCATGTAACAGACACTACTATACAGAATATGTACAGTACTGATATAAATATACAGTATACACTAATTGTCATATAACTGCATGTAATAGACACTACTATACAGAATATGTACAGATACTGATATAAATATACAGTATACACTAATTACATATAACTGCATGTAATAGACACTACTATACAGAATATGTACAGCTACTGATATAAATATACAGTATACACTAATTGTCATAACTGCATGAAATAGACACTACTATACAGAATATGTACAGATACTGATATAAATATACAGTATACACTAATTACATATAACTGCATGTAATAGACACTACTATACAGAATATGTACAGATACTGATATAAATATACAGTATACACTAAATGTCATATAACTGCATGTAATAAACACTATTATACAGAATATGTACAGATACTGATATAAATATATAGTATACACTAATTGTCATATAACTGCATGTAATAGACACTACTATACAGAATATGTACAGATACTGATATAAATATACAGTATACACTAATTACATATAACTGCATGTAATAGACACTACTATACAGAATATGTACAGCTACTGATATAAATATACAGTATACACTAATTGTCATAACTGCATGTAACAGACACTACTATACAGAATATGTACAGATACTGATATAAATATACAGTATACACTAATTACATATAACTGCATGTAATATACACTACTATACAGAATATGTACAGATACTGATATAAATATACATTATACACTAATTACATATAACTGCATGTAATAGACACTACTATACAGAATATGTACAGATACTTATATAAATATACAGTATACACTAATTGTCATATAACTGCATGTAATAGACAATACTATACAGAATATGTACAGATACTGATATAAATATACAGTATACACTAATTACATATAACTGCATGCAATAGACACTACTATACAGAATATGTACAGATACTGATATAAATATACAGTATACACTAATTGTCATATAACTGCATGTAACAGACACTACTATACAGAATATGTACAGATACTGATATAAATATACAGTATACACTATTTGTCATATAACTGCATGTAACAGACACTACTATACAGACTATGTACAGATACTGATATAAATATACAGTATACACTAATTGTCATATAACTGCATGTAATAGACACTACTATACAGAATATGTACAGATACTTATATAAATATACAGTATACACTAATTGTCATATAACTGCATGTAACACACTACTATACAGAATATGTACAGATACTGATATAAATATACAGTATACACTAATTGTCATATAACTGCATGTAACAGACACTACTATACAGAATATGTACAGATACTGTTATAAATATACAGTATACACTAATTACATATAACTGCATGTAATAGACACTACTATACAGAATATGTACAGATACTGATATAAATATACAATATACACTAATTGTCATATAACTGCATGTAATATACACTACTATACAGAATATGTACAGATACTGATATAAATATACAGTATATACTAATTGTCATATAACTGCATGTAATATACACTACTATACAGAATATGTACAGATACTGATATAAATATACAGTATACACTAATTGTCATATAACTGCATGTAATAGACACTACTATACACAGAATATGTACAGATACTGATATAAATATACAGTATACACTAATTACATATAACTGTATGTAATAGACACTACTATACAGAATATGTACATATACTGATATAAATATACAGTATATACTAATTGTCATATAACTGCATGTAATAGACACTACTATACAGAATATGTACAGATACTGATATAAATATACAGTATACACTAATTGTCATATAACTGCATGTAATAGACACTACTATACAGAATATGTACAGCTACTGATATAAATATACAGTATACACTAATTGTCATATAACTGCATGTAATAGACTCTACTATACAGAATATGTAAAGATACTGATATAAATATACAGTATACACTAATTGTCATATAACTGCATGTAATAGACTCTACTATACAGAATATGTAAAGATACTGATATAAATATACAGTATACACTAATTGTCATATAACTGCATGTAATAGACACTACTATACAGAATATGTACAGATACTGATATAAATATACAGTATACAATAATTGTCATATAACTGCATGTAATAGACACTACTATACAGAATATGTACAGATACTGATATAAATATACAGTATATACTAATTGTCATATAACTGCATATAATAGACACTACTATACAGAATATGTACAGATACTGATCTATTACATGCAGTTATATGACAATTAGTGTATACTGTATATTTATATCAGTATCTGTACATATTCTGTATAGTAGTGTCTATTCTATTACATGCAGTTATATGACAATTAGTATATACTGTATATTTATAATAGACACTACTATACAGAATATGTACAGATACTGAAATAAATATACAGTATACACTAAATGTCATATAACTGCATGTAATAGACACTACTATACAGAATATGTACAGATACTGATATAAATATACAGCATACACTAATTACATATAACTGCATGTAACAGACACTACTATACAGGATATGTACAGATACTGATATAAATATACAGTATACACTAATTGTCATATACCTGCATGTAATAGACACTACTATACATAATATGTACAGATACTGATATAAATATACAGTATACACTAATTGTCATATAACTGCATGTAATAGACACTACTATACAGAATATGTACAGATACTGATATAAATATACAGTATACACTAATTGTCATATAACTGCATGTAATAGACACTACTATACAGAATATGTACAGATACTGATATAAATATACAGTATACACTAATTGTCATATAACTGCATGTAATAGACATTACTATACAGAATATGTACAGATACTGATATAAATATACAGTATATACTGATCATATACTGTCATATAATTGCATGTAACATGTGTCTATCTTATATCTGTAGGTATAATCAGATCTCATTACTGTATCACACTGTGTACATATACATGTCTGTATCTTATATCTGTAGGTATAATCAGATCTCATTACTGTATCACACTGTGTACATATACATGTGTCTTTATATTATATCTGTAGGTATAATCAGATCTCATATCACATTGTGTACATATACATGTGTCTGTATCTTATATCTGTAGGTATAATCAGATCTCATTACTGTATCACATTGTGTACATATACATGTGTCTGTATCTTATATCTGTAGGTATAATCAGATCTCATTACTTTATCACACTAAGTACATATACATGTGTCTGTAACATATCTGTAGGTATAATCAGATCTCATTACTGTATCACACTAAGTACATATACATGTGTCTGTAACATATCTGTAGGTATAATCAGATCTCATTACTGTATCACACTGTGTACATATACATGTGTCTGTATCTTATATCTGTAGGTATAATCAGATCTCATTACTGTATCACATTGTGTACATATACATGTGTCTATCTTATATCTGTATGTATAATCAGATCTCATTTCATTATCACACTGTGTACATATACATGTGTCTTTATCTTATATCTGTAGGTATAATCAGATCTCATTACTGTATCACACTGTGTACATATACATGTGTCTGTAACTTATATCTGTAGGTATAATCAGATCTCATTACTGTATCACACTGTGTACATATACATGTGTCTGTATCTTATATCTGTAGGTATAATCAGATCTCATTACTGTATCACACTGTGTACATATAGATGTGTCTGTACCTTATATCTGTAGGTATAATCAGATCTCATTACTGTATCACACTGTGTACATATACATGTGTCTTTATCTTATATCTGTAGGTATAATCAGATCTCATTACTGTATCACATTGTGTACATATACATGTGTCTGTATCTTATATCTGTAGATATAATTAGATCTCATTACTGTATCTCATTGTGCACATATACATGTGTCTTTATCTTATATCTGTATGTATAATCAGATCTCATTACTGTATCACATTGTGTACATATACATGTGTCTTTATCTTATATCTGTAGGTATAATCAGATCTCATTACTGTATCACACTGTGTACATATAAATGTGTCTGTATCTTATATCTGTAGGTATAATCAGATCTCATTACTGAATCACACTGTGTATATATACATGTGTCTGTATCTTATATCTGTAGGTATAATCAGATCTCATTACTGTATCACACTGTGTACATATACATGTGTCTTTATCTTATATCTGTAGGTATAATCAGATCTCATTACTATATCACATTCTGTACATATACAGGTGTCTGTATCTTATATCTGTAGGTATAATCAGATCTCATTACTGTATCACATTGTGTACATATACATGTGTCTTTATCTTATATCTGTAGGTATAATCAGATCTCATTACTGTATCACATTGTGTACATATACATGTGTCTGTACCTTATATCTGTAGGTATAATCAGATCTCATTACTGTATCACACTGTGTACATATACATGTGTCTGTATCATATATGTAGGTATAATCAGATCTCATTACTGTATCACACTGTGTACATATACATGTGTCTGTATCTTATATCTGTAGGTATAATCAGATCTCATTACTGTATCACATTGTGTACATATACATGTGTCTTTATCTTATATCTGTAGGTATAATCAGATCTCATTACTGTATCACATTGTGTACATATACATGTGTCTTTATCTTATATCTGTAGGTATAATCAGATCTCATTACTGTATCACATTGTGTACATATACATGTGTCTGTATCTTATATCTGTAGGTATAATCAGATCTCATTACTGTATCACACTGTGTACATATACATGTGTCTGTATCTTATATCTGTAGGTATAATCAGATCTCATTACTGTATCACATTGTGTACATATACATGTGTCTGTATCTTATATCTGTAGGTATAATCAGATCTCATTACTGTATCACATTGTGTACATGTACATGTTTCTTTATCTTATATCTGTAGGTATAATCAGATCTCATTACTATATCACACTGTGTACATATACAGGTAGCCCTCAGTTTACGCCGGGGTTAGGTTCCAGAAGGAATGGTTGTAAATCGAAACCGTTGTAAATTGAAACCCAGTTTATAATGTAAGTCAATGGGAAGTGAGGTAGATAGGTTCCAGGCCCCTCTCAAAATTATCATAAGTAACACCTAATACATTATTTTTAAAGCTTTGAAATGAAGACTTTACATGTTAAACAGCATTATAAACCTAATAAAATAATCACACAACACAAAAACATAATTTATGTAAGAACTTACCTGATAAATTCATTTCTTTCATATTAGCAAGAGTCCATGAGCTAGTGACGTATGGGATATACATTCCTACCAGGAGGGGCAAAGTTTCCCAAACCTCAAAATGCCTATAAATACACCCCTCACCACACCCACAATTCAGTTTAACGAATAGCCAAGAAGTGGGGTGATAAAAAAGTGCGAAAGCATATAAAATAAGGAATTGGAATAATTGTGCTTTATACAAAATCATAACCACCACAAAAAAAGGGCGGGCCTCATGGACTCTTGCTAATATGAAAGAAATGAATTTATCAGGTAAGTTCTTACATAAATTATGTTTTCTTTCATGTAATTAGCAAGAGTCCATGAGCTAGTGACGTATGGGATAATGACTACCCAAGATGTGGATCTTTCCACACAAGAGTCACTAGAGAGGGAGGGACAAAATAAAGACAGCCAATTCCTGCTGAAAATAATCCACACCCAAAATAAGGTTTAATGAAAAACATAAGCAGAAGATTCAAACTGAAACCGCTGCCTGAAGTACTTTTCTACCAAAAACTGCTTCAGAAGAAGAAAACACATCAAAATGGTAGAATTTAGTAAAAGTATGCAAAGAGGACCAAGTTGCTGCTTTGCAAATCTGATCAACCGAAGCTTCATTCCTAAACGCCCAGGAAGTAGAAACTGACCTAGTAGAATGAGCTGTAATCCTTTGAGGCGGAGTTTTACCCGACTCAACATAGGCAAGATGAATTAAAGATTTCAACCAAGATGCCAAAGAAATGGCAGAAGCTTTCTGGCCTTTTCTAGAACCGGAAAAGATAACAAATAGACTAGAAGTCTTTCGGAAAGATTTAGTAGCTTCAACATAATATTTCAAAGCTCTAACAACATCCAAAGAATGCAACGATTTCTCCTTAGAATTCTTAGGATTAGGACATAATGAAGGAACCACAATTTCTCTACTAATGTTGTTGGAATTCACAACTTTAGGTAAAAATTCAAAAGAAGTTCGCAAC